>NC_138050.1:6222358-6689992 GCF_964194185.1 Rhinolophus hipposideros
GGATTGTCTAGGATCACAACAGCCTCTGAGCAGTATCTCCCCTCAGCCTACAGGTCTAGGGATGGAACAATGCCTTTTGTCTGCTCCAAAATACTGCCCCACCCACATCGGCTTGAAAAACACGCGTCTAGGGACCACATTTTGAGATGTAGCCCAGTTTTGTATAGTTAGCCGCCCAGAACAAAGACCGGAGAACAGATGCAGAGTAGATCTGGAATAGAGAATCACCTGTTTCATGAAAGGTGCTGCTGGACCTCATATTAGTGTCACAACCTTTGTAGGCCTCAGTTTCCTCTCCTATAAAATGAGACCTCTGTACGGTTCGTCCAGCTCCTTCTGTGATCCCCTGGACCCCAGACTACAGAATAGAGAGACACATTCTTTAATTAACCTCGAAGGTCCTACTTCTTCTGGGGGAAGCTGTTCCTGGGGCTGTTGACTGGTTAGTGGTGGACAGTCATTCACCGACTTGTGCTGAGTCACGTGGATGGAATCTGATGCATGTTTTCTAATTGTTTTTCCTGTTTCCCAAATGGGAAAGGACATAAACAGTTGACTTTTCCACATTATTTCTCTGTAGATGAAAGGAGGCGTTCACTACGTCAGATAAACTATGTTCCAAAATAGGGAGGCCCCTTTGATCTGCGTAAAATGAGACATCCAGAAGATTATCTTAAATATTACGAGAGAGTGCACCTAATTAAGAAAAGCCCAGCAGGCTTATTCTAATTATGCTGATAGAATGATGGCTCTTTTCAAGAGCTCACTTGTTAAAAATCAAAATACACCAGTTGTCCTCCCTGTGATTGTGGCTGTGCAAACGTGCGCACGCAACGTTTACATATCTCCTGATGGGTGTTTGTGTGTGTGTCCTGTGTATTTACAGCAATACAGATGGTATACGGGCATGGCTGGAAGGGTTTGGAAAAGGCCCAACTGTTCTTTGGTTCCCCTTTTGTCTTCATTGAGTTAAAAAAATCAAATTTCTTAAATTCTTAGGCAATGACTGTCTAAAAATAGATGCCCTCACAGCAGTCATTCCTGGATACAAACTCCAGGAACCTTAAAGCATCTTCTGAGCAATCGTTTTTGTTTCTCTTCAGGGTCTCTCTGACCCAGACCAGACTGTAAGTGCTCTTAAGTGACTGAGGCATGAGGTCAATCAAGCCGTGACTGAAGGAAGTCATGGGGAAGATTGGAGTTGGGAAATGTGTGTCCCAGTTCTGACCGGAGGAGAGTTTCAAGTTCCTTTAGGGTAGATTCTCATTAGGAGCTGTTGGATACCTGGGCCCATGGAATAGCCTACCTCTGCAGGCTGGTTTCATCCATTCAGCAAACGTTATTGAGCACGTACAGCATCTGGAAACCTGGTGTAGTGAGGTGTGGGCTCCCTGTGCAGCAGACATTGACATGTGTATGTGGAGCTGTCGTATGAGGTGACAGTTCTCCCAACACACTTCTAAGTTGCCTGAGGACAGAGAATGAGGTGGTAACTTCATGCTCTATCTCCAGGTGCCCAGCACATCCTGGGTGCTCAGTACCTATTTGCTGACTGGGTGCAGTAATAGAAAAATGCACAAAGAGCTGTGGCAGCTCAGGGGAGGGGCCAATTAATCCTGCCTGGGGGTCCAGGATGAATCCCAGCTCACTAGGAGAAGAAAGGAGAAGAGTACCCTCATCCCTGCCTTCCTGGGAGGCCCAAGAGAAGCCCCCGCTCTAAAGCAGTTCTATTTGTTTGACAAACAAACAAACGAGACAAACCAAACAAGCCTGATTCTGTTCTAGTCATAGCCCTGCAGCTGTCAGGGCTAACAGTCTGCAAACGTCTGCAGACGTGTTCCATGCCACTCTTTGATATGCTCCCCTGGGCCCCAGGGTGGCGGCGGTCCATTCAAGCCACATTTCTTCTCCAGGTTCACTCACTGTGGATGGAAGGGACCTGGGCACTGCCCTTGTGAAGAAGGTGTTACCCCAGCTGCTGTCCGTCTCCCCTGTTTGTTCCCTTGTTATTTTTCCTTGATCATGGGCTAGGGAGCAGGCAGAATATTAAGGGGTGCAGGTGAATAGGCTGAAAAGAACCAGAGAGCCAGACGTTTTATTTAAATAGAAAGAAAAGAAAACTCCCAGCTGCTTTAGTCTTTCAGGAACTGCCCGATTCTAGATTAGGAAAGCAGGGTGCTCTGTTCAGTTAACCGCAGGGGGAAGGGTGGAGGTGGGAGTGATAAGAGGAGAGGGGAACTTTGTCCACAAGTCTCTTCCCTTCCTCTGACCAACCACTGACTCACATAAACTAAGGAACTAGTGGTGGCTGAAGCCAGCTTGTACCAGTTCTCAAGAGCCAATTGTCAAGTTTTCAGGAATGTTTTAAATCTGCTAATACACCCATTATTAAACATCATCTATACAAACTTAGAGTTAAGTAGATTGCATTAAAAACAAAGGTATTGATGCTCAAAATTCAACTTTCTAATTGAACTACATTTTGCTACTTGTTATATTTTTGACACTATTTGCATCTATTATATGAGCATGATGGTATATTATCACGGGTCTCTTCTCTGTCTCTAACGTTCAGTGATTTTGCGTTGATAGCCTAAAATTGTCCATGGTGGGAATGTTTATACCAGGGCAAGTGCTGCAAATCAGGGTCCCCCTACCCCCCGCCCCAGAGAGTCAGTCGTTAAACATTTACTAGCATAGGGCTGCAAGGGACCCTCTGAAGTTTCTTAGGAATAGATTCTCTTAAGTCTCCACAGGCCTTGGGGTGTTGTGGGCCGTCCAGCTTAGTGATCTCTGAGGATAGGGGGGTGGAGGAGGGGTATCCTGAATAATGTTTGCTAGACAGTAATACTGGGTGTATCACTTGCAGCCCAATTGTTCTATACTAAGGCATAATATTCTGTAGTTGGAAGTACGTATATATAATTATATAATCAAATAGAACATAACTCAGAAGAGATTTTTAACAGATTTCTTGAGATATAATTCACATACCATACAATTTACCCATTTAAATTGTACTAGTCAGTTATTTTTAGTATATTCAGAGCTGTGCAACTATCACTTTTGAAACATCAATTTTAAAACATTATCATCACCCCCAAAAGAAACCCTGTACCCACTTGAAGTCAATCTCTATTTTCCCCCAGTCTTCTCTTCCCCCTCCAAGCCCCAGGCAACCACTAATTTACTTCATCTCTTTAAATTTGTCTATCTGGACATTTCATATAAATGACACCATACAATAGGTGGCCTTTTGCGACTGACTGTTGCCGTATAACATAATGTTTTCAAGGTTTATCCATGCTATACCATAAATCAGTACTTCGTTCTTTTTATTGCTAAGTAATATTCCATTGTGTGGTTTTTTTTTTTTTCTCCTTTCATCAGTTGATGGATATTCGGGTTGTTTCCACTTTTTGGCTACCATGAATAGTGCTACTATAAATATTTGTTTACAAGATTTTGTGTGACATAAGTTTTTATTTCTCTTGGGCGTACCCATACCTAGAAGTGGAATTGCTGTGTAATTCATATGGGAACTCTGTATTTAACAATTTGAGAAACTGCTAGGCTGTTTTCCAAAGTGGCTGCACCACTTTACATCCCTACCAGCAGTGTCTGAGGGTTCCAATCTCTCCACATCCTTGCTAACAAGTTATTGTCGATTTTTATTTTAGTCACCTAGTAGATGTGAAATGGTATGTCATTGTGGTTTTGATTTGCATTTCTTTAATGGCTAATGATTTTGATCATCTTTTTATTGCTCATTTGCCATTTGAATATATTTTTGGAGATATTTCTATTTAGATCATTTTCGCATTTTAAACTGAGTTGTAAGATTTCTGCATACAAGTCCCATCTGAGATATAGGATTTGCAAACATTTTCTCCCATTGTGTGGGTTGTCTTTCCACTTTCTTTCTTTTTTTTTTAAACAACCATTATTATTATTTTTTTTAATTGGGGAATATTGGGAAACAGTGTGTTTCTCCAGGGCCCATCAGCTCCAACTCATTATCTTCAATCTAGTTGTGGAGGGCGCAGCTCACTGGCCCATGTGGGAATCGAATCAGCAGCCCTGTTGTTCAGAGCTCGTGCTCTAACCAACTGAGCCATCCGGCCGTCCCTCTTTTCACTTTCGGGATGGTGTCCTTTGAATCAAAAGTTTTATAATTTTGATGAAGTCCAATTTATCTATTTTTTCTTTTGTTGTGGTGCTCTTGATGTCGTATCTAAGAAGGCTTTGCCTAACTCAAGTCCATGAAGCCTTGCTCCTATATTTTCTTCTAAGAGTTTTATAGGTTTCGCTCTTATGTTTAGATCTATGATATATTTAGAGTTCATTTTTGTGTGCAGTAAAAGAGAGGATTCCAGCTACATTCTTTTGTCTATGGTTACCCAGCTGACTCAGTACCATTTATTAAAGACAGTATTCTTTCTCTTTCAAGACAATTGTACAGAATTGTCTTGGTGTGGAATGAAATATTATATTTCAACTTATAATTTTTCACCTGATGCTACTCCAATTTCTTTAAACATCTGAGAGGCCACACTGTAACAAAAAACCCCTACATCTCAGTGGCCCAACACCATAACGGTTCTCTTTTGTCTGTCATACAGTCCAGTGTGAGTTGGGGTGGGGGGAGGTGTTCCACACAGTTACTCAGGACTCAGGCTCTTTCCACCCAGTGGCTCTGTGCCCCCTGGGACCTCCAAATCCTCCCTGGGATCTTCTGGTAAACAGAGAGAGAACAGGCAGGAGCTTGTGGGAATTTTTTAAGGGCTCGGCATGGAAGTGGCACACATCACTCTTGCTCATTTTCCGTTCCCTAAAACTCAATTGCATCACCTCAGATGGCCGCAAGAGAAATTGAGAAATTAGATTTACTGTTTGCTGGAGGAAAGGGGGACAGAATTTGGTGTACACACAGTCTCTGCCATACCAACTGTTTTAAGAATTGTGTGTTGGTGTGTATGCGTGCTTACAACTAATTCCTACACAGAACCCTCCACTTCCAACCTTCTTGCTACACATTCTGTGATTGGAGAAGTCTCTCCTCTCTGATGACTCACGCTCCATTTGTGAGCCTGAGTGGAAGGAAGTTGCTGATTCGAAGAAAAGCAAAGGTCTGTCTGAGCGGAAGAGAGAAGCATAAGTGCTTTGGAGTTGATGGGAAATGCAGTAGGATGTACCAGTCATACCTGAGCTAAAGGGGGTCGGAAACCTAGTGTCCTACGGGGCGGCCTGCGGGGACTCCTGTCCCGCTCCCCACATAAGAACGCAGGATGTGAGTAGGCCAAAAAGGAACACCCACGGAGCCACAGATGGGGGAGTCATACCGCTATAGTCTCACTGGCGCCCGGCAAGACACACGCAGTAGTAGCCACACGACGTGCAGTCTGCCATTCACTTCTCTGTCTGCCAACCAACCAACCAATCAACGCAGCCCCACAGTTACATCAGTAGCCAATTGGCTAACTGGTAACAGACGATGGCCAACCAATCACAGTTGATGGTCATTCACTACCTGAGCCAGCACCTCCCCACATGAGGCCGAGAGCCTGGAAACTGCTCTCTGGGGCTCTGTCCCCACACCTAGGTAATGGTAAACCCTCAGGGATGCTAAGGTTATCTGCTGCATTATGAATTCGGATCTAGGAGATGGTCACTTATGGAATGCCGCAAACTGAGGAGTCGCAAACAACTGTAGAGTGAAGACAAAAGACGTTGTCCCTCTGCAGAAAGAACTCTGGGAATTAAATTTTCTAGCCCTCTGATCTGTTCTTTTGTTTCATAAGCATATGAATCACTTATTTTTTCCTTGTGTCTACCATATACTTCCGTTGAAGCTGAAAAGCTTTTTTCTATTTTGCCACTAATGGGAATGCAGGAGAGGCAGCCACGTGGATCACAAAGCAGTCTTCGGGGAAATGAAGGTCCTTTAAGTCTCTCCCTAACCATCTGTTGTCGAAGTTAGCTAGTCCCAATCCTTCTGGTTTTTCCTGGGGAGTGTCAACTGCTAGTTCCCTTCGGAATGGCTCCGAGGCCCCTGCACCTCACTCTAAGTTTGGGCCCTAAACTGAACCAATACTCATGATAGAGGAAACACTTCTATGCGTTTCTGATAGACTCACTTTTCAGAAGCCTCACCCACTGATCCCATCAGTCCATCTTTGTGGGAGATTTACTCCTTCAGTGCTGATTTTAAATAACGTTGGCTGTGGTTGGGTGTTTCCTATCCTCTCTGGCAAGATCCTCTCTGCCTGTCCTTTGAACTCTTTCTCAGGCCACACCCTGTCCCTGAAACACCCCTTTGTGCTTAGCTCAATACCCTCTCCTGTCAATATTCAAATAATTCTAAAATCAGACTTCTCTCCCAGTGCCTTTCCCAAGAAACTGGACCAAGACAGTGATTTACCATTCTACCCCACCCCCACAAAAACCCATGTTGTCTGGACTTGCCATTCACACAACCACACCAAAAACTCTTGCACCATTCCTTTATTCATTTCACTAATTAACACATTTGTTATTTGTCTCGGGCTGGTTTGCCCAGTCGTAGCTGTTAGTCTGAATCAGTGAGTTCCATCTTGCACTGCTAACTTTAAGAAGAAGGGGGTCTTTTCATCCTTGATTCCAGCTGTGAATGTTCTGCTTTCAGATCAAAGATATTTGATTTGGGTTCTGGCCTATGGTCACACAAAACATCAGAATTGAAGTGGCAATGCCTTTAGCTCCCATAGTACATATGTTTAAGTAAAGGAAGAGTAAGGAGAGCTGAGTGAAATCAACATTTATTAAGACTCTTTGTCATGTGCCCTGCCCTGTGGTGCTTTAAACATAGTATGTTAGGGATTCTCATCTGAGCCCAGAGAGGAAAATATCATTGTCCTCATTTTCTAGAGGAGGTTCAGAAAGGCTAAGTAGGTCATCTACAATCAAACCCTAAGTTCTGGAACCGGTATGCAAATCCACGTCTGTCTGGATATCTGCTCCTTGTGGCCTCTATGTATGGTAGGCATTATTATTCACTGTACTTATTTAGAATAGAAGAGCCTCAGAGTTTTCTTTAAATGTGTATGTTGTTGACAAGGGAGGAAGGATGGCAGTGAAATGTCCTTTCTCCTACTAGAAAATTAATTCAATATATGACCCAACTGATGATGGGTGAGTAGTATCATTTAAGTACGAGAAAGATAGTAAGTACAATGGAGTGTCAGTACACATTTCAATTTATACGCAATTGAATGTCTATACAACATGTATGGATGTCCCCTTCTCTTCCCCATGATGATTCTACATAGTATTTTTGTAGAGAAAAGCCACATGGAGCATAAGAACAAATTTGGGACCCAATTCTTTCCTACCTGATGGTAAGAATGGATTGCTCTGGGGAAAGATAGCCGGCTACTGTGCGTGGACTAAACAGCCCTAAAAGGTTCCTTTTTCTGCACATGGCTGGGCTTGTAAAGTTCTTTTGCAGCTGATAGTCCTGGACCACGTGACCTACAGGTGTGTAGAAGGGGTTTTAGGAAAGATTCTATTAAGGCCACAGTGAAAGGCGTTTTGCTTCTTGATTACAGTGGTACCTCAGTTTTCGAACGTAATCTGTTCCGGAAGACCGTTCACGTTCTGAAACGTTCGAAAACAGCCAACAGCTAGGCCTCAGGATCTTGCACTCAGCGGAAGCCGCGTGACATGTTTGACTTCCGAGGTGTGTTTGAAAACTGAAGCATTTACTTCCAGGTTTATGGTGTTCGTAAACTGAAATGTTCATCAACGGAGATGTTTGAAAACTGTGGTACAACTGTATTTGCAACTGAGAGAACAATCAAAACATGACAATGGAGTGTAGTTTATGCCAGATGTGGCTATTTCCATCATCTCTCAAGTCTTTTTCTCCCAGTCCCACTTCTCTCTCAACCACTACCTGGGGGGTTGGGGTGGAGTAGTGGGGGGAATGACAATAACAACTCTTTTCACCTGCTCCTGATGATTTCACCTTTGGGTTTTCAAATTTTTAAAAAATCTGCTTTTTAGTTTAAAAATGAACATGACATAAAACACTTAAGCTACCATTAAATTTTACATGAAGTATGAATCTCCTATACCCAAAATATTATCATTTCAACATGTAATCTATTTATTAAAGTTAATAAGATATTTTACATTCCTTTTTTTTTAGACTTCTTCTCAGTAGCATGTTTTGATGGGAAAACAGAAGGATGTCGGCCACGGACAGTATTGTACAACATGTTGCACGTGGGTGGGGGAGTGGAGGTGGAGGTGGGATTTAGAAAGTAGCCTTGAGGTCTGGAGCTTCAGTTTCTCTTAATTCTTGGGAACAGAACTTGGCACAGAATGAGGGCAGTGGTTGTTTTCCCAGTAACCAGGATGGACACAGTCCAATAGAAATATAGTATGAGCCATAAACATAAGCCATACACATAATTTTAGGTTTTCTAGGAGCCACATTTTTTTAAAGAAAGTAAAAAGAAACAGGTGAAACTAAATTTAATAATATACTTTATTTAACTTACTATACCCAAAATAGTATCATTTCAACATGTAATCGATTTTTAAAAACTTAACGAGATATTTTACATTCCTTTTTTGAATGTGAAGTCTTCAAACTCCAGTGTGTGTTTTACATTTATAGCACAGATTTCTACATTCCAAGTGCTCAATAAACACATGTGATCATATTAGCACAGATCTGAAGAATTATTTCTTCTGTGACTCCATGACTTCTTCTGTGATTTCTCCCAAGCCAAAATTGGAAAGACAATTGCATTCCAAATATATAGATATATATTGCTGCCTAATAAATTATCTCAAAATTTAGTGGCTTAAAACAACAACTATTCATTTGCTGGCTAACGCGTGGGTCAGTGATTTGGACTGTGCTCGGCTAGGACAGCTAGTCTTTGCTCTGAGTGCTGTTGGCTGTGCTCGTTTATGTTGCTGGGCTTTGACAATGATGGCTGGGCTGGCTGGCTCTCTCTCCATGTGTCCCTCCACTCTCCAGAGGGCTAACTTGGGCTTATTCACGTGGTAAAGTAAGAATCCCCAGAAACAGGGAAGGGCAAGTCGCAGTGTACATTTGCTTTTCACACCATTGCTTGCATCACATGGCCCACATCCCACGGGCCAAAATAAGCAGCATGGCTGAGCCCAGAGTCAGTGTGAGAGGAAACTATGAAAGGCATCGGTTCAGGGAGTTGGGATTCATTGGGGGCCATTTCTGTAACAGTCTACCATACCATGCTTTATAGAATATATGCTACCTTGTATTTCATAATCCCCATATGATAACCTTTTGTTTTGGAAATATGGGTCCTTAGTGTGCCGTGGTTACATGGTAGCCAGCTTCAAAAATGATCTGCAGTGATTCTTATCACCTGATTTTTATGTCCCTGTGAACTCCCCTCCCACACTGAATACGGTGACCTGTGTAACCAATAGGATAGCGTGAAAATGACAGTGTGTGAATTTGGAAACAAGATCATAAAATACTGCTTCTGTCTTGCTTATGTGGTCCCTTGCTTTGGGAAAGTCAGCCACCATGTTGTGAGGACACACAATCAGCCATTTATTTAAAGAGGTCCATATGATGAGGGATTGATGCTTCGTACCAATAGCCAACACTGACTTGCCTGTCACATGAATGAGTAGTCTTAGAAGCAAATCCTCTAGCCCCACTCAAGCTTCAGATGACACTGCAGCCCCAGCCAACACCTTGACTGCCACCTTATGAGAGACCCTGAGCCAGAACCACCAGCTAGGTCATTTCCAGATTTGTGACCCACAGCAAGTATGAGATAATAATTGCTATTGTTGCTTTAAGTCACTACGCTTTGGGATAATTTGTAATGCAATAGGTAACTAATACAATTACATACTAACTTTATTTAGGAAAGAGATAAAAGGTTTGAATTAATCTCTGTCATATTTTGATTATGTAGAAAAATTAAATTTATTTGTCTTAGATACAAAATCTAAATGTTTTCCCTAAAGGTGAAATATAATTTGCCTTTTACTGTGTTTCCCCGAAAATAAGACCTAGCTGGACCATCAGCTCTAATGTGTCTTTGGGAGCAAAATTAATATAAGAGCCAGTATTATGTTATGTTATATTATATTATATTATATTATATTATGTAAAGACATGGTCTTATAGTAAAATAAGACCGGGTCTTATGTTAATTTTTGCTCCAAAAGATGCATTAGAGCTGATGGACCGGCTAGGTCTTATTTTCGGGTAAACACAGTATATAAAGAATATTTAAAACAAAAAATAATTGAGTCACCAAATGTTACATCATGTGCTAAATATATACAGCATTATAAAATGTGTAGTTCCCTTTAGCAAATGAAAGTAACAAACCTTTACTTTGGTTTTTTTATGTGAAAGAGATATATTTTAAAATATTTTAAAATATAGGGGAGCTAAGGAATCTGGCTGAACAGCATTTCTATGGGGATTTCTAAATTTTCTTCAAACAAATCCTAGATATAAAAATGGCTTGTGGAGATTCCCTTGGGAATTCCCCTAAATCCTACTTCTCTGCTTGGTACATGATGTGCTCTCAGTAAATAGCATTGAGTGATTCGAGATTTAGGCAATGCGAGTTTGTGTTGCTTTTCTTCCACCTCTGTCTCCACCTTCTTTTATAATATCAGGAAATGTATATACCCTTGTAAATGGCCTTCAGAATTCTACAATCTGCTCATATATGACAAACTTAGGCTTTCATATATCTGAAACCATGTAGTTTTATCTTCTTTACCAACAAGATGTAATGCACCTTAACTCTTCCTTTCAAGTGCTGTCCTAGCTGTTAAAACGCAGCCTAACCTTGGAATGTATCTCAATTGCCAACAATAACATTTATGCCATAGACTTACTTTGATAGTTCTCTTAATGGTATAACTTCTCCCATTTTATGTCTCTTTTTCTCCTTTATCTTATGCTTCCTTTTGCTTTGAAGAGGAACCCATCTTTTATATTTCCAGGTTTCTTTTTCCTCTTTAGTAGACTTGTAAATCTGCAGAAATTAAAAATCCAGGTAAGACGTTTGTAGCTATGTAGCAGGTAAAATGTAACTTTATTTACCTAATCTTAACCTGAAAGTAGTCACACCTTTGTTTGCTTTGGAAACTGAAGCTCCTTTTTAAATGTTGTTTTTTTTTTCTGAGCCATGTTCATTATTTGCTATCTGGGAGCTAGGAATTCTGCAACTTCCATGCCATGTCCTTCCTCTTTCCCAGTTCTCACCTCAGGTAGGCTACATACTTCAACTCTTTCCCATTTTTGTTTTATTTTTCTTTGAGAATGCCTTTGGGGTTCAGTGGTTTCTACCTCAGCGCCCTGAGATGTGGGCCTGGATTTTTTCGTCTTACAGGCGTTCTCACTGCTTGTGTTCAGCTTTGGTTGTGACATATTATTCCCTCTCCATTTCTTACTCTTCTTTTTCCTTTCTTCTTAAGTGCCATCATGAGTTTCACTTTACTTCAGCTACATCTGCTTAAATATTAAATAAAGAACTCACCAGCTACTCTTAGGGCAGAAATGGGCTCATTTTTACTGTCTTAGGAAATATACCAGGTTTTCTTGGTGCTTCTTCCGGTCGATTGTTAAGAAACTGAAATGGCTGCCAAAGATGTGTTACTATTTATAACACTTGCTAAATTTTTTGTTTTTTTCTTTTTAGGATCTGGGCTCACCTCAATAGCTTTAGCCCCTTGTTCTTTTGTTTCAAAAAGCACAAAGGCAAGTCCCATTTGATCCTCAGCAGCCTTAGAGTATGGAATACTTACATAAACAACACTGCCACATTGCCCAAATGCTCTTTAATCCGGCTGTAATTAACATTTTTTGGGAAGTAGTTCCTACAATAAATTAATAGCAGTGTTAAATATATAAGGTTAAATAACTATATAGATTAAGCTTTGCATAAATCTTATAAATAGGATAAATTTATAAATTTTAACTTGGGATGATAAAGACATAATCTAGGTCTGACAATTAAGTTCACGAACTTATTGCAATGATGTTGCTAACCTTTTTTGATATCAGAGGGATTATTCATTATGAATTTGTATCAACTGGACAAACAGTTAACCAAGTTTACTATTTAAAAGTGCTGAAAAAGCTGCGTGAAAAAGTTAGATGACTTGAAATTTTCACCAACAATTCATGGCTCTTGCATCACGACAATGCACCAAGGTACTGTCTATGAGGGAGTTTTTAGCCAGTAAACAAAAATAGCTGTATAAAACACCCTCCCTACACACCTGATCTGGCCCCCAATGACTTCTTTCTTTACCTGAAGATAAAGGAAATATTGAAAGGAAGACATTTTGACGACATTCAGGACATTAAGGGTAATACGACGACAGCTCTGATGGCCATTCCAGAAAAAGAGTTCCAAAATTGCTTTGAAGGGTGGACTAGGCACTGGCTTCAGTACATAGCTTCCCAAGGGGAGTACTTCAAAGGTGACCGTAGTGATATTCAGCAATGAGGTATGTAGCTCTTTTTCTAGGATGAGTTCACAAACTTAATTGTCTTACCTCTACATCTATTTGAAATATATATATATATTTATCTATATATTTGGATATAGATATATAGATATAGATACAGATACAGATACAGATACAGATATAGATATAGATATAGATATCTCCTAACCTGTTAAATATTTCAGTATTTGACTGTGGGTAGTACATGGATATTAAGAATTCAACTTTTGGAGTCCAGTGGAGCTCGAGTTGAATCCTGGCTCCATCATTTACGAAAGTAACTTCTCTGAGTTTTGGTTATCTCATCTCTCAGTGGAGATAATAATGCATATCAAGTGGAATTGTGAGGATTATATGAGGTCACATATATAAAGTACTTAGCACTGTACCTGTGCACCTGGGGTGTCTGCCATTATCTTCTTTGTTGGGCCACGCTATGTTTCTTGACTCTTGCATGTTGTGTGTTTCTTTTGTGCTAGGAAATACACGTTCAGAGTGGAACATTTTTTCAAGTATTGCACTGATGGTCTAACATTAATTTTATGCTCCTAGGCATGATCACAGCTCTTTGTATCTGTACAATAAGTATCTTGAAATATTTAATTAACTATTAGAGATTCTCCCATGGAACACAGAATCACTTGAAAAAATAAACAAACTTATTCCAGTTGTCAGTTCTATATGTCACATGAAATCCAGACTCTTCTTATTTGGAATACTTGGGCTAATAGAACTTGATGGCAGGCTCACTATGGCCATATGTTACATAGAGATTTAAAAAAAAAATAATTAGTGTATTCATTCATTTAATAAGGAGAGAGACCCAAAGATAATCAATTCTAAAGAGTGGATGTTCCCGACCCCACCCCAACCCCAGCCCCAGTTCTGTCTCTTGTCTACAAGTTGCCCAGACATTGTCTGATGCTGCCTAGAGTTAGACAAAAGGGTCGGAGAGGTGGCTAAGAGAAGGTGTGCTACTTGGGCAGCCTGGAATTCTTCCATCTGACAAGGAAAGGACACATGAATTTCCTGTGAGTTTGTAGACAGCTCAGTTGATGGCTGCACTTAAACTATCTTCAGGTCCCCCACCCAAGGTTGTTGTCCACCAGGCAGGAGCAGCCCTAATCGCTGTGCTGGGGACTGACCGCCATGCCTTCTTGCAGCAGAGAAGGCCCTCTGATGACAAGGGAGTTGAGATTTTTTTTTTTAGTCTCATTGAACTTACAGATTTAATAATTTTGATGTGTTTAATCCACCACCATTCTTATTTTTTATTGTTGAAATATTTCTATCCTGAGGCAGAGAGAGAGTTTTCAAGTTGGCTCCTGAATTCTTTTGGAATTTTTGGCCAAAATTCCTTGATCCATTCCTTGCTTTCTGGTATTCTAAGATGTTTTAGGCCTATGTTATACATTTCCTGCCCCAGACAGAGAACTGGCCATTGAGATAATATTTGAACATGAACAGTACTGAGATTTTAAAACCTAGAATAAAACTATTTTAGTATTCTGAATATTGTGCAATTGGACTGAACTATTCCAAGATTCTTGGCTATCCAGAATAGCATAATTGGGCAGCCATGGGGAAACATGAAATGATTTCACGGTTATATACTCCAAACGAATTGAAAATCTCAATAAACTGGTAATAGACATCCAACTGGAGAGGTTGAGGAAGCAGTTGGAGGCACAATTTTAGAGCTGATGGCCTGCCTCCAGGCAGTCCCTCTGTATTGGAAGAAGTGCTCAGTCCTCCCAAGCTGTGTACCCAGGAGGGCAAGGCTGGGTGGCCGTTTCCGAAAAGAGGCTGCATCCAGCACATTTAGGCTGATCTTTCAAAAGGCTTCACATTCCTCTGAAGTGAAGGTGCCCAGTATTGCAACCATTGTCAGATTTTCCAATCATGGTACAATCACATGGGTTTTGTGATTGCAGCGACACAGACGGGGTTTCTGAGTTACTTCCTTAAAAGCCTATATTAGGGGAAGTGGTGACAGGAGAGTTCATTCCTTCATCCAATTGACTTCCATGGGAATGGATCCCATTAGTTTTGGCCACCACACCCACTGACCAGCATTCAGCCTTGTAGATTGGTTTTTGTTTCCATGCCTCATAATTTACCTGTGACAGAGGAGTTCCAGGTTCTCATTTCGGTGTCGCCACCTACTAGGACACTCAATGGCCAGGACACTCAACTGACTGATGGTCAGTCACTCAACTTCTCTGAGGCTCTGTAGCAGGTCTATGATGAGAATAAATAACACCTACTCCAGAGAATTCTTTAATTAAATGAAATCACATACGTGCAGTTAATTTATTAACTGTATATTATCAAATGTTTAAGACTTTATTTTTATCCTTAAAAAACTCATTTTATCAAATTATCAATAAAGTCCCCCAATGACTACCCATTGCCCTAGAATGAAATTCAACCTTCTTACCTAGCTGAAGAGTCTATGTGATTTGGCCCCTGCCTAATTCTCTGACCTCATTTCTTACCACCCTCTTACTCTCTTTCATATACAGATTCTCATGACACTGAACTTCGTTCTGTTTCGTCCACATTCTGAAATTGTTCCCATCTCAGGGCCTTTGCACTTGCTCTCCCTCCTGCCTGGAAGGCTTCTCACCTGGCTCCATCCTTTTCCCCACTCTGGTCTCAACTCAAATATAATTTCATCAGATTAGTCACCACATCTAGTGTTGTCCTCTGACCTGTTGACAGTGTTTATCAAAGTAACCTATTTTATTTTCTATATGAAATTATCACTCTCTTAATAATGTACATTTTACTTATTTATTGTCTATGTTCCTTACCAAAAGGGACATAAAAAATAGAATTTTGTCTTAGTCACTGCTATATCTCTCACATAGAAAAGTGAGTGTCTGGTTTACAGGAGAAGTTTAATAAATATTTCTAGAACAAACTACATTCCTGCTAGGGAAATTCTTTATGTTAGATTTTTAAGCAGCCGTATTTATGGATGCAAAATAAATGTCAAACTTGACAATTTTATATGACAAAGAATCTGGTTCTACTGGCCTATATATATTTTTTAATTGAAATGATATTTGTATTGAACATATTGTTTTGTAATCTACTTCTTTTTATCAAGGGCACAGAATGTTTCTTCTACAGCATTTTTAATGGTGACATGTGGATGTGCCATAATTTATTTAACCAGTCCCCTGTGGTGAACGTCCTAAGGAATGCTCGGTTAAAGGGTCACTGATAAATATCCCGAATTTCCCTCCAGAAAGGCCGTGCCAATTTACACTCCTACCAACAGTATAAAAGAGATCCATTTTCCATAACTTTTGCCAATACTGAATTTTATCATTAATAAAATAACACAAAATGTTTGCTAATTTGATAAGTGAAATAGTATGTCATCGTTGCTTTATTTTGCATATCTTAAATTATTTGTGAGTTTAAACTTTTTCTTTGCTTTTTAATTTTTGTTATATTTCCTCTCTTGTGAATTGTCTCTTTATTTTTTTGTTGGGTCTTTTTAGTTGTTGTTGTTGTTGCTGATTTTCTGTTGTAGTACTCATCTTTGATTGATTTGCAAGAACTCTTTTTATATTAAGGCAATTAACCTTAGTCACACACTACAAATATTTTCCCAATGTGTTGTTTGCCTTTTAATTTTGTTTTTGGACCTGAGGCCATACAAACCTCTAGCCAGGTTCATGTCCTGGAACCTAAGCCAGCCAGAAGGGAAAGTTCACCAAAGTGAAATCTACGTATAGCCCAGCAGGACTGGGGCCGTGGCCACACAGTCCAACACAAAGTGTCAAAAATGTCAAAATTATTCAGAGCTAAAAGTTGCCAGGACAGCCTCTAGAACAACGAAGTACTACTTACTTATAGTTGGGCTTATGAAGTACCCTCTACCTCTGACCCGAGGGCATTTAAATTTTAAATAGGAACTTCTAAGATCCAAAGGAATGAAACTATAATGGTGAAATAGCAGGCCTTAATTTTTTCATGTTAAATTATTTTATTTACTTTTTTCCATAAAGCAGTCTTCCTCTGTGCTCTCAGAAGGCCAGTGTGCAGTAGTGACCAGACCTGTAGAGAGAGGTTCCCAGTGAGAAATATTTAGTGTGTGTGTGAAGGGGGAAGTGAGGGGAGAGTACATCATATTACCTTTCATGGATCATTGTATCAAAATGATAATTTTGTCATTTTTGAATAAATGCTTTTCAAATAAATACACAAGCAGATGTCCCCCCAGGTGAGGCTGCCTCGCAGTGCAATATGACAGCTAGAACCCATTGCTCGTCTTTAGTCAAAGACTTCCGGAAGCCGGGGGCACGTCTCCTTGGTCCAATCCAACTCCTCTTGGAAGGTAAACCTGCCTCTCTCGTTCTCTTGCCTGTGGACAACGCTCCCTCTGCCCTGTTTTCAGCTTCTGGAAGTGTTATTAGCCCCTCTCAGCCGTCCCACCTGTAGATGAAATAAAGCTCTGACCTTCCCGCCGAGCCGATGCTTCCCAGACCTCTCCTCAGCCTGTTTCATTTGGAACCTTCTATTCATTTCTGCTGGTTCTGCTTTGTGTCAGAAGTGTCAAAGGAGGTGGACAAAGATGAGTTATGAGGTGGTGTGCAGGAGGAACGTGAGAACATAAACAGCTCATGGCCCAGCAGTGACCATTCCACTGGGTGAGATCCTAATTTGCTCCTGTTCCCCCTGACGTCCCCAGGTACCCAGGTGCTTGGCACAGGCCTTTCTATGGCTAGAAAACCTGGTGGCATCAACAACATAGGAACCAAGCAATGATGGACCGTGGCGTTTTCCCGCTATACGTAAACACCTCAAGGACAGCGTCTTGTGCTAAATTTGCTTCCCTTCATGAAGCTGGTAACAAGAATCATCAAGGAGATTCACCAACATGGTAAACCTTTTAATAAGAACGAGTGTTTTCAATGAGGCTGAAGTTTCATATGTGTCCAATATTCCTACATAAATCCCCCACCTCATATTCAGGTAACACACTTAGTGCCTCCGACTACTTGAAGCTTGTAGGATTTGCGTCTGTGAGTCTACAAAGCTTAACAGAGCTTCAGAAAACATAACGTTGTAATTAATGTACTTTTCCTTAATGATAAGAGTTATTTCAAAAGCAAATATTATACACTGTTCACCCTCTATTCCCTCCTCTTGTGTTTCCCGAGGAATCCAGTCCATCAGCCCATGTTTATTCAGTGTAAATGTGTTTCCTTCTGTGCCCCAGTAAAACCCAGCCCAACAGCTCACTGGTATTTGCTATTTTATTGCCTGTCATTTATGCCCTGCAGATGGTGGCCTTTTCTTTTCTTCAGGTAAAATGAGCAATGTTTTGTTGGTTCACATGTCTCTTTCGGCAGACATGTAGCAGGGCTTTGGAAGAAACACACAATGACCAGCTAGAACCCCTCCATCATAAAGCTATTCAGACCCCGCAGAGCCAAACTTTGTGTCACGTCACATAACAATCTTGAAAGCAAAACTAATCTTACTCTCAGTTGTATGAAACACAACTTAATGTGGCAATAATTGGAACTGGAAACACCATCATACATGACTTTCATCAGTTCAAAGGTATTTTACTGAGAAACTGCTATGGCCAATCATTAGCTGAAATTCAGAGGAATCTCAATTAGTAGAGATTGAGATGCGTGGGAATTAGCAGGAAAGGAAAACCCTTTTCTTTTGTTTTTTTTTGTTATCAGCAGAAAAGTTTTATTTGTTTTAAGGACAGACAATTTAAACCACATCCAAAGCCTTAACTTATAGACACCAACCAAAGTATCCATTTAAAGCATTATATGTTGAAATACAAGACATACAACAGGGGAAATGCTTTGCTACCTGAAGCATACACCAAACTTGGCTTAATCGACAGCTGAGCTCTGCTATCTGCTAGCACTTGGGTGTGGTGGAGGGTAAGAGCCTATCTGCTGAACCAAAGGAGAACAGCTGTGTTCTACAAGTACTGAAGCATTTTAAGACTGCACTGGTAGGGATCTATTTTCATGGTGAAGGGCAGAGAGGGACAAAGCGTAGTGCCTTCCCATTGCGTATTAGGCAGCCTTGCAGGGGGCCATGGCCGAGAAGCAGACTTCCCCTTGCTCGCGTTCGGTGAATTCTCTGCAGGCCTTGGCGGCATTCTGCAGCAGCAAGTCCTCTGAGCTGGTGCCGTGGTTCACCGGGAAAGGCATTTGTCCACCAAGTTCATAGAGGTGGCCATCTACGTTGTTAAACAGAATAAAATGAAAGTTCACTTTGTCACCTACCCGACACTGGCCTTCCTGCGCCATGGCGTCATGGGCTGCCTGAATTGCTTCGTTCTTTTCAAAGCATTTTGCTCTGTCTTCAGGGGACAACTTCTCCGTTTCAGAAAGAAACTGTCTCAGGACTGACCCATCCTCAAATTCCAGTTTGTCTTGATTATTGGCTACTGCGTGTATAAGTCCAATGGTGCCGCAGGAGTTCCCAATGGTCTGCTTCATGAAGTACACTTTAGGGCTGACTTCTTGTCCTTTCAGTTCTTCAATCTGTTTTTTCCTGAAGTTCTCGTGCTGGGCGGTGAGGGGAAACAGCAGCAGCAGCGCTCAGGCAGGAGAAGGCACTGAGAAGGAAAGCCTCCTTTCCAGCCCCAGCACATCCACGAAGCGCCACTGGCCGGCGACCCCCAGTCAGGCCAGCACTTTGTTCAGCATCTCGGGATTAATCTCCATGGGTTTCAGCTGCATCTTCGCAGAACAAGGAAAGAGCCACAAGCCCAGAGAAGAGGAAAAACCGGAAAACCCTTTCTGATGTTTGTCCTTCTTTGAATAAGCAGGTCCTACCTTTTCCAAGTTCTTTAGAGGGAGAATAACTTCAAAAGTGTGCAGGCCGCCAGTGTTTCCCCAAGCAGCCTGCTCAATTCCCAAATTTCTTCGATCACTGTCTGATCTTTGGGGCCTGTTACAGCCTGGGTAAAGAAAGATACCAAGAGAGAGAAGGACCCTAAGGGACAGAATAAGGCCCCCTTCCACCAAAGCCTCCTCCAAGGCCCCCTTTTGCCTATCCTTTCTTCATTTCCTTTGCACATGTTTCCTTAATCTCTAGTTTGTTTTTCGTCCTATGGCATTTCCAAAGATTCTGTCCATCTCCCCTGCCAACATCCTTAATATTTATCAAGTTTGCGAGTAAAGCCACAGTGAAATTAGATTATGACAGAGTGTCTACTTAACAAACCAAGAGATTTCGAAACCCTCAGCAGCCAGACTCTCTTATTCATTATGATGTGTTTTATGATCTTTTAGAGTTTGTAGTGTTGAGGTTTGACTGGTAATAGCCCTGGAATGCGGCGTCCAGTTTCATTTTATATTGTAAATTCTAGAAAATTAAAGACGACAACATATGGTTTTGGTGGCCTGCTTTGAGTAACACAGGCACTTCGGTGCTAAAAACATGCTATTTGAGGATAGGTCTGTGGGAAACTGGCTGCGATAACCTTTTGCACCCGCCTCTTAGCATAAGGAACTGTGCAGGGTAAGGGTACTTGCATTCATTTGTTAGCACATCCCATGCATGTTGACTGTTTTTGCACTCACATTCAATACAGAATTGAGAGGAAGGCAGTCTGCTACGTGCTGAATGCAAACCAGCCACCGAAATGGCCTGGATTCTGCATTCAGGGTGCCTAGCTCAGTGCAGAGTCAATGATAGGTGCTCAGACACCACAACGCCAGGCAGAATGTGGCAAGTGTCACCAGAAATGTGACACGTGTGGTATGGTTCAGAGGTGGGAGAGGCCCCTTCAGCTGGTGTAAGAAGAGCCAGCTCTGCGGACCAGGGGCCATGTTACCCATGCAGAGCGGATGGGAGAGGTGGGAAGGGGAGGCAGGCAGCCTCTGTGGCCGGACTCCAGTTGTGAGGCTGGTGAGAAGGGCCTCCGGGAAGGTCAATGGGAGGAAGAGGGGAGGACAGATTACAAAGCACTTGTCTAGTGATGCAATGCGAGTGAGAAGAGGCTTGGCTCTCAATAATAATCACCATAGCCACGACCATTCCATGCACATTTCAAAGGTACCCGGTGCCTCATGTTTCACATGTCGATTCTAAGCAAATCCTCCTCCCCACCCCCACCCCTGTTTACAGATGAGGACATGGAGGCCACAGGTCAGAGCTGGGTGTTCACCCGCATGGCCAACTCCAAGACCGTGTTTTCTTCACTACGTCGTGTTGCCGAGTGACCGTGGTGAGTTCTGAGGACACTCAGAAAAAAGAATCGGTTTTAGAGCACTGCCGTGGTATTATATCTGTTTATTTACACATCTAGTCTGTTCATCCTTTTATTGATTGCCCTCATTAATCTGGTTCCTGCAATGTTGCTGGGCCTTGGGTCAGGGGACCCATGTGGCCTGCTGAGCTTACCTGAGCCCAGGACAGCTCTCTGAGTCCTAAAACCTGTGTGCTTAACCCAAAATGCTGAGTCCCACGTGTCCTTGAGAACTCCTGGGGAGTGTCAGCCCACAAAACCTTCCCCAACGCGCTTGCCTTCTGTTCCCAAGTGAGTGTATGAGGCTTTAAGGACCCCGGGTTCCACAGTATGTTTCCCACATTTCATGAGCGCTGGGTCTTGGAGGAGGCCAGAGCCCTCACCACCTGCCCCTGGTGGGTCACCCAGGCTGCATCAGACTGTGATGGCTCCACATTCTCCCTGCAGAGCAGACAGTGCCCACCAGGAATCCCCGGTGAACTCTCAGCCCAGGTTGGCGGGCCCTCTGTGAGTCCTGGCCCTCAGTACTTTTTCCTCTTTCCTGGATGGCTTTTCCGGTCGTTCTCAGGCAGTACCTAGCCTGCCGGGCTCCCAGCACCTGGAATCTAGCACATTCTGTACAATCCGTCTCTCCCCCGGGATGGGGAGCTCCTTGAGGAGTGAACTATTTCTAATTTAGCTGAAAATCCGGGGTCTGGACACAGGATTTCACACTGTAGGCAACTCCATACATGTTTGCTAGGTGAATACACAAACACAGAGTGTTCGGTGAGGTAAGGGCAGGCCCTCCGAGGGGACGGCTTGCAGGCTGTTTGAATCCTGGCCACTAGAACTTGGGAGAAAATTCAGGCCTGGGGATAGAAATTTGCAGACACAAATATTGAGAGAATATCTGAACGGAAATCAGGTGTTTAAACAAAAGTCAAGGCATCTCAGGATGGAACAGAGGGAGAAAAGCACATCTACACATGTCTGAATTTTAGATTTAGAGGCTGTCAGGTAGACTATCGTGACAGCTGCAGTGTAAAGAGAGGCTGTATTTTCTAACGCCGTTTAGTAGTTAGTGCTGCACTGAGTACACTTGCTGGATGATGTAGAAATATAGAAAGAATTTGAATCCATATTACTCAACACTGGGGAGAAGAGAAAAGACAGAGGCAGCTGACATTCACGAGCTCTTCATCCAATGCAGACGCTTCCTTTCCACTTTATGTCACTGTCCTAACGATGAGGTGAGGTGGATTGGCTATTCTCATCTTAAAGACAAGGAAATTTGTTCTCAGAGAAATGAAATCATGATTCGAATATGAAGTCTGCGATGTGGGGCTGCAAAGGAGGCTGGAGCCTCTTCGTTTTAAGCTCTAAGTGCTGCCTGCCGGTCAGAGTCAGCTTCTCCCTTGTCTGCTCGGGAAACTCTACCTCGTGCCATCTCAGGAAAGAGGCAGGACTTCCACGTCCCTCGGGAGTGTTACACTCCTCTGCTCTCAGGTCAAATGCTGTCATCTCACTGTCAGGGCAGTCTCTACCTGGAGGCCCTTTGTCGGCACCAGCTGATGCTGTCTCCCCACAGAGATAGCACCTGACTGCCTTTTCTCTATGTCTGGCTCCAAGGGCAGCTCATTCTGCATATCCTGCTGCTTATCTGGGCTCTTCAAGTGGCCTCCTGACCTTTCTCCAATTCTCTTGCTTCTCCAGACTGAAACTATCAAAAAAAAAAAAAACAAAAAAAACCCAAAACCCTCACTAATTTAAGTCCAGCATAAAAACCTACTAGAGTAAACCAAAAGCTTTTGATGAGTGGTCATGTATAAAAAGGGAATTGGTTTTCTGACACAATAGGTGCCGACATATTGGGGATCATATATGATAATCACGCACACATCCAAACCCCCCTGTGGGGTGGAGAGGGCCCTGCAGAGGGAGGCAGCGACTTCCTCATCCTGCAGGCAGCTTGGAGGGCGGGGAAGGGAGGTCTCAGGGCTCCCCCTGTGCCTTCCTCACTGGCTTAGGACACAATGGACCAGCCTGGAACCTGGCAGAACGGGCCCAAAGTATAATGGAGTGTGGGCTCTTTGGAAATGGATTTTTTTCTTTCTGGAGGTAACATCCTTGTTTATAACCAACCCACCAGGCCTCTCTTGTAATTGGTGACTCTAGTATGTGCATATATATTTGATTACTGATATATTTGGACTTATTTCTACTACCTTACTTTTGTTTTCCATTTGCTATGCTTTCTCTCCGCCCCTTTCCCCCCTTCCCTTCTCCCTTCCCCTACACCTTTCACTTCCCCCCACCCCTCTCTACCTCTCTCTTTCTGTCTTTTGTTTTCAAATCCCCACTTTGTAGCTCTACATATTTGGAAAACACCACATTCTATTTCTAATTCCTCAGTGTTCTCAAGCTTGAGTGTGCAGCAGAGTCTCCTGGAAGACTTCCTCACACACATCGCTGGGCTCCTTGCCCAGAGGTTCTGATTTAGCAGGGCTCAGGTAGGGCCTGCAAATCTGCATTTCTAATAAAGTCTCTAAGTGATGCTGAAGATGCTCTTTTGGGGACCACACTTTAGGAACCACTGTTCCAGAGCAAAGACTTGTTCACTTGGGGCGGGGGGTGGGGAAGGGGTCAAGATACCTTTGAGTTTCTGATGGAAACGACTCATCATCTCCCGCCCCAAAACTGCACATCCCCTAAAACTTTCCATTCGGTCTTCTGGATCTGTAGTCCTTTTACCCCAAGCCAATCCTGGACTCTAGCAATCCTTGTGGACCTTCAGTTAAGATCCTCTACTTCAGAGGCTGGCTGTATTTTGGGAGAACTCTAGTATTAGGGTGCAGAATTTGCAGTCTTAGATTACCACAATACCCTGAGCATGCAACTCTAATTGCAAGCATTGTGTTACATGATGAGGCTACAACCCCAGAAGCCACAGAGGGCACATGGCATTTAATGGAGATACAGACCCACAGGCAATTACGCCCCTCGGGCTACATGCAGTCTCAGGAAAAGGGACCACTAACAAGGCAGTCACAATGGCCTCCACCCCAGGCCCAACCACGTCCTGCCCTCCACCCTCCTTCTTCACAGCTCCACAGACCATGACCATTCCACTCAGCCACCCCCCTGTGACCCTCTGACCACAGCCCTGAACCGCCACAAGCCCCACTCTCTGCCGGCTACTCCCTCTGTGGTCTCACTCCCAATACACCTCTGCCTTGGAAACTCTACCCTGTATTGACTCCATGTTCTCCAGGTCACTGCCTCCTCTTTTTTTTTTTTTAATTTATTAGGGTGACAATTGTTAGTAAAATTACATAGATTTCAGGTGTACAATTCTGTATTACATCATCTATAAATCCCATTGTGTGTTCACCACCCAGAGTCAGTTCTCCTTCCATCACCATATATTTGATCCCCCTTACCCTCATCTCCCTAACCCCAGCCCCCTTACCCTCTAGTAACCACTAAACTATTGTCTGTGTCTATGAGTTTTTGTTTCTCATTTGTTTGTCTTATTCTTTTTGGTGTATATACCACATATCAGTGAAATCATATGGTTCTCTGCTTTTTCTGTATGACTTATTTCGCTTAGAATCATACTCTCAAGATGATTGTCAACTCTCATGTTGTCACAAATGTTCCTATATCATCTTTCCTTAATGCCAAATAGTATTCCATTGTGTATATATACCACAACTTCTTTATCCATTCATCTATCGAAAGACATTTTGGTTGTTTCCATGTCTTGGCCACCGGAAACAAAGCTGCAATGAACATTGGAGCACACGTGTCTTTATGGATAAATGTTTTCAGATTTTTGGGGTAGATACCCAGGAGAGGGACTGATGGGTCATATGGTAATTCTATTCATAATTTTTTCAGGAACTTCCACACTGCCTTCCATAATGGCTGCACCAGTCTGCATTTCCACCAACAGTGGATAAGGGTTCCTTTTTCTCCACAGCCTCTTCAACACTTATTACTATTTGTCTTGTTGATGATAGCCATTCTGACTGGGGTGAGGTGATATCTCATTGTGGTTTTTATTTGCATTTCTCTGATGATTAATGATGTTGAGCATTTTTTAAAATGTCTATTTGCCATTTGTATGTCCTCTTTGGAGAAATGTCTCTTCAGGTCCTCTGCCCATTTTTCAATTGGGTTGTTTGTATTTTGTTGTTTAGTTTCATGAGATCCTTGTATATTTTGGATATTAGCCCCTTATTGGAGGAATTGCTTGCAAAAATCTTCTCCCATTGTGATGGTTACCTCTTTATTTTGTCAATGGTTTCTTTTGCTGTGCAGAAGCTTTTAAGTTTCATATAGTCCCATTCGTTCATTTTAGCTTTTACTTCCATTGCCTTTGGAGTCAAATTCATAAAATGCTCTTTGAACCCAAGGTCCATATGTTTAGTATCTATGTTTTCTTCTATGCAGTTTATTGTGTCAGGTCTTATGCTTAAGTCCTTGATCCATTTTGAATTAATTTTGGTACCTGGTGACAGATAGCAGTCCAGTTTCATTCTTTTGCACGTGGCTATCCAATTCTCCCAGCACTATTTATTGAAGAGAGGCTGTCTTTCCTCCATTGTATGTTTTTAGCTTCGTTGTCAAAAATTATCTGTCCATATTTATGTGGTTTTATTTCTGGGTTCTCAATTCTATTCCATTGGTCTATGTATCTGTTTTTCTGCCAATACCATGCTGTTTTGATTATTGTAGCCCTGTAGTACAAGCTAAAGTCAGGAAGTGCGATACCTCCAGTATTGTTCTTTTTTCTTAAGATTGCTTTGGCTATTCGGGGTCTTTTGTGGTTCCAAACAAATCTGATGATTTTTTGTTCTATTTCTTTAAAAAATGCCATTGGGATTTTGATGGGGATTGCATTAAATCTGTATATTGCTTTGGGTAATATGGCCATTTTAACTATGTTGATTCTTCCAATCCATGAGCACGGAATGTCTTTCCATTTCTTTGTGTCTTCTTCAATTTCTTTCAAAAATGTCTTGTAGTTTTCAGCATATAGGTCCCTCACATCCTTGATTAAGTTTATTCCTAGGTATTTTATTCTTTTTGCTGCAATTGCAAAAGGAATTGTTTTTTGTATTTCTTTTTCTGAGATGTCATTGTTTGTATATAGGAATGCAATGGACTTTTGTACATTGATTTTGTAGCCAGCAACATTACTGTATTCGTTGATTGTTTCTAACAGCTTTTTGGTGGAGTCTTTAGGGTTTTCTATATATAGCATCATGTCATCTGCAAAGAGTGATAATTTAACTTCTTCATTCCCAATTTGGATGCCTTTTATTTCTTTCTCTTTCCTGATTGTTCTGGCAAGGACTTCCAACATTACGTTGAAAAGCAGAGGTGACAGTGGACAACCCTGTCGTGTTCCTGAACGTAGAGCAAAAGGCTTCAGTTTTTCACCATTAATTATGAGATTAGCTGAGGGCTTGTCATATATGGCCTTTATTATGTTAAGGTATTTTCCTTCTATACCTATTTTATTAAGTGTTTTAATCATAAATGGGTGTTGTATCTTGTCAAATGCTTTTTCTGCATCAATTGATATAATCATATGATTTGTGTCCTTTATTTTGTTTATGTGATGTATCACATTGATGGATTTGCGGATGTTGAACCATCCTTGTGCCCCGGGGATGAACCCCACTTGGTCGTGATGAATAATCTTTTTAATGCATTGTTGTATTTGATTTGCTAATATTTTGTTTTGGATTTTTATATCTGTATTCATCAGAGATATAGGTCTGTAGTTTTCTTTTTTTGTGTTGTCCTTACCAGGTTTTGGTATCAGGGTAATGTTGGCCTCATAAAATGAGTTAAGGAGTACTGTCTCTTCTTCAAGTTTTAGGAAGAGTTTGAGCATGATTGGTATTAGATCCTATTTGAAGGTTGATACAATTCACTAGTGAAGCCATCTGGTCTCGGACTTTTGCTTTTGGGAAGATTTTGGATGACTGATTCAATTTTGTTACTGGTGATCGGTCTGTTCAGATTTTCCAGTTCTTCATGGTTCAGCCTAGGAAGGCTATATGTTTCTAAGAAGTTGTCCATTTCTTATAGGTTATTGAATTTGGTGGCATATAGTCCTTCATAGTATTCTTGGATGATCCTTTGTATTTCTGTGCTGTCCGTGATAACTTCCCCTTTTTCATTTCTGATTTTGTTAATTAGTGTCTTCTCTCTTTGTATCTTAGTGAGTCTAGCCAAGGGTTTGTCAATTTTGTTAATCTTTTCGAAGAACCAGCTCTTTGTCACATTAATTTTTTCTGTTGTCTTTTTGTTCTCTATTTCATTTTGTTCTGCCTGATTTTTGTTATTTCCTTTCTTCTGCTGACCTTGGGTTTCACTTGTTCTTCTTTATCTAGTTGTTTAAGGTGTAACATGGGGTTATTTATTTGGGATTTTTCTTGTTTCTTGAGATAGACCTGTAATGATATAAATTTCCCTCTTAAAATTGCTTTTGCTGCATCCCAAAAATTTTGGTAGGATGTATTTTCATTGTCATTTGTTTCTATGTATCTTTTGATCTCTCCTCTATTTTCTGCTTTGACCCAGTCGTTCTTTAAAAGTATGTTATTTAATCTCCGTGTATTTGTGTTTTTTCCTACTTTCTTTTTGCAGTTGATATCCAATTTCAAAGACTTGTAATCAGAGAATATGCTTGGTATGATTTCAATCTTCTTAAATTTGCTGAGGCTGATTTTATGTTCCAAAATATGGTCTATCATTGAGAATGTTCCATGTACACTCGAAAACAATATATAGTCTGATGTTTTAGGATGAAGTGCTCTATATATGTCAATCATGTCCATTTAATCTAATGTGTCATTTAGGGCTGCTATTTCGTTATTTATTTTCTGTTTGGATGATCTATGCATAGCTGTCAATGATGTATTTAAGTCCCCTACTATAATTGTGTTTTGGTCAATTTCTCCCTTTAGTTCTGTTAGTAGTTGCTTGGTATATTTTGGTGCTCCCTGATTGGGGGCATAAATATTGATGACTGTTATGTCTTCTTGTTGTATAGTCTTCTTTACCATTATGAAATGTCCATCTTTGTCTCTTGTTATCTTTTTCACCCTGAAGTCTGTTTCATCTGATATCATTATGGCTACACCTGAATTTCTCTGGGTACCATTTGCTTGGAGTATCAATTTCCACCCTTTCACTTTGAGTCTATGCTTTCCCTTGTAGCTGAGATGTGTCTCTTGGAGACAGTATATGGTTGGGGTTTGTTTTTTGATCCAATCTGCTACTCTGTGCCTTTTTATTAGTGAGTTCAGTTCCATTTACATTTAGGGTGATTATTGATATGTGAGAATTTCCTGTCATTCTATCTTTATTTTTCTGGTAAGGCTGTGTCTCCATTGTTTCTTTGCCTTTTTGTTGTTGTCTGTTATTTCTGTTTGGTGGTATTCTATGATGTTTCCCTCAGTTTCTTCCTTTATTACAGTATATATTTCAGTTCTGGATTTTTTTTGAGTGGTTACCCTTAAGTTTATGTAAAAGAAAGTTTCATACTTAGAGTATTCCGTTTTAATCAGCACGCCTACATTCTCCATTCCCATATTCCAGTTCAGCCTTTACTCTCCCCCTTTTTATGTTTTGGTTGCCACAAATTGTGCCTGTTGATGGTGTTTGAATAGCCTCCTTTAGTATATCTTGTAGTGCAGGTCATGTATTAGAAAATTCCCTCAGCTTCTGTATGTTTATTCCTCCTTCATATCTCAAGGATATCTTTGCTGGATATATTATTCTTGGCTCATAATTTCTCTTTCAATAGTTTGAATATTTGGTTCCACTCCCTCCTGGCTTGTAGAATTTCTGCTGAAAAATCTGATGATAATCTAACGGGCTTTCCTTTGTAGGTTACCGTCTTCTTTTCTCTGGCTGCCTTGAGGATTCTTTCTTTGTCGTTGATTTTAGACAGCTTCAATACAATGTGCCTTGGTGAAGGCCTGTTGGGATTGAGGTAATTAGGTGTTCTGTTTGCTTCTTGGATTCGAAGATTTAGTTCTGTGCACAAGTTTGGGAAGTTCTCATCAACAATTTGTTTGAATATATTCTCTGTTCCCTTCTCTCTTTCTTCCCCTTCTGGTATGCCCATTATTCTTATATTGCTCTTTCTGATGGAGTCAGAAAGTTCCTGTAGAGTTCTTTCATTTCTTTTAAGTCTCAAGTCTCTTTCTTCTTCCATCTGTGTAATTTCCAGGTTTCTATCTTCGATGTCACTGATTCTTTCCTCCATCTGGTCAACTCTACTACCTAAGCTGGTTATTTCATTCTTAATTTCTTCTATTGAATTTTTAATCTCCAGAAATTCTATTTGGTTCTTTTTTAAAATTTCAATCTCTTTCGTAAAATGCTCATGTTGTTCTTTGATTGTGTTTCTGAGTTCATTAAACTGCCTTTCTGTGTTTTCTTGCATCTCGTTGAGTTTTTTCAGAACTGTAATCTTGAATTCTCTGTCATTTAAGTAACATATTTCCATATCTTTAAGTTCCTTTTCTGGAGACTTTTCAGTTTCTTTCTGAGCTGTCTTGCCTTGGTTATTTATGGCAATTACTGATTTATTATTTCTCTTCCTAGACATCTACATGAGTGGCTTCTGCAACCGGTTGATAGGAAGAGGTCTTTCTTTTGTTTTCCAGTACTTGTTGGTAGAATGTTTTATTTTCTCTCCGACTGCAGCCTTTTTTCTCTCTCTCACACAGTAGTGCTATGTTTTCTCTGCACTATTCCAGCTTCTCACACAATGAGGGGATTCCCTGGGAGACGGGCTTCTCCTCTGTTAATAGTTCGCCTGGGTCACAGGGCGCAGTGTCCGTTTGGGTATGCAAAGAGCTTTTGAAGTTCCAAAGCTCTTCCTTCACCAGATTCAGAGCCCATGTGTTTCAGCAGTTCTCCTGCAGGGATCCACCCAGATAGTTGGGGTCAGGGGCGGGGTGAGTTGTGAGAGGTGGCCCAGAGCAATGGCAGCAACCACCACCGCAGCCGGTCCTGCTTCTACAGCTCCCTCCCCTTTGCGGGAACTAGTTGGGCTGTGAATCTGTGTCTGCAGTCCACAGTTCTTAGTTCTTAGTTCTTAGCAAATATTCTGTTCTTTGGATCTGACACTGCTACTTTATCGCTTCTAGCACCGGGCAGGTTGGGGCGGGGCGAGCTCTGGGAGGGTAGGAAGGGGGTGGCTAGTCTCCGTGCCTAAGGCTTCCGTTCTCTGCTCGGCAGTGAGGGCTTAAACCACCGATTTCGAGCGAGCGTTGGGTTCAGCCGTGTTATATGCTGCCCCCTGAGCCCTGTGGGCCGTAAGCGGAGCCCTAGCAGTCTGAGTCCTTCCCTCTCCCGCAGCTGCGGAAGTTCTGGGATGCAGCGAGCTCGGAGCACTGAGCTCGGTCTCTGGCCTGCGTCCGTGCTGCTCCGTCTCCACACTTCTCCCCTTCCTCCTCCTCCGCTCGCACGATTCGCCCACCTAGAGGTGAATTCAGTAGTGGGCCTCTTCGTCTTGCCTGTCTGATGTGCAGGGAGTCCTTTGTGGAGTTATTGTTGTTCGATTAGTTGTAAATTCCAGGGCTCACCTCACGCCACCATTTTGATGATGTTTTTCCCACTGGCTCCTCTTTATTTCCTCTTCTCTCCAGCCCAGGTTGTAGGACACATCATTTCAACCTCTCTCTTACTGCATCAAAACCTTCCCTGTGGCTTTCTGCCCCACCCACCCTGTTCCCCTCCAAGCTGCCCATTAAGTTTCTGGGGACCGCTGATGAACATTGCTAAAAAAAGAAAAAAAAAATCACATGACAAGCTCTCGGTGTCATGCCTTTGACCTCGCCAAATATCCATGGGTCCAGCAAACGTCCTACATGTTCTGTGAGCTCCTGTTCTCATTAGCAATGCCGTAAGGTCATCCAAAGTGCTGCTCAATGACACCTGGTTTTCCCCTTGCCAGTCACACAGACACTGCATTTTCCAGCCCCCTTTAGAAGTAGGTGTGATGATGTGACATGCTCCAGCCAGTGCAGTATGAGGGGGATGTTCCCCATCCCAGCCTGGCATTGGCAGTGAAAAGCGTAGTCTTCCTGCCTTGGCAGTCGTGGCCGCATGTATTGAGATGGAGCCCCAGCCAGCCCACGTCCCTGAGGAACAGTGGTCAGCAGGTCCTGGATACACACTGCTTGGGACTTCGAAGCACCGAGCAAGAAATGAGTGTGCCGTATCACGCCGCTGACACGTGGGGTCTGTTGCCACAGCAAAACCGAGCCCATCCTCATGCTCCCTAATGGTTCCTCCACACTTTCCCATCTCTCCTCACACCCCTACCCCAGCACTTTGCCATTCATTCTCAGAGCTTGCCACCTATGTCACTGCGAAAATGAGGTTCGTGGGGCAAAATCCCTCAACTTCGTTTTCAACCACAGAGGAACTTGTGTGTTTCTCAGCCCACTTTTTTTTTGCTCTCAGTGGCAGTGTTAGTTCCCCACCCCCAGCTCTCATGCTTCCATCTCCACCCCCCAGCCAACCCATCCCTGCATCCTGAGCGACATTACTTCCACAGAAGTCCTCTCTCTACAAGATCATCCCTCTCAGCATGTACCCATAAACCTTGATTTTCTCCTATCTTAAAAAAAAAGGCACTGCTTCAAATCATATACTCCCTCCTAATCAAGGTTCCTATAGAATCAACATCTTGTTCACTTACTTATTTGACTTATGATTATTGAGTTTGTGAATTTATGCCAGCTATCTGCCTGCTGCCATGGATACAGAAGGTCATTAAGACGTGGAGCTTGTCTTCAAGGAGCTGAGATCGGGTAGAGAGAAAGACGACTCACGAGTAACAACAATGAGATGGGGTGAGTGCTATGCTAGAAGTGAGCATGGGGTCCTGTGAGAGCTGATGTGAGAGAGAGACAGGGGGAACCACATGATTTCAGTCTGAATAGAGTGGAGAAGATCGGGAGAAAGGGTCAGCTGGCGGGAGGAATGGGGAGAGGGGTGGCTGGGGCATTCAGAGAACCAGTCATGAAGGGCATTGTATGTCGTAGCAGAGTCCAAACTTTACCCAGAAGATTACCAGAGCCACCTCATTACGTTAAACCTGTCACATGATTAAGTTTGTGTTGTTAAAAGAATCCTCAGTTCTATTTGGCAGTTGAGGCAGCAATCTTGGGAAGAGGTGGTGTGGAGAACAGGGCAAGGATCAAGACATCCTAAGGGAATAGAATCAACGGGTCTCAGTAATTAACTGAATATATGATATGAAAAAGAGTCAGGACTGAGTAATGAAGACATCACAGGGGCTCTTCACCAAGCCTAAGGTGCATCCAGAAGAATAAGGTCAGTTCAGGGGAAGACACCAGCTTCACTTTCTTATCGGCCACTCCTCAACTCACTGCAAATTGGCTTTTATCGCAATCACCCCACTGAAAGAGCTGCCATTAAGGTCCCTAATAACTGCCAAGTTGACTAGGCCAACAACAAGCCCAAGTCCTTGTTTTACTTCTCAGGGGCACTGAATATTACTGTCCTCTCTGACCAATACTGGACAGATCCACTTGGGCATCTGGTACCACAGCAAACTCATCAGTCACATCCCACACCCCACTCGCCACCTTCTCCCCCACCCCCACTGTTGTCTTGTATTCTTCTTGGAACAAGGGACTCCCTCTGGCACTACAGTCCAGCTAAAACTCTGCAAGTCCCTCTCGTGAACAAATCTTCTGGGTAAAATTTAGACTCTGCTGTGACATACAAAGCCTTTCATGACTGAATCTCTGAACTCCCCAGCCGCCCCTCTCCCCATTCCTCCTGCCAGCTAACCCTTCTTCTGGATCTTCTCCATCCTATTCAGACTGAAATCATGTGGTCCCCTCTCTCTCACACACATCAGCTCTCACAGCACCCCGTACTCACCTCTAGCATAGCACTCACCCCACTCTCATCTAATCAGTTCTAAAACCCTGTAGCTTCCACCTCCCAAGGCTTCAGTCCGAATCCTCCTCATTCCCAAAGCCGCCATCTTGGTTCAGGCCCTCTTCATTTCTCACCAGGTTATGGCAATTGTCACATCACTGGTCTCCTTTGCTCCCTTCCCTGCCTTCCTTTTCTTGTCCTCCATGCTGCCAGCTGAATTATCTTTTTCAAATGAGAGTCTGATTCTGTCCTACCCTTATTTAAAATTTTTCAATAACTTTTTATAGCTTTCAAAATAAAATTCAAATGCCGTATCTGAGCACACAAGTCTCTTCCTGATCAGATTCCTTTTATCTTTTCTGTCCCATCTCCTGACTGTTCCTCACATACCAGCTACACAGAATCCTTTCCCTGCTCTGACCTTATCATGTACTTTCCCACCTCTGTGTCTGTCACTATTCTCCTGTCTTGGAAAATGCTTTCCTCCAGCACTTAATTCTAATTAATGCCTGCTTGTTCTTCCAAATTCAACTTAAGTTTCAACTCCCAAGCTGCCTCTTCCAAGTCTTTATTCTGAATTAAATTCCTCTCTCTGGGCTCCTGTGTCATTGAAGTAGTCCCCTGTCCTGGAGCTTACCAACAGTAGTCATTTACTTTTCTGCCTCTGTCGTGAACTAGATTTTGTTTTGTCCCTCCATATTGAGTGTATTCTGGCTTATCATAGGTGTTAAGTAATCAACTGTGTAACAGAGTTGCTAACTAACGTCACACGTGGTACAATTTGATGTGTTGACAAAAATATAAATAATCTTATTATTATGTTATCATGCTCCCGTCAAATGTCTACTGGGAACATTTGAATTAAATCTCTGGTCTGGGTTAAAACTCAGCCCATCGGATAACTTCAATACTTTCTTCAGGTCGTGTTTTGCTTCTCTTGTATAATTGCTCAGTCTCTTAGATAGTTTTTCCTCCCTGCTGCTTCTTTCTCCAAGATGGTATCTGATGTTTGAGGGGAAGGGTATGTGGCTTGTTTGTCCTATGGTATTGGAGGAAAAGAGATCCCCTGAAACTCCACAGGTACTAGGGTATATACTTTGTGACATCATTGGCCTTTGGTGGAAAGTCGTTCATCTACCTGCTTTTGTTTGCCCTGTTCACCCGTGAATCTGAAGTGACACCAGTGGCTGTCGAATCCATGGTCTGCCTTTTTGCTGAGGGCAGTGATCCCGGTGATGCCCACCCCCGTCATTAAATCCATTTCTCATACGTCCCATTGGCTGTAGATACATGAGTAACCTCCATAGCAAAAAAAAAAAAAAAAAAAATCAATGATTGCAGTTCCCAAGACTCAGTGCTTGAGCCTTTTTGTCAATGTTCCCCACAATACTTTCCTACTCTCGGTTCTCTTCTAAATAGTCACCACAGGAAACATTTTGTCTAGCCTTACCTTCTGTGAATTTGGATTCTTAAAATAGATGACCATGAATATGCTTTTGGAAAGCAGATGTGCTTCCCCCAGGAATGTTGCTTACCCTCGGGCAGCATCCCTGATGGAGAAAGTCAGCCCATCCACAGTGTGTGCTGTTGCGCCCCCAACAGGATTTCATCTGTGTAAGAAACATCAAATACTTCCTGTTCCCAGGGGAAAGGCTTTTACCAAACATTCCCAATAAAACTTAGTAAATAGAGGTGTGAGTCATTTCACTGGGGCTTCTGAAGAAAGGCTCCATAACTAGATGACTCTCATATGAGTCATCTAGTTATGTTGCTGGACAAGAACCATCTAAAAGCAGTTTCCACAAAGGCAAACTGAGAGATGTGTCAAATGTTTCCTCTTCCCTTAGAACGTGTGTTAGAGGACATTCACAGCCCTAGTGTGCATGATGCTGTGCTTGAACCTTTGCTTCTGAGCCCACTGTGATAGCTTCATTCTGGGGTTTCCTATCTCATTATGGGTCCAGGGTCGGGCGCCTCAGCAAGGGCTCTAAGCAGAATTGGAACCTGCTCCAAACAGATTGGCAGAATCCGACAAGGAGAAATTACTTGAGGTAAGAAATGTGGAGAACTAAAGAATACAACAACAAAAATCCAAAGGATCGTAGCAAAGAGGGGAAGTGGCGGGGACAGTAGGGAACATGACTTCACTCTTTGATTCTGACTTGGCCCTCTAATCTAATAAGGCCCAGATTCTCCCCTTGCATTCCACCACCTGTATGCCTGCTTCTTCACACTTGCTGGACAATTAGGACTTGTAATTAAAATTCATTTGGGCACCACAAAGAGCAAGACATGGAGATAACAGGGAAACTTTGAAAGACCCATATACATTCAGGACTAGAACTGATGTTGTGCTAGGCTTTGGATCTGCATCCAGACATCAGACAAGCCCAACTAGAAGTGTCAAAATGCCGGAAGGAAGAGAGGGAAGCAAGGAGAAGTGAGCTGGCGGCCAGCAGAAGAGCACAAGCGCTGGAGAGCTCAGGGTGAAATGAGGAAGAGAACATCACCAATGTCTCTCAAAACTGTTTGTCTGTCTAGGGGGATGCAGGGCTGGCTTTGTGGGCAGACAAATGACACTTGCTCAGAGCCCCGTAGTAAGAAGGGCCTGCACTTGGCTTAATGCTCCCCTGCCACCTACTTGAAGTTCTTAATGATTTTTGAACAAGGGGCCTAACGTTGTCATTTTGTTTTGGGCCCCATAAATAATTTGGCCAGTCCTGAAGGGGGGCATTGGAGATTGTCTGCATATGCCGGAACACACAACCCTCAACTCATAGAGTAACCTCCCAGCTGTCTGGCGAGCAAGGAGAGGGGCATTCCTCAGCTGTTACCATGCAGGCAATTTCCAGGCACCCATCTACCTTCAACCAGGAAAAGGATGCTTGAGAAGGATGCCTCTGAGGTTGTAGATGATATCAAGGACCTTCTGGCAGTCGAGAATAGCTATGCTGATGGTAGAAGCCATCCTTAGCTTAGATGAATGGGCTTATTTTGAAGAATTCTCAGTAAGTACCAAAGAAATATTAATAAGGTTGCTTTTATTTGTTTGGTTTTATATACTTAATAAATAAATATAAAAGCACATATTTGTTCTCTATTTTTCTTTGCTTTTTGTTGTTAAATTTGGGTGGTTTTATCATATGAAATGGGTATCCAGGAATCTGTTCTCTATTTATAACTTTATGACCATAGGAAATAAGGAGATATTGGCTTAAATTACAGCATGAGCAATTAAGGCATTCCTTCAAGGTAAGTTGAATTTTCAAAATAATTAGCAATAAATATAGCAAAACCCCCAAAGACTAACTGATTTCCTTGTACCTTCAATCGCACGCACGCGCACACACACACGCACACACTCCCACTAACTTAAGCCAAATAGGCATGTTTCCTTTTTTCCCCCAAAACACAGTCTAAGTAGACAAAGGGCACAAATATTCTCACCGTATACATCAAAACAATTTACCTGTCTTGTTCATTTCTGTATCCCCAATGCCTAATACAGTGTTAAATCATATTTGTTGAATGAATGAATGAATGAAAGGTATGTGACTTAAAGTGTAGTGATTGCAAAAAATCAGTTAATCCGAGTATTGTGCCCTGTTGGAATAGTGTTGGTACGCCTATGAGGAATACCCTACATGTACACACAAGGAAGAAGAACAATAGCAGAGAGAGAGACATGCAGGGAGGACACTAGGGAAAAGTAATGAGGAAGAAAATTTTCTTTTTGGTATCTTCAGCTTTAACTTTTTGCTTCATTTATCCCCAACTCCTCCCCCCTAAAGATACATCTCTTTCTAGCCTCCCATTTCCCAGGGCACATGCTTTTCATCTGCATCTTTTCTAGTGAATCTATGAATAGCAGAGTCGCTGATAGACTCACTCATACTAAAGTATGGCTGGCTGCTGCCATTTTTTCAATGAGCCCTCTGAATGAAGTATATTTATATTTTAACAGAGGATAAAGGGATAGGTGAGAGCCTGTGGCATTCCCAGAACTAAGGAATGCCATGGAGATGTATGTGGGGGGTGGCGAGAAGAGACACTTCAGGTAGAAATGACCCTGCTTAAAAAGACAAGAACAGAATAACTGCTCAAATGGGGGCATTGTCATAGGAATCCCCATACATTTTCTTCCTTTTCATGACTTCAAATTAGCTCAGTGTACATTGAATGAGAGACAGAGACAGAAAGACACAGAAAAAGTGAGCGAGAGAAACAAGCAATACAGGAATATGAGGTGACTGATCCAACTGAAAACCAACTGGGAAGACGAGGTATATATACATAACAAAATATTACTCTGCCATAAGAAAAGACGAAATAGTGCCATTTGTGACAATATGGATGGATGTTGAGATTATTATGCTAAGCGAAATAAGTCAGAAAAAGTTGAGAACCATATGATATCACTGATATGTGGGATATAACACTGAAAGCAACAAAGTAACAAGACAAACAAATAGAGAAACAAAAACTCATAGACACAGACAGTAGTTTAGTGGTTACCAAAGGGTAAAGGGGAAGGGGGTGGTAGACGAGGGTAAATGGGGTCAAATATATGGTGACGGAAGAACTGACTAGGTGGTGAACACACAATGTGATACATGGATGATGTAATACAGAATTGTACACCTGAAATCTATGTAAGTTTACTAACCATTGTCACCCCCAATAAATTTTAAAAAATGCTAAAGTAAATAGGAAAAAAAGAGAAAGAAAAAGAAAACCAAGTGGGAATCTCCAACCCTGAATGGGGGCTAGGCTCTCTTTTCACAGGAGGAAGAGGCCAGGCCGGCATGATGAACGCAGAGCAGGCCCACGAGGCTGTCTGACCCTCACACGCTTGGTCTGTCTTGGGCTGGGCTCAGCGGATTTTGCCCCACCTTTGTCTGCTCAGACGGCCAGACCCATGCTTTAAATCAGTCTCTGGCTTGTCTTTTATCCTCAAGGTAGAAGCTGCCAAATCAAGTCATCCTCTTAGTTTTGGAGGAAATTGCTTTACCCAGTTGGCAACCACCTAACAGGGCAGTATTTATTGAGCCTTTCCTACCCCCAAAACTCCTGGGGAAGGGACTGCAGGTTGTGCAAAGTTAAAGAAAAGGAGCAAGCAATCTAGCTGGGGAACTGCGACACTGGCCATCCATGGTGACGAAGAGGAACAGAATCAAAGTATACTACTCCCTGTTGAGGAGGAAATTTCATCACCATCACTGTCTTTAGACAGCAGTAAAATTTTATTGTGCCAGAGGTTGTGCTAAATAGCTCAGGAAAAATGGTTCCAGATTCCCACTCATCCTCAACTCAGATTTCCATGTTACCACAGTTTTCTTTCAAATGATCCAAACAAGTAAGTCACTTTAATACACAATACGATGTATATGCACGTTGTGTGTGCGCACATGTGCACGCCTATGACGAAATGCCTCTTTATCCCCAGCAAGAATGGTTTTTTTTGTTGACAATGTCGCTTAAGACATTAAGAATCTTTACTACATAATCATTAACTTCATTATCCACACATTAGCTACATTTTTCTTGACTATATTCATGTATCTATGCACAGTGCAGAGCAGTTATTAGTCAAGGCAATTATCATTTATATTACCATTTTATAGTTTCATCCTTTTTCACCAACAGGGGAAAGACCTCCCCTTAGTAAAAGGCGACAGCTGCACATCATTGGCAGCATTAGCTAGGCAGTGTTTAGATGACATCCCTCTATTTTCTTTCTCTTTCTATCCTTCTATCCTCTCTCTTCTCATATTGCGTGCTTCCCCCATCTCATATGAATTTCTTTTTTTCTGTTTAGTTCCTTTATCTGGATTCAGAACAAGGAGGCTGAGAATATGTGCATGGAGGGTGGGGGATGGGAGTGGGGATCTGAGGGGACAGGGACACTTTGGAAAGTGTCCGAATTCTGGCTCTGTGACAGGGCGGTGGGACCCGCTGGCTCAGTCATCCCATGGTGCTTCCCCATTAGCCATAGGGCCCACTTAAGCTTTCGATTTCTTAAGCTCATCTTGTCCCAAGGACACCAAGTGGCCGTTGAATGGGAGTTTCAGTTAGATCAAGGAAGTTATGTGCGTACATAGCAGACATGTATCGCTAAGATGTAGTCAGCAACAAACAAGGCTTCTGTTGTGCCTCTGTGTGATCATGTTACCCTCAAATTAATCTGAAGTACTGAAGGCTTCCATCATTCTAACTCTCTTCCTTCCCGAATCTAAATGAGTCACTGCATTTCCCATAAGCTAACTTGGGACAACAGAGTTAATTCATGGGCCACAAGTCTTTCTCCTTTGTGTTATTGTTTCACAAACAGGACCATGGATATCAATACTTCAAGAATGCCAACCAACATGAAGAAAATGACAACACTTGGGAGATGTATTCAAGACAGCGAGAGAGACCCAGGGCCTGAAATATGGATAGAGATGGAACTCAGAATGTGGAGGAATTTAAGATGATCAATGATGAAAAGGAGAAGCAGATGGACAAGAGAGCAAATGAAGAACAGGGATAGGGGAAGCGTCAGTCTGTGAGAGTTGGCCAGGAACTGTACATGAGAAGGGGAAAGAACCAAATGAAATAAAGACCATGGCTTAAGAACTTGAGGAGACCAGACCTGACAGGTCCTGATGGGTCCTCTAACTCCTGTAACTCGGAGTCTCCAGAACGACTCCCATTGAAGAGATCTGAAAAATAACTCTTGGGTTCCCTTAGTGATGTGCACTTCATGCTGAAGAAAGAATGGGAGTTGAGGGCACAAAGCCATGAAGGGCACAGTGAACCAGGGAACAAAGCAAGGACTTGGTTTCCTTGGTGCTCTAGTTTGAAGTTGGTGTGAAAGTAAGGTGCAGCCTGGAAGGGGTTGCTGGATGGAGGAAGCAAAGTAGTGATGCTGAGGGGATGACCATGTGTTACCAAGGCCTGAGTTGGACATGCCACACAGGCACAGGGCTACCAGTAAGAGAGACTTCGGGCTCCATGCAATGCAATTGGGCCTTGGTGTCTCTTTCCCTCCCTACCCTTGTGCCAATCATGATGGGATGGAACATTAGCCTGAGTGATCATGCTCAGCACTGGAGTTGGGGACAGGAGGCAGAAGGGGGAGAGAGAATGGACCCCAGCCGTTCTCAGATAGAATGAGAGTGGTAAAATGTGGTTTCCTACAGGACAACCAAGGAGCTGTTATCAGGAGAGGGCATTGAGCAACAAGCAAGCAGAAGCAAGAGATGTCCACTGACCCAGTGTGTACCCATAAACCAGGCTTACTTACATGTAGCAGACACCTAGAAATTTCTACTGAGGGAAAGAACTTGATGCAGTCACTGGCTAAATCCACCTTGTACAGATGACCCATTATGAACCCACAGCTTTATAGGAGGAACAAAAGGAAAAGATGGGCATCGCAGAGTCGGGGGTGGTGAAAGTAATCAGAGACAGAATTCAGAGGACACTTCTTTTGAGTCTATTCTATTTCAAAGCCATAAACCCTCCCAGAATGATTTGTGTGCCTGTACTCAAAATCAACTCCAGACGTGCCATAATCCCTTTGTAACCTATTTTCCTGCTTAAAACCCTTTTTTCTCTGAGTATAAAAACCCTCATCATTGTCCTTGTCATAGGCTATTAGATCCTGCCTCATCTTCGGCTACACTCCCCGTCATTCTCAGCATGTTAGCCGTTCTGGCCCCTCTCAGTCCTTCAAATGTAACACGCTGTTTCTGACCACAGGACCTTTGTGCGTGCTATTTTGAGGGGCCTGAGATGCCCTGCTCCTTCCTCTATCTTCACCTGGTTAACACCTTGTCTTCCTTCAGACTCAGGCCAGTCTTAACCTCTCAAATGACCTGCCTGACTATGGTTATAAACTCTCATAGCACCAGATAGCAGGCATCACAGTTGTAATTTACCATTTAGTTTTGTGATTCTTAAATTCTGTCTCTTCCATGAGATCATGAGGCCCATGATGGCAGAAACGGTGATTTTTCTTTTCGTTTCACCATTAATTTGCTAACATAGTTCCTGGTATGTGGAAATAATTTAAATATTTATTGAATGAATAAATGAATAAAGATATTTATAATCTGAGAGAGGCACACAATGGCTATGCACATTAGGAAGCTTTCAATTTCAAGATGATTTCAAAATATTTAATAATCATCAACCAAGCAGAACCGATACTGGTGTGGCTGGCCCTGTGTGTGGCAGGGGAGGACCAGCCTTGAACTAAATGATGTGTGAAAGTGCTTGCAAGCATCAGTCCGATAAAACAATGTGTTTCAGTGGTTGCAAAATCTCAATCCACAAAACTCAGGGAAGCAAAAACTGTACAACTTTTTCTTTTTTTTGAACTGAATTAATTTTATTTCTTGAGCCATTCTCTTGATGGTAAAAACTTAGTCCCTTCAGAGCAGACTTTCTAGATTGATTCAGTTTCCCTCCCTGCCCATGTACCTGGGGATAGGTCCAGGTTCTAGGGGCTAACATAGTGCCATGCCTTCAAGGGATTAGATCACTGGTTGCCACCATCTACCCATGCTGGTGTCTACAAGATATTCCCTCTGCCATCAGGTCTCTGTTTGTTGTCATCTCCCAACATGGCTGAGATGATCACATTTCCTCTGGTTTTTGTTAGTGTGTCCATATGGGTCATACTAGCCTTCTGCAGGTGTTTTCTCTCTCTCTCTCTCTCTCTCTCTCTCTCTCTCTCTCTCTCTCTCTCTCTTTCTTTCTCTCTCTTTCCCCCACCCCCACCCTTATCACCTCTCTCCAGGAAGGACAGAATGCACATTTTTGGATGCTTCACACTGGGGACAGAGGACACTTGATCCGGCTGTCTTAACCTTCCCAGTGTGGCATGGCCAGGCTATCATGTTTACCTTATCCCTGCTCTATCCCACCAGCATGAGAAAGCCTTGCCACCAAACCAGGCTCCCCTGAGGTGGAAACCTCTACAGTCCCCTGACTTACCTGCGGGTTCTTTCATTCTCTGCCTCCCCTGCCATTTTCTCCCTGCCAGCTCATTTGTTCTGGATGATTCCTTTGAAGAGCAAAACCCCATCCTCATCTGATCATTCATTCTCATAACTATGTCATTTACGGCACAAACTCTACGTCCTAAGTTCTTCAAGACTTTGTTTTTTGAGACTCAAATGCTTTTTCTTTTATCTTATCTCTGTTATGAGACTCAAGGTCTATTTTGAAATCCAAAAGCTGTGTATGCCTTTGTTTTCTCTACATTTCTGCTCTAACCTCTTGACCCTGAAAGCAGTGAAAAGAGAGCCTCTTACAGCTGAATGATTGGATTGGAGGCCACAGAAAATACCAGAGAGAGAAACATAAAGCCATTTAAGAAGATGATACCAATACTTACCTGGCAAGGGAGATACCATGATCACAAAGATGGTTTTCCCAGGGCGAGGCTTATCCATTGCACTCCGGGTGTGCTGACCCCTGCGACTGCATAATTTGTGGTAGGGGGGACTGCGTTGGAGCTCTCCCCTCAGGGGGAAAAAAAAAAGATGATACCTCCACACTATGATGATGGTGATAATTGCTTGCTGAATGAATATATAGTGAATAAAACTGAAAACAAAAGAAACAACGACAAACACTGAAATTAGTATATGAAAGGTCAGCAGTGCTTTGAAGCAACTTTTACAGAAAATTTTAATTTTACTGCTTTGCATCAAATGGAAGAATTTCCATTTAATCTCTTTTTCAATCTGATCTTTTTAGAGGAGAAAGCCAAAGCCCAAAGACTGTTCCTGTTAAAGGGGCAGAATGACAAGACCCCAGATTTGCTGGTTCCCAGCCCACAACTCTTCTTGTGACATCGCAAAACTGGAAAGGGGCAGAAACAAAGATGGGTTGGAGTTTGAAGTTATTACACTGGGGCTATTCGCTTGGCTGGGCTGCCTGCCTCATCAGAGGAGCAGCGTTGATAGAATGATATTTTTATATTTTGGCAGTAGGGCCACTTGCAGTTTTCTGAGTTCTTTGTGATAGACTTCGCGTAGCAAGGCCATTTCATGAGTAAAGCTCCATCTATAACTGAGCCAATCTGGAACTCCAATTCACATCAAAATGAAGCCTCCTGGGTGGGGAAGTATGAAGTTATAGCTGAAGGACCTGGGCGGCCAGACTCCCAGGGGATAGTCCTTCATTGCGGGCCCCTGCCAACAGCAATCAGCCTTGTTTGGGAGGCAAGTCCTCTGAGCTGCAGGGGCCAGAAGAAAATTTGAGATCTGATTCAGTCCTAAACTTAGATTTCTGATCATCTACTAAAATTAGCTGCTTCTGTGATCTTCAGATTGGCCCAGTCTCCAACCATCCTCTCACAAACCCAGCCCAGTCTTGGAGGATAGAGAGGGGAAATGGACAAGAGTCTTTCTTGGTCAAACTTGGGTCTGACCCCGGGACAGGGGGGAAAGGTTAGAGTTGCTCTAGCTCCGTGTTGGTGCTCACGTAGCCCCAAGCCCTTCTGCTCACCCCAGGTTAGCCCTAATCTCTTTAAATTCCAGAGTGTACCTTCTATCAGGGCAGACCTCAGAATAGCCCAGATCCACTGGGATGTTTAACCTAAATCAGCCAGCCCCAGGCAGAAATGATGCCAAGTAGGTCCACATGAGACAGATAACCCAGCTGGGAGCATGATCTAAGATAGCGGGATGGTGGCTACTTGGCTAGGGTGAGGTGCTTTGTAGGAAAGGAGAAGAACGTGTTTGCTGGAGGCTAGGTAATTGGATCAAGGAAGCTTTCAGCTGGAGTGGAGGAGGGAGAAGAATGCTCAGCAAAACTGGTGGAACCAGTTACTGTGGAGTATGGCAGGAGCACTTGAGAGGGAAAAAGCACCTGAGGGTGCAGGACGGGTCTAGTGATTCCCAGGGGAAGGCAGCCAGAACCACTCCTTAGAGCCTCAGCTGATGCTCAGCCAGTGCCCAGAGCAGGCAAAAGAAACAAAGTGGATTCCAGCGCATACCACAGGATGGCCACCACATTCTCCCGGGTGTCACTGGTGACGAGGAGAGTCTCGTGACATGCCGGCAGAATTGGTGTCCAGTTCAATGAACCAGGGGAGGGGCTCACCATGGAGCACGGCAGGAGCTCCCATCGTGGGCACCTCAAAATGCAGCTGGCCATGGTTGAACTATCACTGTCCCCCTGATCGCCTTATATTTCCTACCTTGGGAATAGCACCAACATATACTCCGTATTAAGTTAGAAATCACACTTCTTTTCCCCTGGTTTCCACAGCTGTGTCACTGTGATCCTCTGACGTCTTCTCTACGTTCCCCACAGCCATTTCCTTATTTCAAGACCTCATCCTCTTGCCTGGCCACTGTCCCAGCCTTCCACCAGGTCCTCCTATCCCCCGTTCTCCACATGATTGCTGGAGAAATCTTGCTGAAATGTAAAAGTGATCATGTCATTCCCTGCTTAAAACCCGTCTAGACCTCTTCATCGCCTGCAGGGTGAGATACAAAAGGCCTTGGGCCTGGCATGCAAGGTTCTTCTTGACCCGATCCGTGCCTGTGCCTCCAGCCTCATTTTTTCCCTGTCTGCTGCAAGCACTCTGTGCTCCCGTCATGCTGAACTGCAAGCCATGTCCTCTCCTGCCTTTGCATTTGTTTCCGCCCCGCCTGGCATACCTTACCACTGCCATTCCACTCTCCAAAGTCTGAAATGCTCAGGGTCCTCCAGGACTCAGGTCATAGACCCCCAGCACCCAATCTGGGTTGGGAACTCCTGCTTCGGGCTCCCCAGCCTCCAAGTTTACCTTTGTGGGCACTTGTGGGCACATCACACACAAGACACCTGGCATTTGGCAGCCTTTGTGGATGTAAGAATGTTGGCACAGATGCCCAGCCTTTCCCAAGTCATGTGTTTTCAGTGCAGGTCCCTCCAGTACAAATTGACTTCTACTCGATGACCATCTTTCACAGAGAGACAAATCCTGTCTCATTCCCAATGGCAAGCCTAGTGGTGGCAGATACTGGGCTTTGGTCCAGGCTCCTCAGTAGCTGAGTGGCCAGTAGGTTTTCTGGGATAGGAGTAAACTAGCCAGACGTCCCCCATGGCCATCGGCAATCTTGGACCCCTGCCAACTACCCGTTCCCCAGAAGAAGAAAGCTGGCCCAGAAAGCTCACTGCTTGGCCAGCCAGGTCTCTCCTTCCAAGTTTCAGATCATCTGGTAAACCTTATAAGGCACTCCCAGTATTGAGTATGTGGACAGAGAGAAGGTGGACAGGCTCCTGCTTCATTTCCTTCCTGGGAGGTGGAGTGGAAAGACCCCCCCCTTCTGTGGAGACACGAGGAGTGGGAAATAAGTGTGTACCGAGGGCCTAGGTTCCCACCCCCACCCCCCTTAATCTCTGTATCCCTAGGGTCATCACAATGCCCAACACATAGTAGTTGCTTCATAAATGTTTGCTGAGTAATGTAATGTGTGAATGTACAGCTACGTGTGCAGTAAAGAATGTAAGGCTCCAAAATCAGATGGCCTGGGTTCAAAGTCAAGCTCACTGTGTGCCCTGGAGCTAATTGCTTAACCTCCCCGTCATTTGTTTCTTTACCTAAAAAATGAATATAATAGCAGTACCTACTGTTTGCGGTTGTGAGAATTAAATGATTTAATATATGTAAAACAATCAGACAAGAACTTGGCACATAGTAAAAGCTCAATTAATGTCAGTTTCTTGGAAGATCACTGCAGATTGGATCCAAGTCATTCCCAAAGCCAGCAGTCCAAAAACTTTTCTTGGAAAAAGGAAAAATAAATACGATGAAATATATATGTATGTGTGTACAAACATATAGATGTATACATATACATAGGTATGTGTGAATACATATATCATCAGATTTTTAATAGTCTGAGATTATGTCCTCTCTGCTATTTTGGTATTAAAATGTCCTTTATGGGCCGGCCCGGTGGCGCAGGCGGTTAGAGCTCCAATGCTCCTAACTCCAAAGGCTGCCGGTTCGATTCCCACATGGGGCCAGCGGGCTCTCACAACAACAACAACAAATGTCCTTTATTTCTTGAAATGATCACAATAGTAAAGGGTAATTGTTGTTTTTACTAACCTGACAAACCAATGTCTATATTGCTCCCCAAGTGCTTTGAGAAATGCTCCTGATCTGTGACTACCAGAGCCTGAGGAGCACATGGGTGTTGGCCTGGGGTCCCCAGGGACTCTCACCCATGATGCTATACATTTGAGGAGGCTGGTTCTCAGCCTTGGCTGCCCAGGAACACCATCTGGGGAGTTTTAAAAGAATTATGCCTGATGTCTGACTCTCGGGGATTCTAAAGTAAAAGGGCTGTATGTCAGGACTTTACAAGTTGTCCAAAGAGAGACAGCTGAGTGAGCCAGGACAAGGAACCAGACAGTGGTCATTTCTTTCCTTCTTTGGCTCTTTAAACAGATACATTCAAAATATGGTGTTGGAGGAGAGCTCTGTGGATACTCTGGACGGCCAGAAAGACAAACCAGTGGGTCCTAGAGTAAGTTAAACCTGGAAAATAGCTGGAGGCAAAAATGACAAAACCGAAACTATCCTATTTAGGGCATATCATGAGAAGGCAGGGTTTTTTTGGGAAAGACAAGAATGCTGGGGAAATAGGAGGTAGCAGGAAAAGAGGTAGACCAAATATGAGATGGACTGACTCCATAAAAGGTTCATGCCCTAGGCACAAGTCTCCTGGAGCTGAGCAGGGCTGTGAGGACGGGACATGTGGATGTCACTCCTTCATAGGCTCTGACCAGGAGTCAGAGCCGACTCACCGGCACCTAACAACAATGAAACACATGCTCCTTTTCTCTTTATTATCCCCAGAGCGTAAAATGGACTAAATAAAAACAAATAGGAGTGGGAAAGGGCAGAATATAGAAATAAAAAGTGGCAAAACTTTTGTCCAGCATTGCTTACCATTTTGAAACCATATTTTATCAACCACCTTTCTCTTTATACCATTTAGGTTAAGGGACCCCTGATTCCTAATGAGGTTGGATAAAGTCTCATTCTCTTCCCTCTCATTTCACTTGTTAATGACTTTTCATCGAAGCAATAAGACAACATAAGGAGAAAATCTCTCAAAATATTGCTAAAGACTCTGATATTCCTCTCCATGCCATGATTATGACATCATCCAAAACATGTGGTCACCCAGAAATGTACTTCCTCTCAGCTTTTAAAATTCCTTGTATTTTAAGATACATTTCTAATTATATTTCAAATAAGAACCAGATGTTTTGAACACTTTACTTTGAAATCTCTTCTTGAATCTTGTTTAAAACTATTAGGAGGGGGAGGCAGTTTGGCTCACTCTTCCCTTATGCTTTCTGTATATTTCCCAAAGATTTGACATTCTCAAAGATTTTTCCTGGGAATTTATAAATTTGCCTCTAACAAAAATTCTTTATATCCACTGAACTTTCACACGGCTCCACTGCGAGTATTAAGAAAAGTGAATTTTGCAGGTAGTGGTATTACTGGGGTTTTCTGTAAACATTGTTAGAATTAGAAAGTAGTTTGCTGGCTGATTGCTCCCTTCTCTTTGTCAAACGTTGACTTTCACCTTCTCATAAATGGCACAATCCTGCTTTGTTTTAATATTCACTTTAACTCATGCTGCATCTTGCCTCCAGCATGCTAACTGCTCATGTAATTGGGAAGTACAAAATAATACGGGAACAATTAGTCTTAACTTGGAATGTGAGTTTCTTTCCCTCCTGGGATCTGGCCAGTCACTACTGGTTGGAGCTCACACATTAGCCTAGACGAAGTTCCCACAGCGGGAACTATATTAAACATGAAATTCTCACTCTTCATGGGGGCAATTGCTGGGGTCTGGGTGTGAAGGGTGTCTAGCTAAGGTAGGAAGAATAGAAATAGAGACTCCCTGTGTTTTCAAAGATCAGGACCACTGCTGTGTTTCTTATCCCAACCAAAAGGAGAAGTGACCAGGCAAAGAGATGGGAACACGACGGGACTGACTTTGGCTGGCCAGTCACTCTACCCAGAGTGGCTTCACTGGAATGCAGGTCTGGGAAAGGCACTTTTAGTTTGGTCTTTTTCCTTTCCTCATGGGAGCCTTTTGTGTAGAAAGGTACGGTACAGGAGACTCAAGATTATTTGCTTCTCTGGCTTGCATACAAGAGTAGAGTGAACTGTTAAAGTCTTACACTATTTTTCTCACAAAAAATGCCAGAACAGGGCCGGCCGGGTGGCTCAGGCTGTTAGAGCTCCATGCTCCTAACTTCGAAGGTTGCCGGTTCGATTCCCACATGGGCCAGTGGGCTCTCAACCACAAGGTTCCCAGTTCAATTCCTCGAGTCCCGCAAGGGATGGTGGGCTGCGCCCCCTGCAACTAGAATTGAACACGGCACCTTGAGCTGAGCTGCCGCTGAGCTCCTGGATGGTTCAGTTGGTTGGAGTGCATCCTCTCAACCACAAGGTTGCCAGTTTGACTCCCTGGCCGGTTTGACTCCCTCGCTGGTTTGACTCCGCAAGGGATGGTGGGCTGCACCCCCCGTAAATAAAAACGGCAACTGGACCTGGAGCTGAGCTGCGCCCTCCACAACCAACATTGAAAGGACAACAACTTGACTTGGGAAAAGTCCTGGAAGTACACACTGTTCCCCAATAAAAGTCCTGTTCCTCTTCCCCAATAAAATCTTAAAAAAAAAAAAATGCCAGAACAAAATAAAGTTTGGCCCCAACTTATTTTCCACTCCATCTACTGCCTTGCTCCCTTTCCCCACCACCCTTTGCTATGCCATCCAGGCTTCCCTCTAAAGGCTTTCGTCCTCCTCTAGTGAACTCACCTTCAAACCCTGAGACCAAAGTCAAACGTCACCTCCTCCATGCAGCAGTCCCCACCTCTGACTCAGCTAGTTGTTGCCCTTTCCGTGTACCCGGACCATGTTGACGTCTCTCTTTACATTTCATCCAGTTGTTACGTAATTTTTGGTGCATGGCTGTGAACCTCACTAGCCTGTAGACTTTTCAAGGGTGAGGACAATGCCTTTACTTTGTGTCCCCTGGGCCCAGCACTTGACTGGCCCTTAGAGAGGTAACAGGTGTCTCCCCAGGAGGGAGAACACGCGTCCTGGAGCTTCTGCTGCTTCCTGAGTGACCACCCTCGGGGCAGTGAGAGACGACAGGCGGGACCTGCTGGTTCTCATTGGCCGTGGTTCTCATTGGATGTATTTCTCTGAGTGTGACTCTACATCATGAACCCCAAAATCAAAGCAACCACTTCTAGTGTTAACTGAAGACGTGGTGATCCCTTCCAGCGCCAGAGGCTGTTAGGCTTACCGGAAATGGACCGTTATTATTAATTTATGGGCCCCTTCAAAGGTTTTCTAGTGTAGCTCTGATGGTATGTGAGTTTGGCCTTGCGTGGTCATTTAAGAAATCAGGGTCCCTAGAAAGAGTTATTGAATGAAAAAGCTTCTTTCCCTTTTTAGATTTGATGGGATAGTAAAAGTAGGAGTGGTGGCACAGATCAGGAAACTTTAGTGCCCTCTTTCTTGGGGGTACGGTGGGGAGTAAGGGAGCGGGATGGGACAGCAGCAATAATGACAATCTAAATACACGAGTGTGGTCTTGCAGCCACCTGACATCATGTACTTATCCGGGAGATCACTTCATAAGGCATATAAATGTCTAACCACTGTGCTGTACACCTGAACCTAACATAATATTGAATGTCAACTATAATTGAAAAACATTAATTCTTTTAAAAAATACAAACATACATACATACATACATGAACATGGTTTGTTTAAAACATGGAGCACTGCCCTGTATGACAATTTACCAGATGTGGGAGGGTGTGGGGATGAGTCAAACAATCGGGACATAACCTTGCTTCCTCCCAGCAGGAGGTCCTCAACCTTTTTCTGTTTCCTTCTCCTTCTCTTCCTCCTCCTCTTTCTCCTCCTTCTTTTTTAAATTATTTTTTTAAAATAAAGTTTATTGGGGTGACAATGTTCGTAAAGTTACATAGATTTCAGGGGTACAATTCTGTATTACATCATCTATATATCACATCGTGTGTTCACCACCCCGTCAATTCTCCTTCCGTCATCTTATATTTGATATTTTTTGACAGCTTCTGCCTTAGGTTTTTTTGTACAGACAGCACAGGAGAACAGCAGCCCCAGGAAGGCCAGGGGTCACACCAGTCCTTCCGTCCTCACATTGGCCGACACAGGCCTCAGCTCTGGAGCCTTCCTGAGGGCCTGGGCCTTGGCTTCCGTGTTGGCCGTGACTCTGCGGCTGAGCCTGAGGCCTGGGGGGGTGGGGACACAGCGCAGTTCCTGAGCTTGGGAAAGGCAATGGCCTGCGCAAACTTGGCCTCGACCTGGGGCGTTAGGAGGCCTCCCAAGCCTCGCACGTGCACTTGGTGCGTGTGCTACTGAACGGCATCTTCTGCAGGCCCCTTGCTGTCTTTCTTGGGAAAGCACGTTCCTCAGGGGTTTGGGGTCCACCCCCTGAAATGTTTGTATCTCTGTGATCGGCTTTCCTGGTGCTGTTTCTGTGCCATGTTGGGGGCTACTTGTGTGGGGTGTGGTTCTTGGGCTCGGCCATGTCTGCACCCAAGTTCCCCAAAGTGCCTGGGACCGGAAGACAAAGATGGCAGCCTCCAGGAGCTTCAATCCTACAGCCATGTTCGTTCTGTGAAATTGAGAGTTAGTAAAACCACCTGCGGTTGGTAGGTTTCAGATTTGCCTCCATCATCAACCATTTACAACGTCCTAAAGATGCTAATTTAAGAATAGTGGGTATTGTGTCAGGATGGTTTTGCCCAAATAAGGACTTGTTTTCTTGGACTCAGTTTTATTTTTTTTCTTTCATTCAAGCAGTGTTCACTGAATATCTGATAAATAACCTTGTTTGGCTCTCTGTATGCAGATGTGAACAAGTCTAACATGGTTCCTGAATTCCCCAAGTCCACACCCTGGGAGAGGATGGACCTTAGACCAGTGATGGTAATAAAGAGTGCAGAGGGTGCAGTGAGGGGCCGGGGCTCTGCCAGGGTCATAGGGAGCCCAGCTTCTCACTGAGCCTCAACTGTTTTTACTCTGTGGGCATCATGTATAGGGTCTGGGTTTTTTGTAAAGCTTCATAAATATAAAATATCTCACAAGTGCCAATTATTTGAACTATTACTTGGGAGCCGGGGTTTGTTTTATTTTACTTATTATTATTATTTGCAGAAACAAAAGTTTGTTTCTCATTTACTATATGTCTACGATACGAGGTCAGACAATTAAGTTTGCGAACGCATCCTAGAAAAAGTTCTACATAGCTCATTGCTGAATATCACTACGGTCATCTTCAAAGAACGCCCCTTGGGAAGTTATGTACCAACGCCAGCACCTCGTCCACCCTTCAAAGCAATTTTGGAACTCTTTTTCTGGAATGGCCATCAGAGCTGTCGTCGTATTACCATTGATGGCTTGAATGTCATCAAAATGTCTTCCTTTCAATATTTCCTTCATCTTCAGGTAAAGAAAGAAGTCACTGGGGGCCAGATCAGGTGAGTAGGGAGGGTGTTCCAATACAGTTACTTGTTTACTGGCTAAAAACTCCCTCACAGACAGTGCCGTGTGAGCTGGTGCATTGTCGTGATGCAAGAGCCATGAATTGTTGGCGAAAAGTTCAGGTTGTTTTCGTCTAACTTTTTCATGCAGCCTTTTCAGCACTTCCAAATAGTAAATTTAGTTAACTGTTTGTCCAGTTGGTACAAATTCCTAATGAATAATCCCTCTGATATCAAAAAAAGGTGAGCAACATCAGTGCAACAAGTTCACGAATTTAGTTGTCAGACCTCATATGTTAGCAGATGCTCTAGCCAAGGCTTTGTTTGTTTGTTTGTTTGTTTGTTTAATCCTTTTATCTATTACATATTGGAAAAGCTACATTAAGAAAATAATGTAAATATTTGTAATGTGTAGTTCTGTTGGCTGCCGATATGTTAACGCACAAAAGAGCTCCTTAGAAAACAGGCCTACGAACTTCCTTTTCTCCTCTTTTCATTAAGTAATTGACAGCACTCGAGTGGGAACAGAAGTGGCAGGACCCTTCACTCTGTGGCTCTGCGGAAGGTGTGATAACATTCAGCCACGAATGAACGTGTGGAGGCATTTGTCCTCAGTGACCAGAACGAAGGTCACTCCTCCAGTCTGGCCACCTCTCATGATGCTGTTGAGGGGGTCCAAAGCTTTGCCACCCCCAAATCTGCCTTTTGAGATATGGATTTTAATCTGGTTGTGAAGAAACCAAAGACTCAGAAAGAACTTTCGACCCTCCCCCTGACCTGCCTAAAGGAATTCAGACAGAAAATCCTGTTTAAAAGAAGGGTACCTCACCTCAGCATCATAACACAAACTGAGTGTGGCAGACAGGGAGACATCTAGCAAAGCCTATTTGTTGCATTTCCCTTCGTGTCCCGCTGTTTCTGGGTGGCCCGAGAATTTGTTTACCACGCGTTTGCTCTTTCTTGCCTACCTGTAGTTGCCTACTTTCTCTTTGAAATCCCACAGCCCTATCGCCTTTCTCTTTTGTCCAAGATGGCATACAAACCTCACTTACCCGGGTCTCATATCTTATGGCACCCGCAAATGTACATCCATAATAAATATTGGACCTTTTCTCCCGCGAATCTGTCTCATGTTGATTTATTAGCCCAGCTAGAATAAGTTTCAAGGTGGGAGAAAATTTATTTTTTTGTACCCACGCACTGTGCTGGCTGAACACCTGGAATCATGCTGAGAAGGAGGGATTACTTCCAGGTCAGGAAGATGCCCTTGGTTTTAGAGGACTGCATTATTAAACACCAAAGACAAAGATATCCATTCAATATAGCGAGGGGTTTTCCTCTCTGGCTTTGGCTATCATGTCATACAAATATCAAGGGCTCATCCCCCCACTGCCTAATTCCAGACTGCTGCAAACTTTAATTGGGGTGCCGGGGGATGCAGCATCCTTTGTTCTCCCCTTCAATGCCAAGCAAAATGTATTTTTCAGTTTACTTTTAGTGAGCCTATCCTCCAGACTGTGGACTTCACCCATGCTTCTCCACTTTGCTTCCCCCTTTAGATGGGAGAGGATGGCTAGAAGGGAGGTGGGCGTTTGTCTTCTCCCTGGTCAATGAGTCTTTAATAAAACCCCAGCAGGTTAGGCTCTGGTTAATGAGCTTCCCCCAGGGCAGCCTTGTTAAGAACAAAGTGCTCTGGTGCATTTCAAAACTGTCCCCTTTCCCCTCCTCCCGCCAGAAGGAGGGGGGAGGGGGAGGATTGTCCCTGATATTCACTGAGAAGCTTGTAGAGCTCCAGGAGCTAAAACTCCCAAAAAGTGTGGACCCCACCCCCCATCCCCACCTTGACTGGGTGCCCAGGAGTTTCTATCTCTCAGACTTGTCCCCACTGAGCTCTCAGCAACCGTAGTACAGGGTTTCTTTCCCCAGCATTGGTTCTCAAGCAAGTATCTTGGGGATGGGGTCGGGGGCAGCTCAGTGAATTGTGATTCTCCATATCTGCCTGTATGTTTCTTCAATTTTGGGGGGCAGTGGTTGGCCCTCTGACCTCACGTTTCTTACAGATTTAAGAAGAGTTGATTTTCCAGTTTGTTCGGTTTTTTCACTTGTTAGGATGGGGTATCAACGTCTAAATTTACATGCTGGACCCAAAACCAGAATTTCCAATGGATTTTTCTTCTTGCCTATCCACCAAGCGCTCTGAATAGATACGAGAATTTGAATAACTAAAACTGTGGTTGTTCATTTCAGATGGTCTTAGAGAGCTTCATGATTCAAAAGAACTTTCTAGAAAAAGTTAATTGTGTATTTGAAAAGGGACTAAGTTCTCCAGGGTTTTGGCAGATGTGAGATCTCAAATTATGGGGGTGGGAAGGCTTACTTATGGTTGAGCCTTACACAGACAGCATAGCCCCTTTTAAATTCCAACTTGGTATGATGAAACTGGCGTTCCCCAGTTTGAAGACAGGGAGCTAGGATTTTCCCTCCCACCCCTCTAAATCACCAAATCCCAAATTCAAGTTCTGGATTGGAATTGTCCTGGGGCAAAAGCAGTCAGGACTCACTTAACTCTAGGTTCCGGTTTCCTACCAATTTCAACCTAGGTAGTTAAATTCCTCACTATGTATCTAAGCTTTTAAGAAAGTTTTCTAAAAATGTATTTTACCCAGCATTTATAGTTGTTTTCAGTGGGAGGGCTGTAACCTACCCACCCCTCCTCCTTAAAGGGAAGGGTATTCTGTTTTATTTTCTCAATAGAATTTATTAATGGGAAATTTTCCTCCTGACTCACTCATTATCTAATCACGCCGAGAATAGGCCCTCTGTTACATTCTGTCTTGACCACTTGTGTATTCTCATGGCTTGACTCTGCCTGGCACACAGTAGGCATCTGATACACAATTGTGAAAGGTGATGATGATGATGACATAACATGAAAAGACCCTAAACGTGGGACACATGTAGTGTCATAGCTCACAACTCTGCACAAGTTTCCCCCTTCTCCAAACCATCCTGCATGCGCTGGGAGGTCTGACTTCCGAGAATATGTGTTCTCAACTGTCAATAGCCCTGCCCCCCCCACCCTTTTCACCCCCCACCCCCCCACACACACTCTGCTTTTCCTGTAGACAATTTGGAATCCACACAAGTCTGGCTATAAACTAATTTCTGTTCTATTTGCATCCTGTGTTCTCAAACCAATCTACCTGGCTTATCCCAAACATCAACCCAGCTTTGCTCTCACTAACTCCCCTACCTTGGCTGTTCCTCCCATTACCTCTTCCTTCTGTCCCAAGCTTACTAGTCCTCTGACACACCACTCAAATACCACTTTCTCTAAGATTCCTTCTCTCATCCCCTGGCAAGAAATGATTCCCCTTTCTTTAAACTCCCAGAGTGTTTGGGGCTCCTTATGTCTCTTAGCACATGTGCTTTGCGTTATAACTATTTATTTACATGAATTAATGCTTCCCCTAAAAACTCAGTGGTGCCTTGCTCATAGCAGACATTCAATAAATACGGATAGAAAAATGGAGCAACAAAACAAGCTTAGATTGTGGACCTCAAACAACATCAAAATGAGGGTATCTTCGTCCACTATGGTCAGAAGAAATACCTCTGAATATAGTAAGTGGGGTCAGGCAGTAGCCATGTCCAGGGACACATTATTTTAAACCATTATTATGCTCCAATTGTTTGACACCTTTTACAGACTAGTTGGGGGCCTGGGTTTTTGCTTTCTTTCTTTTTTTTTTTTTTAATTCTAAAGCACATGGAGAATTTCATCAGAGAGCTCCCTTTGTTTAAGGAATATAGAACTAAAACTTAATGCTAATGGTATCCACACTAAATTGACTCTGACTCATATTTTCTATCAGCAGTTCCTGTAACCTTGTTAAATTTCTCGTTTGTACTATTACTACACTGAATGCCACCACCCTGAAAAATAGAAACACAAGATAGCATTTCTCTTATTTCTGGTGGCTAGGTTCTAAAGATGGAAAATTCCAAGTTATAAAATTGAGCATTTGAAATCCTGTGTCTTCAGCATAATGGGGTATTTTTCTCTGAAATAGGACTTGGCAGCTGTTATATTCCCAATTATATTAATGCAACAAACAGACTGCATTATCATACTTGGTTGAGTACTAAGAATCTTCTGAGTTCTGCAGAAAAAATACTTGTGGTCAATGTCATTCCCTCTGGGACTTTTGGAAAGACTGCAGAAGGAAGCAGGACTATTACCAGATGTAGTATTAGTAGTACTACTAATACTACCAATACTACTTTGTGGGGACAGAGCCCCAGAAAGCAGTTTCCAGGCTCGCGGCTTCACATAGAAAGGTGCTGGCTCAGGTAGTAAATGGCCATCAACTGTGATTGGATGACCATCAGCTGTGGCTAGTTGGCCGTCAGCTGTAACCAGTGAGCCATGGGCCACTGATATAACTGCCGTGGCTACGCTAGCAGGAAAATGAGGGCTAGCAAGAGTGGATTGCGGAGAGGTGGATGCCACCGGCGAGAATATAGTGATATGACTCCCCTACTTATGGCTCCGTGGGTGTTCCTTTTTGGCCTCACCATATCCTGTGTTCTTATGAGGAGAGCAGAAGTTGAGACCCCACAGGCTGCCCCGCATGACATGGCGCAGCGAGCAGGGTATGGTGCCGGCCAAAGCCCTCTGAAAGGCAGTGGAGCAGTTTGTGCGTGTGAAAACTCAATTTCGGGAAGAAGAGGAGCAGCAGCTGCCGGAGAGCTGGACCCCCATGGAGGGGTGGGAAGACGTGGATGGTTCTCCAACCAGCAGAGGCCGGAGAAAGCGAAGGTCCTTGCTGCCCTGTGGGCTGGGAAGTGCTTGCTGAGGCAGCCCGGATGCAGGACTTGTAGTCCCAGGAGGAAACACTTGCTGAGTCCTCCGTGGAAGATGAGGGTGAGGTCAAGGTCGTCCCTCATCCCCAGGACAGCCCTGGCGAATGACTATGGACTGTGGGGAATTGCCTTCCATCCCTAATTTAATGGACCACTTGACTATTTGAGAACATACCACCATGTAGTGGACCTGGCGGATGTTTGCTTTTGCGTCTTGACCGGCCGCCATCGAGAATATGTAAGCACCTTGATGTGAGCCGCTGTTGTTCCAGCACGGTGCCCTGAGAGGCCCAGAGAGAGTGGCAGTGCCCTGAGAACCCTGGTTGTGCTCAGAGAGAGTGGCGGTGTCCTGAGAGCCCTGGCTGTGTTCAGAGAGCCTGGCTGTGTCCAGGATACTGCATCCACCTCCAGGCTCCTCGCACAGGGACCCTCACGGGAGACGCTTGTTGCGTAGATTGTGAGGCGAGACCTTGTAGGGGTGGAGTGTGGGGACAGAGCCCCAGAAAGCACTTTCCAGGCTCTAGGCCTCACATAGAAAAGTGCTGGCTCAGGTAGTAGATGGCCGTCAGCTGTGATCAGATGCCCATCAGCTGTGGCTAGTTGGCCGTCAGCTGTAACCAGTGAGCCATTGGTCACTAATATAACTGCCGTGGCTACGCTAGCAGAAAAGAATGGCGGCTAGCAAGGGCGGATTGCAGAGAGGCAGATGCCGCCGGTGAGAATATAGTGATATGACTCCCCTACTTATGGCTCCGTGGGTGTTTCTTTTTGGCCTCACCATGTCCTGTGTTCTTATGTGGGGAGCAGGACCACAGACCCTGCAGGGCACCCCGCGTGACATACTTCATGAGTCAAGATTAGGTTGGGTCTGGTCAATGTTTTGAATCTCCCTTTTATTCTGGAGAGAAGTTTGAGTAATCAAAGAAAACACCCTTGGAAGTAGTGTTTTGAGTTAACCTGACAACTAAGGGAAACTGGATCCTCTAAAAGAAACAGTTTTACAGGTCACAAATGGACAGCTTTAGGAGAAGGAAACAAAAGAGGACATACAAAAGAGATCTGAAATTAGATTTTGGAGAAAGACTGTCAGGCAGGAATGTCATAGACCCAGAAATCTAGATTGGAGGCCAGAAATCTACGAGGTCAGGAGGTCCTAAGTGAAGGACTGAAGAGCTCAGTGATGGGGGATGACAAACGATGCTTCGTAAAATTTCAGTCAGCTCACGAGTTAGATCAGGTAACGTGTCATAGGATCTCAGTCTGGCATCTTGTTGATAATATTGGGGGTATATCCGTGTGAAATGTGCTGTACCCAAACAAGGTTACATCTCACACCCGTTCTGACAACAGTGGTTGCCAGAAACCCAATGCTCTCTGCTCACACCCCAACACTGCTCCTGTAGTTCATTCCCAGTCAGACCCAATCCCAGCCCAACCTCCCCTGCCCAAGGAACCTCCACTTTGCAGTCAGCAAACCCCTCCAGCTCCAGCTCCATTCCTTCACCTGGCTCACCCTGAAAAGGTTCCACTGCAGCCAGAGCGACTGGGCTGTTTCTCTCTCACACACTCGGATCTCACAACCACAGAAGTTCTGTTGTCCTAAGTTGCCATTGCCACTTACAGACCATGTCTTCCCTCTCTGTTGCACAAACCTCTGCCTTTTGAAGACTCACCCCACTCACATGCCACCTACCTCTCCTGATAGCTGTCATGCATGGACTTCCAGACCGTCCCTCACTACACACACACACACACACACACACACACACACTCACACTCACACTCACACACACGTACTGGAGGCCTTAGCTCCTAGCTGCCTGTCTTCCTTTCCACCCCAACTCCTGCAGCACTTTTGGCCACTTTACCGTACATGGAAATGACACATTCACCACGCTGGCCTCTCAGGCCCTTGACTACTCAACAGTCTTGAGAACAACCGCCCACAAGCAGGGCACACCCTGGGTTAGGTCATCATAATCCCCCCCCAACATCCCTCTCACCCACCACATACCTTCCTGTCCTCTGCTCCTGTGCAAATGCTCCACCACACAATTCTTCAAGTCTGTCAGCACCGAAGTCCCCTGACCCTCATTCTCTCCTGTTTCACTGAGAGAACAGGAGCCTGAGAAGGGGCCTCCCTCCTCTTCCCACCCCCAGAACGGCACATCTATAGAGCACCTTGTTCCCTCGGCCTCATTTCCCTTGGTATGCTTTTGCTGTCATGAGACCCTCTCTCTCTTTGCCCTCGGGACCATTTCCAATAGCTTCCCACATGTCTTAGTATCCACCCTTCTGAGAAAGAACTTTCCTCTGATGCAGTGGTGTGCCCAAGCTGGTCACACTGGCCCCTAACAGCCAACTGGTCAGTTCTCAGGGATTTCGTAAGCTGTGTGACATTCGGGTGGCAACCCGACATGGACCATGCTTGGAGAATGTATATCACTACAAACGAAGGCTTTGGTTTTCCAGGGGGGTGTTAAGCATTTACGAGCACATCTCTGCGTTCTCTTACGGCTACAATGCATTTTACAGAGACTCCACCCACCTTTGCCCTGGCCCAGCAAACCTCAAGAGCTGTGCACAGTATGGACTTCCTGACACCCAGTCACTCCTCAGACCCACCCCAGTCCAGCTGCTGTCCTTGTCAAAGCCACTTACCGACTTCGTGTTGCAAATCCAATAACAGTTTCTGTTTTTATCTAACTTGACCTTTACATTCAACTTACCTACCCATTTCCTCATTCTTAAAACACATTCCTCTTGTACTCCGTGGATACTAGGCTTTTCCTAATTTCTCTCCTGCATCTCCTGCTGTTCTTTTTGCAGGCTTCTCTCTGCCACACACACACACACACACACACACACACACACACACATATGTACACACACAAAAAAAACTACTAAACAGTGGCTTCCTGGAGAGCAGTCCTAGGCTCTCTTGTCTCCTGTACAGTTTCTCCCTACCTGACCTCATCCTGTCTCATGATCTGACATGCCAAGAATTCCTAAAAGGCACCTCTAACCCCTCCACGTCTCCCGACTCCTCCATCTAACTGCCTAGCTGACAACTCCATTTGGAGACATGCTTTGCTTTCAAAGTGAAATGTTCTAAGTGGAAGTCTTAATTCCTTCAACACCCAGGAAATCAGTTTGCGGGAACAGAGTCCCAAAGAGCAGTTTCCAGGCTCTTGGCCTCCCGTGGAAAGGTGCTGGCTCGAGTACTAGATGGCCATCAGCTGTGACTAGTTGGCCGTCAGCTGTTACTGGTTAGCCATTAGCCACTGATATAACTGCCAAGGCTATGCTAGGGGTTGGTTGACAGGCAGAGAACCGGTAGGCGGATTGCGGATTGTGTGGAGTCTGCTTCTGGTGTCTCAACCGGCCACCAGTGAGACTGGGGTGCAGGAAGACCCCTTGTTGAAGTACTGGTGGATGTTTGCTTTTGTATCTCCAACCCAGCCGCCAGAGAGAATATAGTGGTGTGACTCCCCTCTCTATGGCTCTGTGGGTGTTCCTTTTTGGCCTCACCATGTCCTGCGTTCTTATGTGGGGAGCGGGACCAGAGTCCCTGCATGACAAATTTCCTCTTCCCAGTTTCCCCATCTCAGTAACTGGTTCAGCTGTTTGCTCAAGCTGGAAACATGGCCGCCATCCAGAATTCCTCCTCATCTTCATGCTCCCTCCCAAGGCATCAGCAAGGCCTGTCATTTCTACCTCCTGTGTATACACACATCTCAACCCCCCTGCCTCCCGCCAGGGCCAATACCACACAGCCTTCTGAGCCACGCTCACGTCTGGCCTCTATTCTCCCTGTGACCTCCTTACGGGTCATCTCATTTCCATGGCTTAATATAGTCTCCACAAAACACCCAGAGTCAACTTTTAAGGAAAAAAATCCTGGAGATTAAAATTTTAAGGCTACACAGAAAAATACTTATTTCATTATTGAAATGGCCAATTGCAAGAATGGATAGAAAATAAACTACCAATAAAACCATTCTTTTAGGCCGGCCTGGTAGCTCAGGCGGTTAGAGCTCCATGCTCCTAACTCCTAAGGCTGCCGGTTCGATTCCCACATGGGCCAGTGGGGTCTCAACCACAAGGTTGCCAGTTCAATTCCTCGAGTCCTGCAAGGGATGGTGGGCTGTGCCCCCTGCAACTAAGATTGAACACGGGACCTTGAGCTGAGCTGCCACTGAGCTCCTGGATGGCTCAGTTGGTTGGAGTGCATCCTCTTAACCACAAGGTTGCCGGTTCGACTCCCACAAGGAATGGTGGGCTGCGCCCCCTGCAACTAGAAAACGGCAACTGGACCTGGAGCTGAGCTGCGCCCTCCACAACTAAGACTGAAAGGACAACAACTTGACTTGGAAAAAAGTCCTGGAAGTACACACTGTTCCCCAATGAAGTCCTGTTCCCCTTCCCCAATAAAATCTTTAAAAAAAAAAAAAAACCCCCACACCATTCTTTTAATTGCATAGAAATGAACAAGTTTGCATAAGATTTCAAGTGAGAAAGTATAACAGAAGAGTTTGGTGGGAATTAGTATGATGGAAATTATTCATCTTTCAATAGATCAGTTAATGGAAATTATTCATCCCTTAAATTGATAGAATTTGCATAAACATCATCTTTTCCCCCTTACATTTAAAGAAGTGATTTCCTGCTTGCTTCAGCGGCACATATACTGAAACTGGAGAGGTACAGACACGATTAGCAAGGCCCCTGCACAGGGTGACACACAATTCATGCAGCGTTCCATAGTTTATGCGGTTCCCCAGCCTCCTCACACCCTGTGCTGATAATTTCCCAAGAAACAATGGGTCAAAGCACAATGTAAAGCACTCAATAGCAAAATTGTGACTTTTCTCAATACAAGTATTTGGGTAAGGCAATCTGAATTGAAAACAGCTGGATACTTCTATGCAAACCTGTCGACTTGCGTTTCCTTCATAAACCTTAAAAAATAAAAATAAAAATAATATAATGATTTTCTTTACCTTAATTTAGGCTTTGAAAGAGTAGCTGCCATTTTAAAAGCAGCAGTACATGCAAACAGAATTTTAAAATTCAAAGCTTAGTGATATTCTTGCAGATGATTACCAAAGCCTTTTGCATATAAGCTATCAAAATAAAACTCTTGAGTATAAGATCTGCCTGAAATTATTTAATCTAATAAAAATTACTTAACTAATGTTCATCCTTTTCTATGGTACAAGAAGAAAATTAAAATTTTACAAAGATTTCGTATACCTGTGGACTTTAATAAATTTACTTTTTAAGACAAATTCTTGTTCCTTAACTCTTCCTGTACAACCCTGGAAAATAAGATGGCTTTTAACAATTTCAAGGATACACAGAAATGAAATTCTTTTACCCTTGAAACTATCCATAATTTTTCTCTTGAACTTACAAGTTTCCCTACTAACACGAAAGACTCTAAAGTCAGATAATCTTTTTAAAACAGAAAACAGATTATTTGCTCCCACTGCCTAAAATCTTCCCATCACTTCTCAGATAAGGTCCACATGGCTTTCCTACAAGGCCCTGCATGGCTGGCCTTCACTTTGCTTTCAACTTTACCCTGTCCTCCTATTCTTCTAACTCCATAAGCACCAGGTACACTGGCTGCCTCTAGGTCCCTGGGACACTCTCTATTTTTCTGGTTAGTGGAGGTGATGGGGTTTTTTTGTTTGTTTGTTGTTTGTTTGCCTGCCGCAGGGCCTTTGCACAAGCTCTTTCCTTTGTCCAGGGACACTTTGTCTTCCACTTTCTGCCAACTTCATCTCATTTTTCAGGCCTTATCTCAAATTCCACCTTCCCAGAGAAGCCCAGAAGCCAGAGGGTCTGGTGGAACAAAGTAAGCAGATGAGACAGTCAGCAAAGTGCCTCTATTTAAGCTAAGTAAATAACTATCTTAAATGTGCTGTCTAGTTGGTAAAGCAGCACTTGCTTTTATATGTCTATTCATTGTCTATTCATCAGTTCCTTGAGAGGTGACTTTGGTTGGTCAGTGCTTGGCTAAGTACCCTGGGGACCTGTGGTAATTGGTGGAGAAACCCTAAGGGGTCGACCCAGGTCCTTTCAGCGTCCAGGGCCTTTGCAGTGTTTGCTTGGTCTGCCCATGCGCTGCTTTCTCCCACTGACAAATGTCAGTCATGCCCCATGTCTCAGCTCAGGCTCCCCAGAGGCAGAGCTGAGATGGAGACACTTGTACAAATGGTATATTGGCGAAGGGCTTCCAAGAGGAATTTTGAGTGGGTGGGGGTGAGGGAAGCAGGTAAGGGGAGGAGAGCAGCTAAGAAAAGATGCGGTTTTGGCTGAAGTCTAACCTCAGCCTGAATGGGACACTCTGGAACATAAAAGACGCCTCCCTCTGGCTGGCTGCTCTTTATCAAGGACTCTGTCCAAAGTCAATGTCAAGGCAGCAGCATTCCTTTGGCAAAGCACCCAGCATGGTTAGGTAGGAACAAGCATAACAGAGAAAGGATGGATTCCTCCCCAACCTCTTTCCCTACTTCCCATGCTGCCCTTCTTCCTAGAAAGTGCTGGGGAGGGAATGCTCATCCGCCCCCAAGTTTTTCCAGAGCTCTTAGGGCTCCTGGGACCTTTAGAGTGGACCTTGCAGACAGGAAGGGGGGCAAGATGCAAGGTGGAAATGAGGTCACACCTGTGTTGTTCTCTGGACAGAGCTGTCCTTCTTTAAAGCAGGGGCTCTTGGCTTCTGACGCAGTCAGTCAGTGTGTGAGGGCACCTGGCGGAGGTGGCCTGGCAGACATTAGGAGGCTGCTGTCTGCACAGGAGACGTCTGTGAGCTGTTAGCAGCCAATGCTGAGCAGTCTGATGCATTTCCCAGGTAAAAGAGATCTGGGTAGAGGACCAAAAGCTCAGGATCACCTTAGGGCAGGATCTCTCAACCTTGGTACCATTCACACTTGGGGCTGGATAATTCTTTGCTGCGGGGGGGCTGTCTTGTGCGTTGTATGGTGCTTACCAGCATCCCCGGCCTCACCCAGTAGATGCCAGTAGCACACCCCCACCCTACTCCTATCTTTAGACATTGCCAAACATCCCATGAGAGGCAAAATTGCCCTTCCGGGTCAGGAGTCTGTGGTGTCCTCAACCAGTCCATGGAGTCCTCAGCCATTGCACTGCCTGTCCACAAGGGGCGCACCATCCTACACACACTTCCTTTGTGTTTAAGTGTGCATGTGCGTGTGTGTGTGTGCGTGTACACGTGTGTAGCGGGAAGCTTAAGCTTCTCTGCTGATGACTTGCTAAACTAAGACTGGATCAAGCCAGAATGAAAGAAGGAACAATGAATGATAGCTATTTAGCAAATAACATTCACAGAGTTAAATGACTGAGTAAACATGGGGGTTGAAGGAGAGGCTGACTGTCAGGTTTCCGGCTTTGGTGAATGCAAAGAGGGCAAGGAGAGCAAGTTTGGAGGTGGAAGGACCAGGTAAAATTTGGACATGTTGGATTTGGCAAGCTGTGGCTGCTTCCACGTGGACACGCAGAGCATACTGTTGCTGAGAAGACTCCCACAGAGCAAGAGAAACTATTCACAAAGCATATTCCGATAGGGGGTTAAGTTCCAGACTGTATAAAGAACTTCTACAACTCAACAACAAATAAAACAAACAAACAAACAAAAACAACTTGATTTTAAAATGAACAAAGAACTTGAATAGACATTTCTCCAAAGAAGACATACAAATGGCCAATAAGCACATGAAACGATGTTCCACTTACTAATCATTAAGGAAATGCAGATGAAAACCACAATATGATGCTACTTCACAACCATTAGGATGGTTATTGTTTAAAAAAAAACAACACAGAAAATAAGTGTTGGTGAGGATGTGGAGAAATTAGAACCCTTGTGCACTGTTGATAAGAATGTAAAATGGTGCAGCCACTGTGGAAAACAGTATGGGGATTACTCAAAAAATTAGAAATAGTAATACCATATGATCCAGTAATTCCACTTATAGATATATGGATAGATAATACGGTGTTTCCCCAAAAATAAGCCCTAACCGGACAATCAGCTCTAATGTGTCTTTTGGAGCAAAAATTAATATAAGACCCTGTATTTGATATATCATATCATATCATATCATATCATATCATATCATATTATATTATATTATATTATATTATATCTGGTCTTATAGTAAAATAAGACTGGGTCTTATATTAATTTTTGCTCCAAAAGACACATTAGAGCTGATTGTCCGGTTAGGGCTTATTTTCGGGGAAACACAGTAGATAGATGGATGGATAGATGGATGGATGATAGATAGATAGATAGATAGATAGATAGATAGATAGATAGATAGATAGGTATCTCCAATAGAATTAGAAACAGGGTCTCAAAGTGATACTTGCACACCCACACCATAGCAGCATTATTCACAATAGCCAAAAGGTGGAAAGAACCCAAGTGTCCATGGACAGATGAATGGATAACAAAATTGTGATGTATCCATACAATTGATTATTACTGAAACTTAAAAGGGAAGGAAATTCAGACACATGCCATAACAGGGATGAATCTTGAGGACACTATGCTCTGGGAAACAAGCCAGTCGCAGAGACAAGCACTGCATAATCCCACTTACACGAGGTACCGAGAGTAGTCAAATTCACAGTGACAGAAACCGTGGTTACGAAGAGCTGAGGCAAGAGGAGGATGCAGAGTTGCTTCACGGGGACAGAGTTTTAGTTTTGCAAGATGAAGCGTTCTGGAGATTAGTTGCACAACACTGTGACTAAACACCACTCAGCTGTGGTTTAAATGATTAAAAAAAGAATCCTATGATATTCATAGAGGGGGAAAAAAGTTATTTGACACAATAAAAGTAAAGTAACTGATCTATAAATACAAATTGGTATATTTTCCTAAAGTCGGCTATACTCATACAGTAGTTAGTAATCATATATTACTTAAATGAGGGGGTTGTTTTATGATCTATTTGTTCTATAACCCAGTTTTAAAAGACAATTACTAGATTAGAAGGAAATACCGATCCTTTGGGGTGGCACTTTCATTTCTAAAATCCTCTGCCACTCTGAAAGGGATGTTTCTCCTGCATGTGGTGGTCCCAGCCGGGCCTTGCCACTCAGACCCTCCAAACACCGTTTGGGTGTTAGGTTGGCAAACGGGTGTTTCCTGAAAGAAGTTCCCACTTCCAGATGAATAAGACTTCCTCAGAAAGACGACTGGAGAGTGGGGGCATTGCTTCCTCCTGCCCTGAGCACGTCCTCTCCCACCACCTCCACCACCAGGATGGCGGGGGGGTCAGGGAAGGGTGGGGTCCTCAGACAGGAAGCCGAGCACCCTCAAAAGGACTGGAGCACTCACTGTTTCCCAGTTTCATTTCTGTACAATTTGACATTGTTAAAAAGCAAAACTTCCATAAAGATGCATTCGTTCACTCAACCAATATTCATTAACTACCAGCTTTATGCAAATCATCAGAAGATAACCATTAACACCGGGGATAGAGCTTTTTTTAGGTCTGTTTTATTAAAATATAACTTACATACAGTAAAATTCACCCTTTTAGGTGTACAGTTGTATGAGCTTCACAAATGCATATCTTATGACCACCACCACAATCAAGACAGAATATTTCTATCACCCCATGAAGTTCTCTTGTGTCCCTTTGTGGTCAAGCCCTCCCCACCCCTGGCAACCACTAATCTGAAAGGTCAAATAAATGAAATCACACAATATGTAGCTTTTGTGGCTGGTTTCTTTCACTTAACATAATGCTTTGGTGATTCATCCACATTGTTGCATGTATCTGTGATTCATTCCTTTTTATTACCAAGTAGTGTGTGGCTGGAGCACAATTTATTTATCCATTCACTAGGTGACAAACATTTGGGTTGTTTCCAGTTTTTAGCATTACGAATAAAGCTACTGCAAACATTTGCATACGGGTCTTTGTGTGGACATAAGGTTTCTCTTGGGTTAATACCTAGATGGGGGATTACTTAGTCATCTGGAAAGGGTACGAGGTATGACAAATTTGCGAACTTGTCCTAAAAAAAAGTGCTACATACCTCATTGCTGAATATCACTACAGTCACCTTCAAAGTCCTCCCCTTGGGAAGCTATGCACTGATGCCAGCGCCTAGTCCACCCTTCAAGGCAATTTTGGAACTTTTTCTGGAGTGGCCATCAGAGCTGTTGTCTTATTACCCTTGGTGTCCTGAATATCATCAAAATGTCTTTCTTTCAGTATTTCCTTCATCTTTGGGTAAAGAAAGAAGTCACTGGGGGCCAGACCAGGTGAGTAGGGAGGGTGTTTCAATACAGTTACTTGTTTACTGGCTAAAAACTCCCTCACAGACAGTGCTGTGTGAGCTGGTGCATTGTCGTGATGCAAGAGCCATGAATTGTTGGCGAAAAGTTCAGGTCGTCTAACTTTTTCACGCAGCCTTTTTAGCACTTCCAAATAGTAAACTTGGTGAACTGTTTGTCCAGTTGGTACAAATTCATAATGAATAATCCCTCTGATATCAAAAATGGTTAGCAACATCTTTGTAACAAGTTTGTGAACTTAATTGTCAGACCTCATATGTTTAAATTAAGAAGAAACTGCTCAACTATCTTCTAAAATGGCTCAACCCTTTGGCATTCGCACCAACAATATATGTACACCCCAAGTGTTGTGCATCCTTTCCAACCAGGCAAAGCTTTTTGCAAATATCAGCACCTTAATTATTTCAAAGCTTCAGTAACCATGATCATTACATCTTCAGCAATGTGTGTGATCATATCTTTAAACTTCTCACTCTATAACCTTGGGTTCAGAAATACGTACTGCTTGGTTATTTCCATAATACATACTTTTCTTTTTAAAACAGTAATATAAACATGCCTTCGTGATCTCATTGGGTTTTAGAAATTATAGCAAGGTAGAGTTAACCCTTAGCAAGATGGGCGTAGACAGATGATGGAATAGCACACACCCGGTATTAGATGGGAGGTTTAAAGGCTTTCGCTCCACCCCACCCTTCATGGGCTGTTTGAATCCTGTTTTACTATGTTTCTCGCAAGTGGTCATGCGGTTTTCCCGCAACCACCTTGGCGGTCTCATTTCTTCCTGGGGCATTAACCAGGAGTCTGTCTGTTACCAAAAGATATGGTCACCACGAATTGTGTCAGCTGTGGACTGTCACTCTTATTTCAGGCTTCTTCGGCTCATTGGTCCTCGTTTGAGTTATGGGAGTTGACATAATTCTAATCCCTGTTTTTATCTGACATCTCAAATATTCGAATGCAGCTCTCAGGTCTTCTAAAATATCTTCTCTCATCCAGACTGAGCATCTCTAGTTCTTTTGGCTATCTCTTACACAGCCTGAGTTTGAGGTCCTTCTCCATCCCATGTCTCTCCTCTCAATGAATATGGCCGTACCTAATCTCTTCCCCAAATGGGGAACTCAGCACTGAACCCAGACCTGACTAGGTCTAACAAACATGGAGCAGATTCTCAACCAGAGCCCCTACTTTTCATGCACACTAAAGTCATTTTTTTGACATTGGCCTCTCATTGAATTTACCAACAGCTGTGATCTGTGCCGCTGGCTACTTAGTGTTATCTTTCCCAAATTGTATTTGCAGAATCAAATGTTGGGAGACTCAAGAGGAGGACCGTAAGGGGTGGCCACGTGGCTCAATTAGTTAGAGAGTGAGCTCTCAACAACAAGGTTGCTGGTTCAATGCCCGCATGGGATGCTGGGCTGTGCCCCCGGCAACTAAAGATTGAAAACGGCGACTGGACTTGGAGCTGAGCTGCGCCCTCCACAACTAGACTGAAGGACAACAACTAGGAGCTGATGGGCCCTGGAGAAACACACTGTTCCCCAACATTCCCCAATAAAATTTATTTTTAAAAAAGAGAAGGACCTTAAATGTTCTCATTATAGATTTACCTATTATTCCAATTGCCTAGGATTTTTGAGTGACCCTGATTTTACCATCGATTATGTTTACTATCTCAGCCTTGTGTCACCTCCAAGATTGATAAGCAGGTCTACAATATTTTTGTTCAGCAACAAATATCTGTGGAGCACCTACTCCGTTCTATGTGCTCAGCCAGGAACTGGAACTACAAAAATGAATCAAATGGGGCCACTGTCTGGAGGAGATCACTGTCCACAGTAGATATCTGGGCGGTTTACTACAACAAAAACTTCGCGTAGGATTCCCTCCAAGTAGTCATCAGAATACCGTGGGTTCTATCTTCTAACCAGTCACTAACCTATCTACTAGCACCAGCATGCAACCAGCATGTTTCCATTTTGCCCATGGCTGGCATGAGACAGCTTGAAGAACACCTAAACATCTAGATACGCTAAGTCTGTGCATCACTGCTGAGCTAGGGGTCAAAGGATGGAGAGGCATGAGCTCTCAATTGTATCTCCTAAGTGGCCACACCCCCACTCTCCTCATCCCACTTTCCCTAAGCTGAAAACATTATGGGAATTTATTCCCATGGATGTAAAGATAATCGAAAAGATCAAATAGTATGAAGTAGATAATGAGCTCCTGGAGTGGCCCAGCTTACACAAAGAGGTAAATAATAAGTGCGTAAGTCATGAGTGAACACCCTCAATACAGGGAAATCGTATTTTCAGTAATAAATGTCACCTAGTACTCTTTGGGCAGCAGTTTAAGAGGCTGCTGGAAATACTGGCCCTGCAGCTGGACCTCTTAAGAGGTCCTCTTGGGCGGTGGAGCCGGGCAGTCTAGGCGCTCGCTGAGTTTTGCCTGAGGAGGAGTGCAGAGGAGGGACCCCGAAAGGGCCTCGGCCCTAACTCCCAGAGGTCTGGGCTGGCTCCCTCACTGAAAGAGAAGACTGCTTTGGTCCTCCAAGTCCTGGTGCGGCAAAGGTAAACGCTCTTCGCACAGCATTTAGAGTTCTCTGGCGGGGATTCTGTCCTGCCTCTGTTCTGGCAGCGTCTACAGGAGTGGTCGTGAGTTCCTTTACTCCTTCACCGTCAGGAAGTCACCGCGCAACCCCAGACGGGAAGGAGGACTGGGTTGCTGACTGCTGGGATCTCAAGGAGCAAAGCTTTGGAAAAGAGTTGTTTGCTTGGGGAAATTCTTCAGCCTCCTCTTCCAGAAAGGCCCTCATCTCAACCCCTGCTCCAGAAAGGTTTCCTACAGTGCCCCTGGAAGCAGGCTTTTCACCGAGAATGTGACAGTTGCCAATCAGTGTAAAGGACAAAGTGTGAACTGCTTGTGCGGTTGATTTTGTTTTTTCCTCTTTTCCCCTGGAAAAGCACCCCCATCTGGGAGAGTGGAGGGGAAGACGCGCATCTGATTTCCCCGCGGCCAGGACTCCCTGAGCTCTTTTCGGTTCAGTTGTTTACGGACTTGTCCCCGAGCTTTTGTTCCGCGGGGGGAGCTGCGGCGCGGCCCCTCGCATGTTGCTTATCTTTTCCTGCGAGGGACTTGTGACAGCCCAGGGTGTTGTGTGTCCTGTGAGACTGTTTATCACTCAGCCCCTGCCGTGGCCCGAGCAGCCTGCTCGCCAGCACTTCACGTCCCGAAACCGGACTACGTGAGCGAGAAAGGGCGGGGAGGTCACCCTGGGCGCTGGGATGAACCCGCGTCCCCCGGAGCCAGGGCGGCGTGTCCTCAGGCGGAGGCTCTGACCCCAGGCGCTCAGGTGACATTAGCCAGATTGCTGCGATGCGCCGCCTGCTCCGGGAAGTCACCTCCGGGCGCCACCAGCTCCGACGGTCCTACCGGAGGAGGCCGGGGACAGCGCCCCCGAGGCGCAGTGCCCCCCGCCGGTCCCATCGCCTTCAGGCGCAGCCCGGGGCGCACGGCACTCCCGTCACCAGCGGGAGGCCCCACGGGTGACGCTGCCCCTCGGCCTCCCTGCGAGTCCAGCCAGAGCCCCACGCACTGGCACCGCCTGCAGCCACCCTCGCTCGGGGTCACCGGGGGAGCGGGGCTGCACGGGTGGACGAGAGGGCGCGAGGCTTTCCGTCCTGCGTGTAACCCTGGCCAGTGGGGGACTTCAGATTAGCCCAGAGAGTGCCTTCGGGACGTGTCATGTCTTTTCCTTTCTCCCCTTCTTTCCTTTCTGTCCCTTTCTACCCTTTTCTCTTCGGTGTCCTTCCTCCGTCCTTTCACCCCCGGACGTCTCACTGGGCGAGGTCCCGCTCGCCACCTCCAGGAGCGCGCGGGGGCGCGGGACAGAAGGGGGCGGCGCCCCGCCTCTGCCAGCCCGACTGTCCTTTCACCTTACACGGCGTGCACACGCGCGCTCACACACTCACACCCACACACTTACGGGGAAGATCAAACGCTCACGGCGGCCCGAGGTCTGTTTTCTCAGGCGTCCTTCCCCCATCACCACATTGTTAGCGGGACAATGGGCTCCTGTGTCAGTCTTGTTGGCACCAGTTTTGTACGATGCAGGAAACAGCATTTCCTCTCGGCGCTGGAAAATTAACTTGGATCGTGCTTTTCCCTTTTTATTGAGAATCCGCACACACCCCGGGAAACCCGAGCTCCCGTAGAGGGGAAGGAGCGGCCGCAATAGACACCCCAGAGTCCTGCCCCGGCCGCCCCTTCCCGCTCGGCCCCGGCTCCAGCCCTGCCAAAGGAGGAAACTCGCCGCGCTACACAATGCGATGGTCTGGTGTCTCCGCCGTGACCCTCTCACTGGGGCTGCCAGGCCGGTGCCAAGCTTCAGAGCCCTGGCGCGGCCCATTCCAGGTGGAAGGGGAACTTGGCAGAAGGGGCTCCCCAGTGCCCAGTGCCCCCCACCTCTGGAGGTACTTGGTCTGTTTCAAGCTGTCCAAGAATGGGCAATGGGACGAGTTTTCTAGGTGGCCCCCAAATTTACAAACTTGAGCAATTGTTAGGCTCACAAATGACTAATTCCCATTACCCGATTCCGCCTAGCACTCATCTCACTGCCCTGAACAGCACCGGATTGCAAAATCCTGGCGGCAGATCAGGGTCTTCTCTGCATTGATCACCACAGTGCGCGTTAAACATGTATGTGCCTCTTCTGGCGAGCCCTACCAGCACAGGTAGGATTGTTGTTCACATTTGTAGGATGGAAATGCTAACAGCGGACTGCTGAGCTCACCCATAGAATGAATGTGCATATAATTTACATGCTATTTTCTATACGTCACACGTACGTACACACACTCATACAAAACATTTCTATGTGTTTAGTAGCTGCAAAACACTACCACCCCGCTCTCCTCCCTGGCCTTGCTGATGCTCTGGAGAGAAGAAAGGGGAGACTGTTTCAAATCCATTACAGGTGTCTCTCTCCTTCTCAGTAACCGTTTGCAACCAACTCTGCAAACATTTTATATAAATTTAATTTTTGAAAATGTTTCCTGTCAAATTTTAAACTCTCAATTTTTTAAAATATACTTTGTTTTTTAGAGCAGTTTTAGGTTCACAGCAAAATTGAGTGGAAGGTACAGACATTTCCCATATACTTCCCTGCCCCTCCCCCACATGTATAACCTCTCCCGTTTATCAACACGCTCCTACACTGACACATCTTATCTTTTTTCTTTCTTTTTTTTAAATTTATTGGGGTGACAATTGTTAGTAAAGTTACATAGATTTCAGGTGTACAATTCTGTATTACATCATCTATAAATCCCATTGTGTGTTCACCACCCAGAGTCAGTTCTCCTTCCATCACCATATATTTGATCCCCCAACCCTCATCTCCCTCCCCCCACCCCCCTTACCCTACAGTAACCACTAAACTATTGTCTGTATCTATGAGTTTTTGTTTCTCATTTGTTTGTCTTGTTATTTTGTTGTTTTTGGTTTATATACCACATATCAGTGAAATCACATGGTTCTCTACTTTTTCTATCTGACTTATTTCGCTTAGCATTATACTCTCAAGATCCATCCATGTTGTCACAAATGTTCCTATATCATCTTTTCTTATAGCCGAATAGTATTCCATTGTGTATATATACCACAACTTCTTTATCCATTCATCTATCGAAGGACATTTTGGTTGTTTCCATGTCTTGGCCACCGGAAACAAAGCTGCAATGAACATAGGAGCACACGTGACTTTATGGATGAATGTTTTCAGATTTTTTTGGTAGATACCCAGGAGAGGGATTGCTGGGTCATATGTTAATTCTATTCGTAATTTTTTGAGGAACCTCCACACTGCCTTCCATAGCGGCTGCACCAGTCTGCATTCCCACCAACAGTGTATGAGAGTTCCTTTTTCTCCACAGCCTCTCCAACACTTGTTACTATTTGTCTTGTTGATGATAGCCATTCTGACTGGGGTGAGGTGATATCTCATTGTGGTTTTTATTTTCATTTCTCTGATGATTAGTGATGTTGAGCATTTTTTCATATGTCTATTTGCCATTTGTATGTCCTCTTTGGAGAAATGTCTCTTCAGGTCCTCTGCCCATTTTTCAGTTGGGTTGTTTGTATTTTGTTGTTGAGCTCTATGAGTTCCTTGTATATTTTGGATATTAGCCCCTTATCGGAGGCACTGTTTGCAAAAATCTTCTCCCATTCAGTCGGTTGCCTCTTTATTTTGTTGATGGTTTCTTTTGCTGTGCAGAAGCTTTTAAGTTTCATATAGTCCCATTCGTTTATTTTAGCTTTTACTTCCATTGCCTTTGGAGTCAAATTCATAAAATGCTCTTTGAACCCAAGGTCCGTAAGTTTAGTACCTATGTTTTCTTCTATGCAGTTTATTGTGTCAGGTCTTATGCTTAAGTCTTTGATCCATTTTGAATTAATTTTGGTACATGGTGACAGATAGCAGTCCAGTTTCATTCTTTTGCACGTGGCTATCCAATTCTGCCAGCACCATTTATTGAAGAGGTTGTCTTTCCTCCATTGCATGTTTTTAGCTTCTTTGGACTGACACACCTTAATTACCCAAAGTCCACAGTTTGCATTAGGGTTCACTGGTGGAGGTGTACATGCAGCCTGTGGGTTGGATAAATGTCCCCACCATTATTGTATCATACAGAGTAGTTTCACTGCCCTAAAAATCCGCTGTGTTCCATCTACTCTCCTCTAAGCCCTCAGTTTTTGAGTTTATCATCATGCCTAATCTATGTTAGATCAAAATAGAGAATGTTGAGAAAGCACTTTGAGAACTTTCTACCCTCTCCGAGTAGGATATAAGTAAGAGTTATTGGAATTATTGCTCTATTGTTGATATTGCCTTCTAACACTTCAGGTTTAAATCTGCTTTTTTCCTGATCACCCATGTCTAGCCCTTCCTTCTCCTCCTGCTGCAATAGGGAATGGTCTGTAAAACAATATTTAATATTTAAAATTCTAGGGAAGCACTAAAAGGAACACTTTGGGATCCTTTGTAACGTGAAAATCATCCTCTAATTGCTTGGCTCCCAGCTGCCCCAGTTCTTACTATCATCTGCCCAACTGAGTTGAGTCCAGCCATGTGTAAAAGCTGAGGCTGCTTAATGCTCTTGAATGAATGAATGAATGAATGAATGAATGAATGATTATATTCTGTTTTTTGTTTGCATGTATTTTATTCATAATCTTATAAAAGAGATGATAGCTTGTGGTCTGGAGGGATAAATTTGGGGAGGAAAAGGTGGCACAATCTCTAAGAGGTATAAATTGGGCACACCCTAGTTGCTCAACAAATACTTTTTAATAATGAAAACATCGGCTTGCTGCCATGGTTCCCTAAGATTAGGTGAGATTTGTGGCAGCAGAATGTGCAAAACTCTATGGATGGTACTGTGAGTTCACTTCTTAGGAGGGTCCTCATTGTTTTTGCAGAATACTTACTGGCGCTGGAAGCCATGTTGCTGTAGCTTTCTCTAGAGTGTGCAACACTGACTTGAACCTATTGTATGTAGTAGTTGTTATTTATCTGTAGTTGCTTTTCATATATGTGTGAGCCCCTTTGAGGGTTGGCAGACCTCTCACTGTTTCTTGCACCTAGAAGTAAATTAACGTCTGATAATGATAATGGGTGACCTGTGTGACTACAGGGGTCAAAAATCATCAGGTAGCACATTAAATTGATGCTAACGCCCTCCACTGGCAGTTTTCCAATGGCATTGTGGATGTGCTTCACGGGATGGGTGGAGAAGGGTTTTCTACTGGAATGATTGCATTGAGGTTCTGCTGCTCAGGGCAGTTTTGCAAACCTCTATCTCAGAAGGATGGCAGCAACAGGCAGGGACAGGTAGCTACCCAAGCCTATTAATGGGGAAACTATTCAGGATTGAACTTTCCCCATCATCAACCGTTAAAAATAAATTTCTGAACATGCCCTGTATTCTATGAACTAGAAGGAAAAGAAAACTTTCCCGAAAAGAACTGCTCAGAGCTAGGGGGAAAGGATGAAAGGTTTTAATTTGTTCTCTTCAATAGAAATAGTTGCCTGTAGCCACAGCTCCAGGTTCCATCTGCCTAAACACCCTGTTGGAGGCTCCATCTCATTTTATTCCTGCCAGCAGACGAGTAGGTTGTTCTCCCGCTGTCTTTTCACAAAAGGATAAGCCTATTGAAGCAGAAAAGTCAGGGGCTTATTGAGTTGTGTAGCTTCTTGGATAACCTTCAGCGAGGAGGATTTCAGGGCTGGCAAATAGAGAATGATTGCAAATCAGCCTTCACCAGTGTAGATGGAGCTTTCTTTTCTTTCCTTTCCTTTCCTTTCCTTTCCTTTCCTTTCCTTTCCTTTCCTTTCCTTTCCTTTCCTTTCCTTTCCTTTCCTTTCCTTTCCTTTCCTTTCCTTTCCTTTCCTTTCCTTTCCTTTCCTTTCCTTTCCTTTCCTTTCCTTTCCTTTCCTTTCCTTTCCTTTCCTTTCCTTTCTTTTCTTTTCTTTTCTTTTCTTTTCTTTTCTCTTCTTTTCTTATAAAAATGACTCCTATGCCTCTTCTCTTGCCCTGTGTCTCTCCCAGGGTCCCTATGTGAAGGCGAGACTGCACTCACAACGAAGCAACGGGAGCACCAAGGTTGCCTTCTTTCTAATCAGGTTTTACATGTTGGCCGCTTTTCTTAACTGGGTTCTTTGCCATTGGAAGCTAGAGTTCATGTTCAGGCATCACACACACACACACACACACACACACACACACACGCACACACGCGCACACGCGCACATGCGCACACGCACACACACACGCACGCACACACGCATACATGTAGACACACACCTGTCACCCCCCATCCTTCAGGGCAAAACCAATACACAGGCTTGACTGAGCCAACAAGATTCAATCTCTTGGAAATGTAAATCACAACGAGATACAGGCAGACAAGATTGACGGAGGAGCCATTTTAAGGGGGAAGCCACTGAGCACTTCCAGTGGGCTGAGCGTGTGATGTGAACACCTCCTGCCTTTTCCTTCATACAGCCGCCGAAGCAGGCACTGGTTATAACTGAAGAAGCTGAAGCTCAGAGCAGTGAGGTCACTCCCACCATCACACGCCTGGTCAGTTCACAGGCGGGATCCAAAGTGTCCTCACTTCCTGGTGGGCAAGAGAGGGAAAATTCGGGCGATCCTTTCTGAAGCCAAGGTTTTAGCTTTCCTTGGATCCCACAGGATCTAATCCCCATCACCCCCAATTCTCTGCCACTTTTATAAACCAGACCAAATAGTTTTGGTCCCCAGTTGGTCCTAAGAACCCTTCAGCGCTCTCCTGGGGAAACTGAGGCCTACTCTGTGTCTGAGGAACTAACATTCTTTTATAGACTCCTGACTTTATAGATAAAACATTAAGGCCAATTCAGGAAAGGAGCTTAGGAAATCAAGGAGGCTCAGAAAAGAAAATTCTTGAGATGCATGAGGTGAGTAACTGCTGCTAACACAATGGAGTTAGTATGAAAAAGAGTATGAATCAGGGTTACCTCAGTGTCACAGGACGTGGAGTCCAAAAGGAGTGAAACCCTGTGTGTGTGGAGGAGTTGTTTTCCCTAAACTGCTAAATTACTCACCACATTTAGGTTAATGTTTTCCTCTTTCATTTGTGTGACTTCCCACATATGGCCTCTCCTTTTTTTTTTTAACACATACTGACATTTGGTAACTTTTCATTTTATGGTAGTAATATCTAGCTGTCCCCCTTTGGCAAACACTGGGAAATATTAAACAAACTTAGGCCTCAGATTTCTGTGAATCCTAAAAATAGTGAAGAGTAAAGCTTAAAATACCCACACATTAGTCAATCATTAAGCTGAAGGTTCACTCTTTTCAAATAGATTTAAATTTTTTTAAAATAGACTTTATGTTTTAGAGCAGTTTTAGGTTCAAAGCAAAATGAAGTCAAAATTACAGAGTTCCCATATAGCCTCCCAACACACACACACACACACACACACACACACATACACACACACACTCACAACCTTTTCTACTATTAATATCCCCCACTGGAGTTGTGCATTTGTTACAATTGATGAACTTACATGGACACGTCTTACTTCCTGAAAGTCCATTGTTTATATTAAGGTCACCTGGTTTCTATGGGTTTGGGCAGATGTATGATGACACGTACCTACATTATAGTGTCACAACAGAGTAGTTTGACTGCCCTAAACACACTCTGTGCTCTGCTATTCACCCTCTCTCCCCTAACTCCTGGTAACCACTGAGCTTTTTACGGTCTCCATAGTTTTGCCTTTTCCCGAATGTCATATAGAGGAAACCATACAGTATGGAGCCTTTTCAGATTGGCTTCTCTCACTCAGTGAAGGGTGACTTATTAAACCAGGACAGGCGTCTCTTTATATCAAGCTCCTGTCTTTGTACTTTGCCTCTAAAGCCAGATCTGATTGCTTTCTTCTGCCCTCTGATGGCTGGACACACACACCCACATCACTCTGAGTGTTCCTGGAACGTTACCTCAAAAGCACTAAAATGGCACTTATTTCTTTAATTATGTAAAGTAAAATGGGATATTCATAATCAAAACACACTCTTGCCATTTAAGAATGATGAATATCTTGCAAAAATAGTTCCATGTAACATGGAAATAGAGCCTGAGCTGAAAAACACTGCCTACGAGTCTGCTCTCTAGATTCACGTAGTCAGAAAGTATTATACCCAATGGAAAACTATGGTGAGATTTTCATTTTCTTAGATCTTGGCCTTAAAGAGTCAAAGTAATCCTCAACCACAATAACAAATGGCCATTACCTCAGGTTATCTAAAGACTGTGATTCAGTAGCAAAGCTGCCAAGGGGTCCAGACTCTCTTTCACCAGAGAGCAGGATCCTTTAAACAGGGGCTCTGGTATGTAGAGATGGTGGAGGTCAAGGGCATCTGGAGTTCTCTGTGGAGCAGCATGAATAACATGTTACAATTAAAACAGTAAGTTCAACAATGATGGTGGTGATCATAATATTAATAATAGTGTGTCAAGTGTCACTGTGCTACTCGCTTTGCAGATTATCTCATACAGGTCTAACAATTAAGTTCACGAACTTGCCACTGTGTACTTACATTGGCAACACTGTACAAACAGCTCGGGAAGGTCTCACGACTTTGGTATATCAGTGTCTCACAGCTGTGTTTGTGTCTACGTGTGGCGGTATCTTGCTGAGTGGCATTCATTATTGTTGTTGCGTGTTTTTGTGTGCCATCGTGAGAATGTCTGAGCTTGAATTAGAGCAATGAACAAACATTACATTTCTTGTTAAACTTGGCAAGAGTGGAAGTGAAATCAGGGACGTGTTAGTCCAAGTTTATGGGGATAATGTCATGAAGAAAACGGCAGTGTACAAATGGATTAAACGTTTTTCTGAGGGGAGAGAACATGTCATTGATGAAGAGAGGTCAGGGTGGCCAGTAACGAGCAGAGCTGACGAAAACATTGCAAAAATTCATCGAATTGTGTGTCAAAATCAGCTGACTGGAAGAAGCAGAGCAGAGCAAGAAAACATTGATAGAGAAACGGTTAGGAAAATCTTAACTGAAAATCTTGGCATGAAAAAGATGTGTACAAAAATTAGTCCTGAAGGAGCTCATCAATGAACAAAAGCAAAGGAGAGTCGGAGTTTTCCAAGACCTTTTGGAGAGGCAAGATGATGTTTTGAGCCGTGTTATAAGTGGTGATGAAACATGGGTGTACCAATACGACCCTGAAACAAAGCGTCAAGTGCACAATGTAAGTCAGCCAATTCTCCACGACCAAAAATGTTCTCAGTCCAAATCAAGAGTCAAAACGATGTTGCTGACCTTTTTTTGATATTAGAGGGATTATTCATTATGAATTTGTACCAACTGGACACACAGTGAACCAAGTTTACTATTTGGAAGTGCTGAAAAAGCTGCATGAAAAAGTTAGACAACCTGCACTTTTCACCAACAATTCATGGCTCTTGCATCACGACAATGCACCAGCTCACACGGCACTGTCTGTGAGGGAGTTTTTAGCCAGTAAACAAAAAACTGTATTGGAACATCCTCCCTACTCACCTGATCTGGCCCCCAATGACTTCTTTCTTTACCTGAAGATAAAGGAAATATTGAAAGGAAGACATTTTGATGACATTCAAGCCATCAATGGTAATACGACGACAGCTCTGATGGCCATTCCAGAAAAAGAGTTCCAAAATTGCTTTGAAGGGTGGACTAGGCACTGGTGTCGGTGCATAACTTCCCATGGGGAGTACTTCAAAGGTGACCATAGTGATATTCAGCAATGAGGTGTGTAGCACTTTTTCTACGATGAGTGCGTGAACTTAATTGTCCGACTTACATAATTCTCACTATTATACAGTGATTATCCCCATTTTACAGAGGAATAAATCGAAGCTCAGAAAGATAAAGTAATTTGCACCAAGCAGAGGCAGATCCGATTTTGGGGGATGGAATGAATATACACTAACTTAGTTATGCGGCCCTGGTTGGTTACACCACTTTTTCTTCATTTATAAAGGATGAGTTAGTAGGGCTTTTCTAAACCGAAGTCATCTTTTAAGTGGTTGTTAATTATAATTGCTGCTCTTTCTAGAAACTGAAATCACAGGATTCCTGTGTTTTCCCTCTTCCACCACCATTAAAAAAAATTTTAATTTAATTTATTGAGGTAACATTGGTGAATAATATCATGTAATTTTATATCAGGTGTACGTGATTATAATCTGACCTCCACTACCATTTTTAAAGTGGGAAAGCATTTGAAGTTCAGAGAACAAAAGAGGCAAACACAAAAGCCGGCCACAGCTTGCCCAGCTATGCGAGAGGGATTAGTGGCCACCCGAGGTCCAGGCAGGCCAGCGTCCTGTGAGCTTTTGCCTCTCCTGACCTTTTCATCAAAGCCCTTTACCTGTAGATTCTTCCAGGTCCCAGAGCTCAACCTGGCTGTGTGGAATGCTTGAACAGGGATGGGTCGGCTCAGGCAAGGGCAAGCCACATCCGCTGTTGTCCTGCCTGAGCCTTTCATAGGGTCCTAATAAAGGTTACAGCCATAAAGGTTACAGCCATACTCAGCTGTGCTGACGGAAGCGAAAGGAAGCATTTTCCACACCTGCAGGACGCTGCAGGGCAGCTCCATGCAGTGGCGATCGGTGGGAAACTCAAGGAAAGGAGACTCAGGATGAGAGGACTGCAAGGCCCTCACCGCCAGCCCTTGGTTGATCAAGTGTTTTGCTTATTAAAGGAACTGGTGGGTTTTCTTATGTAAAGCTTAGGCTTCTGTGCTGGAACTGCAGTAACAGAGACCCATGGGAATAGGCACTGGAGGGTTCGTTAGGAAGAGAGCAGAGGAGCGTGCCAAACAAACATTACTGTGTAATGATAGCTAACACTTAGTACTTATTTCGGTCCAGGACTATTCTAAATGCTTTCCTGGATTCCTCCTTTAATCTTAAATCTAATCTTTAATCTCACAATAGACCGATTATTATGTCATCATACCTGCTTTGGAGAGTAAGAGACAGGGCCCCAGAGAAGTTAAGTGGTTTGCTAAAGGTCATATATCCAGAAGAGGCTGAGAACCCCTGGCAGGCTAGCCCCAGAAGCTGTCACCCAGCTTATTAGCAGAAGGTCTTTGTTCTCTGCTGTTCTATGTCATTTTCTGGGTGTGGGTGACCTTCGGTCCAAAGGTGGTGATTCTGACCTAAAGGTGGTCTGAGCTGATCTGCAGGTTCTGATTTATCAGACCGCCCCACGCCGACCCAGTGGATGAAGCAATGGGTCTCCTGTCTAATAGGCTTGGTGTGAAGGGACCAGAAGGGCTGGGTGGAACTGCCCAAGAGAGTCTAAGCTGTAAGCCCAATGGCGTTCAGATTCAGGTTCACTGTGGACAAAGCACATTGCCTGTTTCCATGCAATAAGATAGGGTGGCTGGACTAGACTTTCTATGAGGTTCATTTGTAACTAATATTTTATGATTTTATGTTTTATCTTCATCAGTCTTCTGGAATCTTTCTTTTCCAACCACTGAGACTTCTCTTCTTCATAAATTTTAGGAAAAAATGGCCAATTGTCTCGTAATGTTGTTTTCCTGTTCCTAAAATTGCCTAGGACCCTTGCCAACAAATCTTGTGCTTTATTTTAGCATAGTTTTTAAACTCCGTTTTAATAATATCATTAGATGATTGAGCATAGTTTTCTATTCTTTTACTCTAAGTTTCATTTTCTTTACTTTATGATTTCCATCCACAATTTTTAAGTAAATATGATGGAGAAGAAAGGATTTTCAAAGCTTGTGCATTTCCCTCCTCTCCATATGAGGTCTGACAATTAAGTTTGTGAACTTGTTGCACCAATGTTGCTAAACTTGTTTGATATCAGAGGGATTATTCATTATGAATTGGTACCAACTGGACAAACAGATAACCAAGTTTACTATTTGGAAGTGCTGAAAAGGCTACGTGAAAAAGTTAGACGACCTGAACTTTTCACCAACAATTCATGGCTCTCGCATCACGACAATGCACCAGCTCACACGGCACTGTCTGTGAGGGAGTTTTTAGCCAGTAAACAAATAACTATATGGGAACACCCTCCCTACTCACCTGATCTGGCCCCCAATGACTTCTTTTTTTATGCAAAGATAAAGGAAATATTGAAAGGAACACATTTTGATAACGTTCAGGACATCAAGCGTAATACAACTACAGTTCTGATGGCCATTCCAGAAAAAGAGTTCCAAAACTGCTTTGAAGGGTGGACTAAGCGCTGGCGTCAGTGCATAGCTTCCTAAGGGGAATACTTTGAAGGTGACCGTAGTGATATTCAGCAATGAGGTATGTAGGCCTTTTCCTAGGGTGTGTTTGAGAACTTAATTGTTAGACCTCGTATTGATAGTATTTTTCATGATTCTCCTTTTAAAGAACTTTGCTATTTTCTTTCTTCTTTTCCCTTCTTGATCTTGTTTCTGCTTATCTGTTACTTCTTAAAACAGCAGTACTTTTCAAATTAAGTGGATTTTTCAAACCATAAGTTGTTCCCCTGTGTGTCTACTTTATACCTGCTCATACCTCTTCTTCAACACACCCTGGATTTGCTGAAAACTCGTGGGAAGGATATATGTCCTCATGATAGTCAGCAAAACCAAAGCTCTGGTCACCAAGAAATAGTGACTGTCCCTCTCTTCTCTCTAGATTCATTTCTTTTATACATTCAGATCCTAAAATGTACTTTGGGGCTGACAGTTTGCATTTTCAATTTCAGACTAAAAAAGAAAAATGCGTTTTACTCAAAAAATTTTTTAAACACATACATATACATAAGAAGAAAGACATATATATATATATATATATATATATATATATATATATATATATATATATATTATATACCCATGACCACCCAGCTTCAACATTATCAACATCTGACCTATCTTGTTTCATCTTTACTCTTTTTGGATAATTTTGAAGTAAGTCTCAGACATTTTATCACTTCATCTGTGATTACTTCAGTATGTGAAGAAAGGGAATTTTATTTAAATAATAAACTATTATTTGGCTGAGTTTCAAACTTCAGCAGGCAAAACCACACTAATATTTGACTTGGTGCTTCAGACATTGATATGTTTTATGTCTGAAAATAAGATTTGTTTGTCCCATCTTGACATGAACTTGTTTTCTTTTATGTGGATAAACAGTTGTCCTCCAAAATACAAAAACACTGATTCTGATACTTTATACAGGTGTTCTGAGGAAATTTCTATTATCAAATTACAGAAGCAAAATTATTTAGCAGTCTAAAAATGAGGAGAAAGCAGCTTAGGATGTTGTGTCTTTCAGGTCATAATTGGAAGCAATCTTCTGTTTAGCTAGAACTTGATTTTGTGGAATATTGTTTCTTCAACAGAGAAAACTGAAGCCACTCATACTCACTTCTGCCTTCCATGGCAACATTAGGTGAGCTCAGGGACCTAACTTGCTTACACATGCCACATTCGCCGGGTTTTGCATCTGGTGATGGCTTAGAAAGCTACAGACCCATGCCACTGCACTGTGACTGACATGCACTGTGGCATGACACACACAGTCTGGGCTTCTCCGTGGGCTCTGCTGCTGCTGATATACATGAGAAATCTGTCTGGGAGGAGTCTGGAAGAGGTGCAGGAAGGAAAGGGCTGGTCTTCCACTGAAGCTGCCAGGCGACCTGCCCTGGGGCTGTGTCTGGAGTTAGGGAAACGTCTGAAGACAGATGACTGAAGATGAAGAACACTGCTGGTCACCCCTACTTACTCCGCAGTGGAAATGAAATTCATGGCTTTTAACCAGCTTCGTTTACACAAAACTCAGACATTTTATATATGTGTGTGTGTGTGTGTGTGTGTGTGTGTGTGTGTGTATAAAATTTTGTCCAGCCTTAAGAGACAGCACTCTGATGATGAATTTCTACTTCCTTAAAATGTTTGGGTCTGAGCCAGACGATCACTTCAAGCCCTTTTGTGGCTCAAGCAGCAAAATAAAATAGGTTGCTTTCAACTGGCCACTTACCTCAACCTGGCTGAAATCTAGTCCTGCCCTCTGCTCCCCTCCCCTCTGCTCCCACCTGGCAGTGCTCAGCAGCTCTCAGCCCTCCTTGGAAATGTGGGTTCTCTTGGGTTCTTCCCTCCCCCTCACATTGACCCCAAAGTGAATTTCTCTCTCCATCCCTTCTCCAAACTAACCAGAGATCTTTCCCTTCATTGTTCCAGTCCTATCCTCTCGCCACTTAACAGTTTGTTTCTTCATAAATCTATTTAGTAGCTTAGTCCTTTCCTTTCAGTCTCATTACCTTTTAATCCCCTATATGGTAGCCTAACCATCCTAAACCATCCCTTCCTAGTACTGGCAGGATGAAACACATTTAAATTTATCTACCAAGTCATCAAGGTCCCTCAACCTTTCTTACTTGAACTTGGTGCCTGCCTCCTCTTCTGACTCTTCATCCACACGCTTTCCATCCATAGCTGATTGGTTTTACTCCCTTCTCCTCCTTTTCAGAATGCCCTCTCCTCTCTGCGGATACAAACCTGTTACTGCCTTCCAAACCATTGCCCAACTTCATAATTAATAATTCTTTGTAGTACTCACAACTGTATCTTGTTCTTGCTTTTATTATAGTTGTGGTAGAATTGCTTCCCAAGGTTTTATGTAAGCCTGGCCATCTCAAACTGTAAGGCCTTCTAGGGCAATAATTATATCTTCCATGTTACTATTTTCAACATGACTGACACATGACTGTGTAAGGGGTATGTGCACAAAAATATTAACTGAAAGAAAGAACACATTTCCTGGATCATGCACCCTGACACAGACCTTTTCTTTCTGATAGCTCAGCTAGGCCACTGTTGGACTAAGCTGCTACAAGTTTCAAATGAAGCAAGAATATTGATGTGTGTGTGTGTGTGTGTGTGTGTGTGTGTGTGTGTCAGAGAAAGAGAGAGAGAGAGAGAGAGAGAGAGAGAGAGAGAGAGAGAGAGAGAGAGAGAGAGAAAAAAGATTGGAGGGTGGAGAGGAATAAGTACTGAGTGTGTGTGTTTAACTAAAAAACATTCCAGTGTCAAATTTATTTTGGAATTATTTATAACAATGAAATTGAAATATTGAGTCATAGGAAAATATTTTGGAACTATTAGATAATAATTATGAGGCTATGCAGAAACATGGAAAAATAAGAGCACTCTATATGAAAAAGACTAACATGAAATCTAACAAAGTGATGGTTTATGTGGAGATGGTTCAATTTTTATTCATCCTCCATCCCTCTCCGCATCTCTTCAACCGTCAAAAATGTTTTCTCACTAAGAGTGTATTAAAAATAATATAATATTTTTTAAATAAGAAAAAAGTCAATAGTTGACAGTTATATACTGAGATAAAATTAACCTTTGGCAAACTTGTTAATTATCATGATTAGATGACACTTATGCAGATTTCTTTAGCCAACAATTTTTCCTTTAGTTCCCTTCTCTGTTTTGCCTTTCTCCTGCCCCAATCTTCTTTAATGATGTCAGTCTGGATTTTCTTTTTTTCTTACTTTCCTAGAATACCTTGAATAAAACTTACCTGTCTTATTAACTCTTGTTCAGACCATCAGTTATTGTTAAATAATGACATGGTAAATATTAACAAGTTAATATGCAGCTTCCCTTGATGAACATGCATCTAGAGATAATGACACAAAGGAATTATCTTTTGGTTTCCTAAACCTCTTCAAATCCATTCATTCATTCATTCATTCATTCATTCATTCATTCATTCATTCATCTCTCTCCTCCTTAATGATTTTGGTGATGATCCAGAAGGCACACTTATCCTATTTGTGGATAATTTGAAGCAGGAGATATAGAATATGCGCTAAATGGCAGAATTGGAGACCAGAATGATTTCAACAGGCCAGAAAGATGGACTAAATCAAATAAGAAGTTTAATAAGAGGGTGTATAAGGGTCTGCAAATTGAGTTGTCAAAGCCAGGACTTTACAGCTCTTGTGAAAAAGCCTCCGGGTGTTAACCCAGAGTAGGTTCCCTAAGAGTGCAGGGTCTGAAGTAGCCGACAGAAAAGAAGCTGGAACCCTGAATAAATCAACGTGAGATAAGCAAGAGTGGCCATGTGGCTCAGTTGGTTAGAGTGTGAGCTCTCAATAACAAGATTGCCAGTTCAATTCCCACATGGGATGGTGGGCTGCGGCCCCTGCAACTAAAGATTGAAAATGGCAACTGGACTTGGAGCTGAGCTGCGCCCTTCACAACTAGATTGAAGGACAATGACTTGGAGCTGATGGGCCCTGGAGAAACACACTGTTCCCCAATATTCCCCAATAAAATTTATTTTTTAAAAAAGTGAGATAAGCACTAACCAGGTGAGGAACAGGTAGTTGGGACCAGAGAGAGGTGTGGGGGTGGGGGAGAGGCAGAAAAGAGATTGCCCCCGAGGAACTCCATCAGCAGTGCTTGCCACACCAGGTCTGTATGTGCTTCTTCCAAGCAGCCTGAACTGTCATGTCGCGTGGCTATGTCTTGTGAGGTGTTCTTTTCATATAACAGAGCAGGGTTTTATGAGATCATTTGGTTGCCGTGGCCAACCACACATATTTATGCTATGCAGCGTGTAGCCACAGATGTTATTTTTTCTTTGGTCTGAAGCTACCTAGCCCATGTGGGGATGAGATTCCTGATTGAGCCCCAGGGACTGCAAGCTGAGCCCTTGCTCCGTGGTCTGCTGCAGGAAGATGAAGCCCTGGGTTCTCTCTTGTCTCCCACGCTGATGCTCCCACACTATTATTGTCTTGAACATTAAAACTGTTGGTTTTACCAAAAGTATGCCTCTGAATAGGGACTAGAAAGAATCCTCAAGAGAATGTTTATAGCTGATAACAAGAGAGAGTGTCTGGTTTTGCAGGAGATGAAATGTTCTTTTGTATGTGGGCAGGAAGGAAGTAGATAGTCCACTTCAATAGCTTTTTATATGCACCAGGCATGTTGAAATAGATCTTTTCCATCTCCATTATCTATAAAACCTCTTCATTAGTGATTTACTTGGCGAGTACTGTGGCCCATTCTTATTCAAATGTGTTATCTCTTTTAGTGGAGGGGGGAGAGGGTTGAGAGTCATACCTTTATTTCTCATCATTTTAATTTAGACGTTCATTTATCTCAATGCGAAAATTCATCTAAGCTAAAATGAAATCATGAGCAAACCTGGTGACAACCTGTAGCATGTTGAGTTCTTGTGAGGAAGCGAATGCGACTAACAAAAGAAGAAGTCGTAAAGAAATTGCTATCATTAAAGCCGGCAACTTTTCAAAAGAATAGTTGGGGGATTTGTGAAGGACCACTCGATGCAAAATGATTTTGGTGTAAATTAAGTTATTCAACCATGACTCTTTTAACCTTAAATAATTGAGCAATAAATTAGTATTGTTGACTGGCATCTGAGATTAGGAAACCTGTTTCAGCCGTTCAACAATGACCTGTTCAGGCTTCACAAACGAACTCTATACATTCATTTCTGAAGAGGGTATTGGACAGTTTGTAAAAATCAAATCGCATCTGAAAAGTTGTATTAAGCTTTTGTAGGTTGTGCAGTGGACCACTTTCCCCCCAGGGTCAGCTAAGGTCTCTCCTGAGAATCCCCCCTGAGTCCTCCAGACCCGACAGAGCACCTCTTCTCCGTGCCCGTTGCAAACCCGAACCTCCCCCACGCCTCCCCGCCCCCCCCCCCAGCCCTGTGATCCTGACACTGTGCTATGTTGGCCCCTTTCCGTGCCAACTTCCTTCCCAGATTCTAAGCCCCGTCCTTAGAAGGCAGAGATGAGATCTTCCCATCAGTGTTTTTTGGCTCAAACACAATGCCTGGTCCACAGGAGGTGGCAGAAGGGCAATGCTGACGGCTTCTCCTTCGGAGGGATGGGGGCAGTGACACGGGGCTCTGAAGTGAGGCTCTCGGGTGAGTCCCGGACTGTGACCTGGGCTGAGGGACCAGATTCGAGAAGGATCCGCTGTCAGCTTCCAGCCCTGCGTTCCGTGTTTACTTTCAAGGAATGAGCCTGTGGTTTTGGAGAAATCAGGCTCGGGCGAGGCAGAGTAAAAGGGCCAGGGAGCGTGGTGAGGAGCACTGGAAAAATGGAAAAGGGTGATGAAGCCCGCGGGCTAGCCATGACCTCGCGCGTCCTGCTTCCTTTTGAACCACGAGGGACTGTGGCTCAGGCGCCCCGGCGCCAGGTGCGCCGACACGCGTTTCCTGCGTGGCGCGGAGGGTGGCAGGGACCTGTCCTTGCTCTACAGTGCAGAGGGGTGTGGCAAGTTCGAGTTGCCCAATCTTCCCATACCGGGAGGTAGTCCGGTCCTTCTGGAAGAGTCGCTGGCCCGTTTAGGAGTCATCACAGTTCCTTTTATCTTGACCATCTGCAGGTGCCAGTAGAACTGTTTTTCAAGGCGGCGGTATTTACAGACACAAGGCTGAGCTGCTCAGTGGAGCCCAGGACGCTTCCAGCCTTTTCGGTCATGCAGACAAAATTAAAGAACAAAGTGGAATTAGTGCCATCGCAAATGATCGGGTGCCTCAAGTTTATTTCACCTGGTTTTGTTCGAAGACCAGCAGTCAATCGTCTTGTGTAACAAGGTCCCATCAGAAAGATTGTTTTCGAGCATTTAGAAAATAAAGTTCACGTGCCAGGTCGGCCCTTACAAGTTGTAGGAGCGGTTTCACGCCTCAGCTTTTGAAAAGGTATCACGATACTAAGCCTTGTTTTTCTTCTAGGAAGCGGCGGGTTTAGGAAATGACTTGGGCGGGAGCATCTGTGGCCTAAAAAGACACAGACCCGATCCCCAGGGACCGGAGCGGGTTCGCGGTCTTCCAGCAGGAGCCAGGCAAGCGTCCGGTGCCCTCCGGCGCTCCCGTTCCAGTCCCCAGTTCCGAAGGTCTCCGGCGCCTTCCTAGACGTCTGGGTACAGTCAGGGAGCTGGGGGGCAGCGGGACGGGCGGGAAGGGCAAGGACGAGAAGGGAGCCGGGCTGCGCCTCACTCCTTGGTGCCAAGAACACCGTCTCGGGGACGCGGCCAGCTTCCCGTGGATCGGACTTTCCGCCCGGGGGGCGGGCGGTGGAGCCGCAGTCCTGTCCCCTTCCCAGCTTCGGGCGGCCCCCGGGGCTGAGTAAACCGGGTGGAGGGAGCCTGCAAGGATTTCCTGAGCACTGGGGGCAGGAGGAGGGACGGGGGCAGGAGGAGGGGCCGGGGCAGGAGGGACGGGAGCGCGGACCCTGAACCTGCCCGGGGCTGCGCGCCCGGACGCGTCTCCAGCGCCTCCCAGAGCACGCGCGCTCTCCGCCCGGCGGAGCGCTCAGCCCCGGCCCCCCGCCCCCGGCGGCCCCCGCCCCTCTCCGTAGCCTTAGGGAATCAGGTCCCGGAGGAAGAGGGTAGGTGGGGAGGCGGATGAGGGGTGGGGGACCCCTTGACGTCACTGGAAGGAGGTGCCGGGGTAGGAAGTGGGCTGTGGAAAGGTTATAAATGGCCCCCGCCCTCAGCTGCTCTTCAGCGAGGTCCTGGAGTCTCGGAGCGCGCCCGCCGGACACTCTTCGCGGCTCTCCCCCGGCGGCGGCGGCGGCTCGCAGCGGGTTCCCGGACTGGAGCGCAGCGGCCGAGGACGCGGAGCTGCGAGGGTTACCCGGCAAGGGGCTGTCTTCCCGGCTGGAGCCGCGGATAGTGGCGCTCGGGGCGCGGAGCCAGAGCGCAGGGCCGGTGGCCGCGGGGAGCAAGAAGACAGGATCCGGCGGCTGGCGAGGTCTCCCGTCGGGAGCGCGGGCACCGGGCGAGCAGGCCGCGTCGCGCTCACCATGGTCAGCTGCTGGGACACCGGCGTCCTGCTGTGCGCGCTGCTCGGCGGTCTGCTTCTCACAGGTAGGGCGCGCCCCGGGCCGTGATGGGGCGGCAGGGCACACCCTGGCGGCCGGGGCCGGGGGCCCTCGGGGAGGCGAGCCTCAGCGGGAACCCGGGACGCGCGTCGCAGTGGGCACGCCGGGGGCCGTGGCGCCCTTCTCCTCCGCTGGGTGGTCAGGGTGCGCGCCTCGGAGACCAGCTGGCGGCCTCGCGGGCATTGCCGCCCTGCACAGCGCTGGGGCTGCCCCTTGGCGGCTGAAGTCGTTGATCCATTCTGCGTGGCTCCGGGCTCGGGGAGCGCCGCGCACCCGGCTCTGCCCGACCCCCAGACCTGCTTCCAGGAGGCCTGGCGCGGGTCCGCGGGGCCCTCCGGAGCCTAGCGCCGCGGCTCTCAGAACTGCCGTGAGGCCGCCGGGGGGCTGGGCTGAGGCCCCACCGTGGCGATGTTGGGCACAGGCCACGACGTCGCGCCTCGAGAGGGAAGGAGGAGAGCCCACTTGGAGGGGGTCGCTTGTTTGCCGGGAGCAGACAAAACCCCGGAGATGGCAAGAGCTGGTATCTTTCGACTCACTTCGGGTCCCCGAGCCCTACTGTCCCCGGGATGTCCTACGAGCGTCCACTCCTCCCGCGTTTCTCCCACCGCGGGGCCGGAGCGCGCAGCCTGCCCAGGTCGCCGACCTGCGTGAACCTGACCCACGAGGCCAGTCGGGAACCCGAATACCGTTAAGTTTCGGAATTGCAAATCTAGCCTTTAAATTCCGAAAGAAGAAAGGGCCGACGATTTGGACCAAAAGATGCGGTTTGAGGAACGAGTGAGGTCCGCCCCTTTCCTGGGCGTTAGGGAAACAGGCGGCAGAACCTTCGGGGCCAGAAGGTCGCACAGCGGTTGGGTTGGAAGCCGCCCCAGCGAGGCGCCGCAGCCCGCGGGGATTTCGGAGCTCGGACTCGAGGCTCTGCCTAGCGGGACAGAGTGGCCGAGCCTTTTGGTTCGGTCCCCGTGGGCACAGAGAGCCAGATTTCGGAGCGCTTTTCTATTAACCATCATGGGAAAAAAAAGGTAAAATATGACATAAAAGACAGTAGCATGAAATAAAATAAATTATTGCAATGATCCCGGGAAGGAAAGTCAGTAGGGTTGAGCGTATTTTGTTTAAAAAAAATTATTGTTTAAATTCCAAAGGCTGTAACAGTCAAATAGTCTGACTTTCACAGTGGGAAAACTAGACCATCAGTTTCTAAATAACAAGCAATAGTTCCAACTAGATTGGTGAAACCATTAAACCTAGAAGCAAGGTGAAGTAATTCTGAGAACTCGCTGTAAGTTGGGAAAGTTGCTAAAACAACTATATTAAATTAAATGTTGCTTTTCTAATTCAAAAATACATTTTTGTTTTGAAAGTCACTTTTTCAATACAATTGCTTAGAGCGTTTAAATAACTTGCTAAAGTCCATCTGTCTGTTACATAAAGGTAAATCTAGGTAATTGCCATAAATCCGAAGAATGGAGGGAAGAATATGTGTTTTATTAGATTTTCTGCTTCACACAGATATACCTTTATTTTTGTTTCAAAGCTGTGGTTGACTAGTGAAGTATATAGTTCTCTATTAGGGGCTACTGAGATCGGTGGAAGCTTTTCAGAAATGTGAGATCCTCTTGTGATTTCTCTTAGATTTTATTTTACTTAAATGAGGCAGAAATCTTGGAACTCTTGTGATTAAACAAAATTTACACATGTGTTATAGGAAGAAAGCAAGACAAAACACTGGCAAGGTGAGAACCCCTTTACCTGCCGGTTTAGGGACCGTTCCATCAGCGGATGGCATCGGTAATTTCAAAGCCTGCCTTCTTAAACCACAGGCTTCTCTGTCTGGTGAACAGACATCTTACGGTGAAACAGTCGGCGAAACAGTCGCTACTGACTTTCTAAACCATATCAGGGCTTTTGAACTGAACCCAAGGGCCGCAGCTCTGGGGAGGGAGGCCCAAAAGGGGCCAAGTTTCTGTCCTGTGGATTTATCAGGAGTCCCTCCTGCACCCATCCTGGGCCAGGGTCTGCTCACAGCCTTTGCAAATTTATCGGTTATTATTACTGTGTGTGGGGAGTGGGGGTGGGGGTAGGGGGTCATGTGCATGTGTGCATTGCAAGATAAAATAACCAGAGGTTCAGTAATGCAAAAATATAATGCATTTCCCCCAAAGAGTATATGTACCTTCTTCCAAATACCCTGGGAAATAAAAAGATGCCAATAATTTAGCTATTTGCAACACATCTATATTGCAATCTTCCTCTTTAAAAAAAAGCCCCTTTTCTCCAAAACCTCATTTTCTGACTTCTAAGGCACCACCACATCCTACACTAAAGCCACAGACCCTTTTTTTCTGTCCCAATTTTTCCTGCGTCTTTGGGCAGCTAACATTTACAATTTGCTATAACTAATTGGAAATGCTTCACTTGGAAATTTTGGGAGAGAAGTCTACATGAATAACATAAAGTTAAATAACAATTACATGAAAATAATACCCATTTCCAAATTGAATGTAATAAATCTCATAATAAAGCTAATTGTACGCAACGATTTTTGTTGGTTTGCCCAAGGTTTAGGCAGCCACACTTTTTTGGTTGTGTCTCTCAATTGCATATGTGAAATGTTAATTATTTAGCACCTTTGGCAATCCGCTTAGTTTTCTAACAGATGGATGCTGCTACAGGTGAACTATAAGTAGTCACCTACTCTAGTTCCTCAATATTTTTTACCTTATTTATTATTATTTGAAGTTTTGTTCTTTTCCTGTAGAAAATTCTTTAATAGGCTATCCAGTTTCTTTTCTAGTGAAAACTAAGCGATGTTTTGGTTTTCGTACATAAACTTCAGAAGTTAGAATAGATGGTTATTTCTAAGGCCTTTCCCAACTCTAAAATCCCATGAATGAGTCCAAGAAATAGGCTGAACGGTCTGTCTCTCTTTTTCTCCTGCCCTGACCAACATTTGCACACAGCATGGATGAGAAACTGAGAAGCCAGAACTGACGCTGGAAGGATGCACTGGGTTTCCCCGCTGTCAGTAATCACACAGTATTTTCTTTTTCACTAGAATGCACCTGAACAACCAATTAACTTGGTCTCTGGTGGGCTGCACGGGCTGTTAGAAGATGCCCAAACTTCTAGTTGTCATTATCTTGGTCTTCTTTCCTTAGCAGGATGTGTAACTCTAGGAAGTAGTGTCTACTTCATGACTCTAGTTACAGTATCTCTTCTAAGGATTCCAGTCATTTTAAACCCATATGCATTTCTTTTTTGTTATCGGTGCTCACTTATTTGATCCCAAATAACTTTATTTTAAAAGAGTTTTAACTTCAACGAGGATACTAAACCTAACTGAACCTATCTGATAAGACATTTTAGAACCAAATAATCGCTTTGTTCTCCTTACCAAAAACTATGGAGACATTCTAACTCTACTTTGGATGTATATAGTAATGAAGTTGAAAATGGTATATTGCAAAAAAATGGTTTTATATGGACCCCCAAAAATGTCATGTCTGTGAGGGAGGTTCTCCAACCTACTGCAAAGTCATGGCTGATCTTTACTCTGGCTTGGGATGTTCTGCAAAGCAAGAACAAATAACAGAGCGGCAGCTTCTGTAGTATGTTAAATTGAGATGGTATGTGAATGGGCCTAAGAACGGAGAGAAAGTGAGAGAAGCTTGGCACTTGGATGTTAAATGCAAAGCTTGAGGGTAGTCGGGTTCTTGGTTTAGTTGTGCCGTCGTCATGAGTTTGCTGGGTGTCAAGTACACATTGTAATTTTTCAGAGTGTTTGTCATTGTGGACAAGGGAGGAAGAATATATGTAATATTAATAACACTTGGCCTTTTTTTTTTTTAAGTAAAAATATATTGTTAGGGATGGTTCAAAGCACTGAAAGCACCTGTTGCACTGGGCTTAACCAATTTAACAGAAGGATCCAGTCTGTCCCTCTGGCCGTGGTGTGGTGGTGAGCTGGGACGGAATGAGGGGCTCTGCCAGATGCTCTCCAGGCTTACCGCTGACTCCTCACACACTAGGGTGCCTTGGAAATTGCATGCTGCTGATTAAATTACTGGGTTTTATACCAGATTGAGGGAGGGGAAGGAAATGGAAGGAATGGGGTAATTGAGGGAGGGCTTGAAAGGACAGCCTCTGGCGGAGCATCTGGGACTGCTAAGGGGGTTTCATTAAGGAAATGGTTCCATTGAGTCTGCTGGAGATAGTGGACTAGATTTCCTGCATTGCGGCGCGGGCGGATGTGGGGGGATGTCAAGAATTCCTGGGGATTTCCCATCAGTCCTGGTGAAGCCATTTCTGATTATTGCTCTTCTCCTTGATGTTCTCAAGAGATTTGATCTTGTCTCACAGACACACACATTGGGAGAGTGAGATGGAACCTCGCAGATGGAATCTACTCACCTCAGAGATGAGAAAATCCACCCAGAGCAGTTTAGTGATTTTTTTTTTCCCCAGCTAAGGTCAGCAGCTGGCTAGTGGCAGACCCAGGAAGGGACCCCAATGCTTAGACTACAGATAACACTTCTGCTTCATTTTCGTACTTCCTCTACCCCAGATGGCGTAGAGGTGTTCAAATATTTGTTGAGAGATATTATTACAGTACTAAAATTTCTTTGTAAACTCCAGCATCTTTTTCTCATATAAAAATTTCATCGATTTCCTTAAAACCCATAGGGGTTTGAATTAAGAATATCCGGATTATGACTGCTCAGTAGTATGCTGAGAGATTCGGTGAAAAGATGAATGTTTCTTGTGTCCGCTGCAGCAAGTGACTAAGTTAGATTCTTCTTTTGAACTGCTGTGCCTTAAATATAGTTGTGGTTTGCAGTACCAGCTTCATCTTTCACCACTTCTCTCCACACACCCTGTGTCCCAGCTACACAAACTCTACCCCAGAGAAATTACTCACCCTTCTACAGATGGGCCTCGTCCTTTCATTGCCCTGTGTTGGCACTGCTTGTCTGCTAACCCCTTTTCTCCCTCTGCATCTCTTCCTCCCCCGCCTTCAAAATCCAGCTCAGAACCATCTCCCCGAATGCTTCCTTGTAGCCCCAGACAGAATGAATGGTTGTTGCACTTCTGCATGTATCCTCCTATACGTACCCTCCTATACGTAGCCACTCTTTGAGCCCTCCTCCAGTTCTTCTCACCTAGCTGTGCCCTGGCTCTTTGAGGAGGAGAGAGAGACCTTAGCTGTCCTCAGATCCCTGGCACCTGTAACTGTAATGCCTGGCATGGAGGTTCTTGGGAAGTGTTGGAATGAATGAGTGAATGAATGAATGATGTAGCCACATTATCATTTCAAATAAGAAATCTGTCAAGGCCAGATAGGAATTTATTCCAGTATATGGGTGTGATTCTGCCTGCCCATTTGGTCTCAGTGACAGTGGATTCCTTAGAGGGACTGTTCCTAATAGATGATGTTTGTCCGCTGCAGTAAGTGACTAAGATGTAGGAAATCAGCTATGAGCTTCAACTCTCTGAGATACTTACTTCCCATAATCCCTATCCGTTTTGTCTTCATACTTCCCTGGGCCCTCTGAGCCCCCAAAGCCGGGCTTTGGTCTGTGCAGAAGTGCTGTCTTTGCCTCTGTTAGTGAGGCGCCAAGAGCTTTGAGTTGACCCTGCAGTGTCTTATCCAATTTTTAGAGACAACAGTGCTGTCAGGTGTTACGGTTGGACTTATGTGTCCTCTCATAGACTCAAATCTGAGTCCTCGGGTGCTGGGTTCTGATGCCAACCCGAAGGACAGAGGCATCCACACGCAGCACCAATGCTCTGTTTCAATAGGAGCCTTTGGTTTCAAGCCACTAGACTAGGCTATCCACCTGATTTCCTCTTTTTCGGCTGGGTTCTCCTCAGCCATTTGTGCAAACAGGCTCGTGGCAGGCCCTCCTACTAAGAAGGTGTGAGACCTAATCTGAAAAATCTGAAGCGCATGGTCGGGGCTCATATTCGTGCCTCCCCCCACCCCCATACTTTGCACAGACCCACAACATACTCCAAGACTTGCTTCTCAAAGTGTGGTCCATGGTCCAGCATCTGCTGGACCTTAATGAATCAGAGCCTGCATTTCAGTGAAGTCCCCAGATGTTTCGCTGGTACATTAAAAATGGAGAAGCACTGATTTTAGTAAAGGATTCTTAACTCTGGTGTCAGGGTCTAAGTCCTTTTCACCTTTGACCTGTGTGACTCAGGGATTGGACCTGGGCTGGCCAGCAGCCTCTTGTGGCCCCCACATTGTTCTGTGCCCTGTTTTCTGCTGGGACACGTGTATCCTACTTCAAGACTCTTTTTTTACAGACTTAGCTTGGACCTGTAATCAAAGTAAACAGAGATGTGGTCTTGAAGATACCAAGGTGAACCAAATCCTCGGGCAAGATCAAGGTCTTAGAAAATATGGACTTGGGGGAAAGAGCAAAAATGGCATGAAATAGGTTTTAACCATACATCAAAGTTTTACAAGGCATTTGCTTCCCAAACAAAATTACTTGGTGGTGAAAACCAGCGAAGGTGTCTCTTTCTCCAGAATCTTTGTGGTCAAGTTGTCTCAGGGTGTCGTGCTGTCGCTGATAACGAGTTTTTTCTGCTTCTTCCTGGCTTGAGATCTAATGTGTTTTGCACTTGCACTCTGCCTTGTCTCATTATTGCGAATCTTGGCCAATGCGTTTGTCCTTTCATAGATGATCACAGTGCTTACAGGCGTTTTTTTCTCAGCCGAGTCTCCAGTCCTTCTGTTGAAGGGGTGGAGTGGGAATAGATTTCCTTTCAAGCCACAGACCCATCATGTGGTCTACACCACCCAAGCTTTAACAATGATCAGACTCTTTTGTTAAAAGAGGCCTGAAGTGAACCTTGTATAAACGAAAAGCTTTGGCTTTCATTCTCCACAAATACGAAACCACCTAAACTCAAGGCCACCTTTAACAAAACCCTGATTAGTACTTACTGTGCCCATTGAGTTCTGGGAAACCCTTTGCTTCTCTCGAGGGTCCCCATCCTTAGCTCCTGCATTAGAATCCTCCTGGGAGCTTTTAAACACCGTCTTGCCCTGGCTGCACTCCTGACAGTTTAATCACAGTTGGGCGGGGGAAGAGGGGACCCAGGCACCAGTAGTTTTAAAGCTCCAGGCAGAGGTTAAGAACCTATTTCATCAGACATCCGAATTACCTGGAGAGCTTGCTACATCCAGAGTGTCTGATTCTGATAGTCTGGGCTGGGGCCAAGAATGCATTTCTGACAACTTCCCAGGTGAGGCCGAGCTGCACCTGATCCAGGCACCTGGCGTTGAGAACCCGTGCCCTGGGGCTGATTTAAGAGGCTTGGCCACCTGGGAGGCACCTGCCCACGTGCCAATGTGTAAAAGGCACTGAATCGTCACTGGGACATATCACAAGGTGGAGGAAGTTGTACTTACAAGAATTCCTGCCAGGAGGAGACTATGCTTTTAGTGTGCAGAAGACAGGCTAGGATGACATGTTTGGGACGTGCCATCAACGGATGTAGCGGAATTGCCTTCTGGGGCAAGTGGGTCTGTTTTGCTGAGTGGGGTATGTGAGTTAGGAGCCGGCCCTGAATTGCTGGTGTAGACAACAGTCTTTCTTCTCTGCCTCATACCACGGAGCATTCCGCCTTTCCTCTATAGAAGCATTGGCAAATGTCTACAGAGTCCTTTCAAAAGGTGCCATATGCGTACTGACCTGTCCCGACCAACCGTGTGCCTCATTCGCAGCCCTGCTTTCCTCACAGGGCTGTGGGAGGCCTCGCGCTGCTTTGCCTCTGTAGCTGAGCCCCTGCCTTAGTGTTTCCTTTGCTGGGATCAGCGCACACACACACACACACACACACACACACACACGCACACACTCCCCCCTACCCACACACGCACACACCTGGGAGGCTGAATTCTACCAATTGGATCAGTTTGGTTCTGCTGACTTTTGTGATGTGCCAGGGGTCTGTCCCCATTGGTGAGAAAAGTCACTGCCTGGTTGGAGACAGAGCTGGCCGGCCACTGTGCAGAAGCGGTGCTGGGACCTTGTGAAACACCAGGAATGCTACTGTTTTTCCCCCATAATAACACCCAGCTGGACAATCAGCACTAACGAGTCTTTTGGAGCAAAAATTAATATAAGATCCGGTATTATATTATACTATATTATGTTAATTTTTGCTCCAAAAGACTCATTAGAGCTGATTGTCCAGCTGGGTCTTATTTTCGGGGAAACAGAATAGCCGCTTCTCCTTCCCTGAGAGCCTCTGGGGTACCGATAGGGCATGTAAGACCTGACACTCTGTGAGCAGCACGTGGACACTTTTATTTTCAAATGTGGGAGGTGTACACCCTTTGCACACTACTGGATCACTCTGCCTCTGCAGGGCTGAGTCATGGCAGCGTTTGTAACTGTCATCTGTTGCTATGAAACAGCCTGCCCCCAAATTCAGTGGTCTAAAACAAGAATTCGTTATGTCTTGTGAATCTGTGGATTAGAAATTTGAGCTGGGCTCCACTGAATGGCTTTTCATCCATCCAGCTGGATGGTGGGTCACTCATGCAGCTGTAGTCACCTGATATTTGAACTGGGACCTTGGCGCTGGCTGTCACTGGGCCTCCCTCTGCATGTGGTCTTTTGCCATTCAGTAATTTGGCCTGGCTTCCTTATGTGGTGGCAGGGGCGGTCCAAGAGGGCAATGATGGAAGCTCCAGGGCCTTTCGAGGCCTGGGCTTTGGAATTCTTACAACACCCCTCTACCACATTCAGTTGGTCCTCACCCAGAGTCAGGGGCTGGGGAAATAGGCTCCTGTCTTGATGGGAAGAGCTGTACAATATTGTGGCCATGTTTTTCAATCTGCCATACCACACCACTGTTTAGTACTTAGCCTTTTCTTTTCAGTCTAGATATTAGGCAGGAGTTTGTCCAAGAAAATAATAATGAATAACGCCCTGACCCTTCTAAACAATGCCTGTGAGTGAGACGACTGGTCCAGTGGAAAAGTTTCCGATTCACAGACCTTTTGATTGGGGTACAACTTTTGATTAAAGGCTGCTAGCCTCTTATGAGTGCCATGACACCAGCATGAGAGGACAGCTGACCCTCAGATTCTGGGTGTAGACAGCTCTGCAGCTTCTTGGTGCTTGTATCATATGGTCTCTGATTGAACACCTTCTTTTGGAGGATGTGGTGAGGCTGTATGCTTTGGGGGAGGTAGAAAGGAGGAAGCTAACCCCTCTGGATTGTCAGGTACTTTGATTGAATTGGTTATTTTATGCAATCCTAAGAGGTAGCACAGTACTCTTAAATATGAGGAAACTGAGGCTTAGGTCAATTAAATACTTTTTCTAAGAGCACGGAAGAGATAAGTAAAGCTGGATCATTTCAGTCTCATTCCATCAGACTCCAAACAACCCTCCTGTCCCCAGGACTTCCAGCCTAAACGAAGAGGGGAGAAGGAAATAAACAGCGATGAGAGTAGGCTAGTCTTTCCCTTCTTTCAAAACCATTTTTCCTGGGAGTACTGCCATCTCTAACGAATGTGAGAAGCCACTGCTACTCCAGCTTAAAGCGGCCGTGGGAGATTCCACTGCTCCCTGTGGCAGACACAATTGCAGTCTCTATTAAGACAGACTTTTCATCAGGCCAGTTTTCCTGAGTATTCAAGGACCTTTCCAAAAATTCAGGTCAGAAAAAGATCTCCAAAGCCATTTAGAACATGATTTTATATGGGCTTCCCAACTACTCTCCTGCAAGTAGCTTTAAACGAATTCGGAAAACACAGAAGGACGAATGATGCAGCCAGTGCTTTGATTCTGGAAAAGTTCTCCGCACGCAGGACCTCAGAAAAAGCCGGGATTGCCCTCTGCCCGATTATTCCCGGGAATCCAGTGTCTACGGCTCTGGGCAACTTTTAGGTCCCTGAAACCTCCAAGACTTGGAGCTTATTCTTACTGAAGCTGGAGTACAGCCAAGGACCCTGACTCTGAAGGCACTACCTGGGTTGGGGGAGGGGCGCACTAAACAGGACTCCAAAGGGAAGGGGGAGGAATGCACCCACTGAGCATGCACACTTTTAACTTTCTTTTCTGCACAGAAAACTTTAGTGACTTGCCAACAGTCACACCCCTATGGCAGGACCAGATCTGGATTCGAACCTATGCCTCAGATTTTAAAATCGATGCTCTTCCCTCCAACAGTTACCTAACATACTTGAATGCTAAAATCTAGGAATCAAGGAAAACCAGATTGGTTTTCACGGTGTAGAATAACAAGCTGTTTTGAGAAAAGGGCAAGTATTCCCAAACATTTTCCTGGAGGAGTTACTTTCGGTCTGGGGCGGCCACAGCTACAGGCCTTGATTTCCCTGTTTGATTGGGATCCTTGTACTGTTATCAGAAATGGAAACATTTCTTTAAGCCCTCTTTCTCCCTGGGTCTCTTGCTCTTCTTTAGAGCATTCCTTTCAGCTATCCAAATGTGCAAGAAGTCAAGAGAGAAAAAAGCGATTTCCGTCTTTCTTGATCTATATTACTTGGAGAGGGACACTTTGGGATACCCGAATATGGCCACATTTATCCCAATCTGAGAAAAATCGTATCCTGCCATCCTTTGAGGAGTTTTATCTTGTGTTCCAAAGAAACAGGGGAGAGTGGTCAAATGGATGTATGCCTTGGATGAAAATTATAAGGAGGGGTGATACATATACTGTTTGATTTTTATGCTTGTTTTCTTTTTCTAACTTGGCATTAGAGAAACCAAAAATGTATAAACAGATGGAAAGGCAGGGATATATTAGAGGGATTGCAAACAAACAATTTTAAAAGGCAATGTAAACCCCTGTTACAGCATTTCGTCTATGATTAATGGTATTGTTTTCTTTTTAGAAAACACTGTTTAACTCTATTTTCCACTTAATGTCTCCTGCTGGATTGGATTTTTGTTCTCTGCTGTTATTTGGAAATTTTTATAGCTTTGAAATCTTCTCCATAGGGAATTCTGCTAGAACTGGAGGCAAAAAAAAAAAAAATTGAGTAATTCCCCTATTTATTATTAAATTATCATTATCCCCTATTGCCCTACAATGGACCCTGTGTACCTATAACTTCTTGAGGGTTAGGAAATATTTGACATACATTGTTGATGCACAGATTAAAAGTGGTTCTACCAATTGTTGCCCTGTCCCTGACTCCAAAATTGGTAAATGAAAAATACCCAATGCAAAGTGTTTGCCACACAAAATCACTTAGAAATTCAGGAAACTAACATGAATGTTAATTTCCAAGAATTTCTATTTCAAGAATTTCTATTAGTCTTTTAGACTGCACATTAAACTTAAGTGATTCTATATCCAGATAGATCTCTTCTTAGGAGTAGTAAAATTCTAAAATATAGAAATCGGGTTGTTTTTCTTTTACATGTGCTTTGCAGTCCAGGCAAATGGGCATGGCATTGTCTTCCTGCAATAATTCACTCACCATGTGGAAGAATGTTAAGTACAGACCGGGGGGAGGAAAATTTCTTTCAAAAATATTTTTTCTTACAGCATTTTGGAATGCTGTATTTTCTGCTGTGATTTCATGAGGAAAACTATGGATCATGTCAAATGTAATTCTCCTGATGCCAGTTTCATAAGCAGTCCTCATTCTAGGGTTATGCCGAACTCCCAGTGTGAGTTCAGGCAGGCGTGGAGGACTGTTTTATGTTAGAACATTTCAAACATATTCACTGGAAAGGTGCTCAAGCAATTATCAGGTAACACATTATATTTTATTTCGAGATAGAAACATGGTTGTACTTATTGTGCTATATGTTTATCATTGTCTTATTTGGGGACATTAACTGTGGATTTTACTGAAATGAATCACTTATGTTAGCAAAGCATGATTCCCTGTGCTCAAAAGCACATCCTTTCAAAAGAAAACACACATAGTTTGGAGGTGACCTCTATTTGTTGATTTAGATAATCTACATTTCTTGGTATTTACCTAATCTACTTGTAGATGACTCATGTCCTAAGAGGCCACTCAAGGGAAGCCCTTCAAGGCAAAAGGTTTGTTGCTGATCCCTCTTGACAGCTGTGAATCCACTACAGGGCCGGTCCATAGCAGTCACTCAATAAACTGCCTGAAACGTCTGACACTCTCTCCTTGCCATTCCTCTGGGCCTCAGGGGCCTCTGTAGACGTCATGGTTCCACATTAGTTCTTTTTTTAAGAACCTACGTGTGTGTGTGTGTGTGTGTGTGTGTGTGTAGGTGGAGGAGGTTGGCCCAAATATGTCTGAGAGCTGGCAATAATTCTCCCCACACATTTGAAATGTTCTGTTCCTTCCATTTTAACCACCCTCTGGTTCCAGTGACCCCCTTCCTTAGCCTTGGCTGAATTGGCCATGTTCTCCTGAACTGAATCCAGACTTGGGATTCAGAATGAGGATCTGAGCTGCCCAGCCACTAGAGAAACGATTCTCAGAGATATTTCCTTTAGATGAACCCTCCTGCTGGGACCCTCTTAGCTGGTCAAGGATCCCACACAGCACAGAAGAGGCCAGTTAATTGGGAACTTGAATTTCTAGGTTAGGTGCTGTTACTGTTGGTGCCACTGCTTTTGCCATCTTGGATGAGAACATGTGGGTTGAAAACTATTTCCTCTTGGCCTGGACCATCCATGGTGTAAGCTAGGAAGAGGAGTGAAAAGGCGGGATGAGTTAAGTCCTAGCTAGTGCACATCCCATCGTTTTCTTTTGTCCCCCTCATTGCAGGCCTCTTCCATGATTTCTAAAAGCACAATGTCTCCTGGGCATATCTTGTAGTGAATGTTCACTTGTGGCTTTTATTCTGGTGGCGAGTGAAGTCAGGTAAACTGCAGACTAAAAATGCACACACCCAGAGACACACACACACACACACACACACACACTCCAGGGCATTGGAAGAAGACAATAGGCTTTCTCCTCTTAGTAAAGGGGTCAAGGAAAGCAGAGTTGCAGATGCAAGAGACTTGAAGGGCAGTTGGTAAAAGAAAACAATTATTTAAAAACTAAGATGAGCTGTGGAGGGTTTGAAGATTTGGAAGTCTTTGAAAGAGAAAGACACCCTGGTGTTTCCTTCAGCAAACGCAGTCATTCTTCAGGTCTCACCTTCATCGTCATTCTTCTGAGAGGTCCCTCCCTCCCTGGGCTGGCTTAGCTATCCCCCCTCTCTGGTACTCCATGATAGCATACAAATATAATGTAATTTTATGTTTATATAAAAAGGAATTTATAAGTATGAAACTACATATACCTACATTTACTTGTTTATTTATCTGTTGTCCAGCCTCACTTATAAATGCTTTAAAGAAAGCAGTCTTGTTTATCTTATTACTCACTACTGTCTTAGTGTATGTTTCAAATATTAAATAGAAGAATAAATACTTAGGCTGAGGGATGGAGGAATCAACACAGTAAGAGGGGGATAGGAAGGGGTCACATTGGGAATGGAGTAGGGAAAAATTAGGGTTGGCAGGCATTGAAGAGAGACAGGAGAAGAGACAAATGAGGGACAATTTCCCAGACTCCTAGTCATGGGTGGGAGTCCAGCCTTTAACTCCCCATGTCGTCCACTTCCCGAGGGTGTTGGTGGTTTAACTTTGTGGGGACAGCTTGTGGGGATAGTATTGGGGTCCTTAGTACCTCTCCACAGGGTACTTCCTTCTGGATTTCTGTAACTCTGTTTATCGGTTCTGGTCTTGTCTTCCAAAATAAGCTGGTTCATAAGTTATTTTAAAGCCTATTAGGTTGACCGCCAACTGATAACAGAAATTGGTGCTTTGTTTTGTTTTCTCTTTCATCAGAGATGTGATTTCTTGCAAGACATCATAAAGGCTAATTCTAGAAACAAAGTTCTAGATAGATTAATAAAAAGTACATGAATAAAATGTCTCAAGAATTAAAAACAATATTCTCCAGGTTTGGGGTACAAATGCCTTTAAAGTCTTCTGTGGATGTTTGTCAGGAAGGCCTTCAGATCACATACTGACATGAGTGAAAAATGTGCACTAAATTATATCTTTAAAAGTTAAGTTACTGACGGTGGAAACATACTGCTTTTAATAGGTTACTTTCCCTTCCAGAACCTTGACTCTCAGCAAAACTTGTACAACGTTAATTCCATCTAAGATTTTTAAAAAAAATTTTATTGGGGAATATTGGGGAATAGTGTGTTTCTCCAGGGCCCATCAGCTCTGAGTCGTTGTCCTTCCATCTAGTTGTGGAGGGCGCAGCTCACTGGCCCATGTGGGAATCGAACCGGCAACCCCGCTGCTCAGAACTTGAGCTCTAACCAATGGAGCCATCCGGCCCAGTTTTTTTAAAGTTTGTAAAATCTTAGGAAGGCACAGTTATTACAAACACTTCTTATGTAAATTAACTGAGCACAAGAAAATATGAAAATTAAAGGAACCCAGAATTAAAAAGAATAGTTCAGTCAGTATGCTCATCCCATTGTCTATGATTAGTCTCCAAAATATGTGCAATTTCAAATTATTTAAGTAAGAAGGAAACTGATTTTGACAATAGAAACCCCTCATCCAAGAATAGTGTTTAATGAGCCTTAGGAAATATACTAATGGAGTTTTCAAAAATTCAGTTGTCCTGTGATGAATCTCTTTTATCACTCACTCTTGGCCATTTAAATTTCAAGGGTCACAGGGTTTTGTGTATGTTATTGGTTACAAAGACAGGGATCACTCAACCTTCCTCTTAGTGAGTGAATTTATAAAGCACTTTCTTATAGACAGTCTAGAGAACACCAGAAAAATGTTTTCTATGTAGTTTGGACTTCATAAACTATCAGAGTAAGCTTAAAAGTAATGTCAGAACTTCATCACGCTCAGCCTTGCAATCTCCTTTCATTTCTCCCCTATTTTTATGTGCAAAAATGGTATTCTCTCATTATTTGCAATAGATTATAAAGCTGAAGAACATGAAAAGAATAGACCAAACATTGGGTTAGCTACGATAAGGTTTCGGGCTTTTCCTTGGATGAGTGTTAAGGTGCATGCTTGGCTCACTGCCCCTGTACTCATAACCTTTCTTCATCATTTTTATACAAAACTCTTAAGGCATTATTTTGGATTCAAAATTAAAACTTTAGCACAATGTATTTTTATGGTTATTTAATAGCATCGCAACATACATGATATATTCATTTATTTTTCCCCAGAAAGAAGAACTGTGTGTGAATCTGAAGATGATCTGTTATGTGACAGGTTATATAGGCAGTGACCAAACTAACATTTAAAAGTTCCAATTTTAGGGCCGGCCCCGTGGTTCAGGCGGTTAGAGCTCCATGCTCCTAACTCCAAAGGCTGCCAGTTGGATTCCCACATGAGCCAGTGGGCTCTCAACCGCAACGTTGCCAGTTCAATTCCTCGAGTCCCGCAAGGGATGGGGGGCTCCGCCCCCTGCAAATAAAATTGAACACGGCACCTTGAGCTGAGCTGCCACTGAGCTCCCAAATGGCTCAGTTGAAAGGTTGCCAGTTCGATTCCTCGACTCCCACAAGGGATGGTGGACAGCGCCCTCTGCAACTAAACTTGAACACAGCACCTTGAGCTGAGCTGCCGCTAAGCTCCCGAATGGCTCAGTTGGTTGAAGCGTCCTCTCAACCACAAGGTTGCCGGTTCAACTCCCGCAAGGGATGGTGGGCTGCGCCCCCTGCAACTAGCAACGGCAACTGGACCTGGAGCTGAGCTGCGCCTCCACAACTAAGACTGAAAGGACAACAACTTGAAGCTGAATGGTACCCTCCACAACTAAGACTGAAAGGACAACAACTTGAAGCTGAATGGCACCCTCCACAAGTAAGACTGAAAGGACAACAATTTGACTTGGAAAAAAAAAAAGTCCTGGAAGTACACACTGTTCCCCAATAAAGTCCTCTTCCCCTTCCCCAATAAAATCTTAAAAAAAAAAGTTCCAATTTTAGTTCTTATGCTTTAACCATTTTACAGCAAGTTCCTATATTGAGTTGATAAACTATTTCCCAGACCTTCTCTGTGATGCTTTCCTTCCTAAGGGAACCCACAGGGATCCATGCAGGTAACATGTCCATGAAATTCAGAGGCCTTCCTGTCATCATCTCCATAGGTGCCTGGAACTGTGGCATTGATCAGTAATGGGCAGCAGAGTATTTGGTAAAATGTTTGGTGGCAGGCCAAACTGTACGCCTAGTACCATGTAGAATAGGGAAACCTTTAGATTTCTAAGTCATGGGTTACATACATACTGTCTGATGCTTCCAGATGAATAACTGTTCAGTTCAAGCATTTTATTCATTTTAGTACTATTCTGAATGCACCTGTTAGTCACGTGTTCTCTCAGCTATATGTATCGCCACTGACCTGATACTGGAGCGTTTCAAAGCATTATGATTCTAAAGAGGAGGTACCAATTGGGGAAAGATGAACAAAAGGGCCAGTTCCTTTCTTTAAGCCAAGTGTGATATGTTTAGTCTTGCATATATTGCATGGGTTTATTGAAATTGCACCTCTACTGAGCAATCTCTTTTTCAGGTTCATAACCTGAAAGTTCATAGATTCTGGCCTGAAATCAACATGCACAATAGCATAACACTACGGTGATTGTGATCCATTCTATACGAGGTGACAGCAGGCCCAGCACCCCGCCCCCCCCCACGTCCTCTGAGCAGTTAACACTGGCTAAGAACTAGCCAGTGAGGGGTACACTTCAAATGTAATGCATTTCCCGCTATTGGTAGAGAAATGGAGATGTATCTAAGTGCTGCCTAACACATGAAACCATCCTCCAAGCACTTTTAGGGTCTAAAGATCATTTGTTCTGTTCATCTCCCTTTGCATACCCAGATGAAGGGCTAATAGGCTTCTCTAGTGAATACTTTCCAAGCTCTGTCAACCAGATCTTGACCCTTGCTCCAGGGAGCTCAGATAACGTCCATGACATCGTACGGTAAATTGAAATGACATGTTGTTAGACAGCTCTATGGAGGTGGTTTTTGAACCTATTCAATGAAAGAACAGTGGTGTGGGAGGAGAGCATTTTTGGGGAAAAGGTAACTCCTTGGTCGGCAGGAGATTTCTCACTGACTGACCTTAATTAACTCTGGTGTCACATGAAAAGGAGCTGTGCACGGGTACAGGTCGTTGGGAGGGTAGGCTCCTGATGGTAGCCTGGTGACAGGCCTAATGATAAATGGACATGCCCTGTGAAACCCTCACCCTCAGAGAAGCCAGTGTCAAGTAAAAAGCTCAAAGAGGCCCACTGAAGACGTGCCCCCTCATAAACACTGACAGTCGGAATGTCGATGTTATGAGAGGACTTTTCTCTTGGTAAACATCTCAAATCACAGCAAATTTTTCCTTTTAAATAACTTTGATAAAATTTAAGGAAAAATGAGTAAAGTCAGTAACTCATGCATGGATGGAATGAAGACCATCTAAGTCGTGATTATTTTAGGGATTGCCCACTTCACAGCTTATCGTGGGGTGTCCTTTGTGCCATACCCTGAAAAGCTATTCAAGGATTTTGTTGACCGACAATTAAAATACAAATTGTAAAATAGCTTTAAAACAGACTGCAGCAGAATTATTCAAATAAATGTATCTACAGGGTGGTGACAATGCTAACTGCTGAAATGAAACTTTTAAATAATGTTTTCACTTGTTTTCTTACACCTGAATTCAAGATATAAATGCTAAGGGTGGCCGGATGGCTGAGTTGGTTGGAGTGCGAGCTCTGAACAATAGGGTTGCTGGTTCGATTGCCACATGGGCCAGAGAGCTGCGCCTTCCACAACTAGATTGAAGACAACAAGCTGCCGCTGAGCTTCCCGAGGGGCAGCCAGATGGCTCAGCTGGTTAGAGCGTGAGCTCTCAACAACAAGGTCGCCGGTTCAATTCCCGCATGGGATGGTGGGCTGTGCCCCCTGCAACTAAAGATTGAAAACGGCAACTGGACTTGAAGCTGAGCTGCGCCCTCCACAACTAAACTAAAGGACAACGACTTGGAGCTGATGGGCCCTGGAGAAACACACTGTTCCCCAATATTCCCCAATAAAATAAAATAAAAATCCTACTATAAAAAAAAGACTACTTAAAAAAAGATTACTATAAATGCTAGATAAACGGCTATTTAAAATTTCCTGTTAAGCCATGGATATCAGACACTTCACCTTTCAAATGTAATGTTTTGGGGATTACTTAGAATAGCAAGAACTCTAAGGCCAGAAACCAGCGAATTCTTTGCGTGAGTCCGCGTGGTAAAATTGTGACTTTAAGATAATGTAAAGAGGGAAAGAAAAGTAGCAGCACATCCCTGACATTAGCAACTTTCTACAAATGAAACGTGTTGTTGCTGGACAGCAGCCACCTAACCACTGAGTCCTCTGGGGACCCTGAAGAGGAAGAACACAGGTACCCTAACATACAATATTCTACATCTGTCCATTTAGCTGCATAAGGGATTAGTCAGCAGTGAGTCAGCGCTTTGTGCTATTGTCAGATGGAAGTTATTTTCTACACCGCAGCCTAGAGAGCTTTCTGTGCCTAGAAGAATGAAGAATGTGATTAAGACACACACACACCAAAAACTTTCATTTCTACACCCACCTCCCCACCACATCCCAAACAATCTCTGTTTTCACAGAGAGAAAAGTGTGCATACGAGTAGGTAGGGTAAGTATGGGCGCATGTATTTATGAAAAACCCTTTCTTTTGGTGCCTCCTTGATTTAAGGCAAACTGTTTTGGGGGGGGGGGGAAATTACATTTTTAAAATGGATATCATGGCTAATTGTGAGACTCAGATTATGTCGATGCCCTGCCATCTTCGATTGAATCTGTTGGTATGGGACATGAGCCCTCTGGTCTTTTCCCATCACCCTAGAAGTGAGAAGAAAATGCACATTATAAGGTCCTCCTTCAAAGTGCGTCAGCATAGCTAGTGGTGTCGTCTTCATTTAAGTCATTCCATCTAAGTGCATTTGGTTATAATGTAAACATATTAACCAATAAATAATACAGTCACGACGCAGAGGTTACAACCAACATGTGACTTTTTATCACGTACTACAGCCTTGTAGGAATTAGCATCTCAAACAAAAATCTTGGTAGTGTCTAGAAAGTTGGTTCACTTGCAATTGCATTCTTGACCTTTCTCCTACTCTTGCTACCAATGAAAAATGCTACTCGAGTAAGTCTATGAATCATAAGCTTTTAATAAGCTACATCTTGAGGAAAGAATATCTTCTTTTATTATGAATTATGCTTAATTAACCTCATACGACCTTAGTAGAGGCTCATGATCTTAAGATCAAATTTTAGAAACATGATACTTGAAGATTTATACTAAGATAAAGAGGCCATTTCTCATGTAGGATTATGTACTATTGAAAACATGGAATGCGAAATCAAAGACAAATGCATCTCGTGTGAAATAAATCCAATATATAAAGCTTTGTGTTAAAAACAAATAATTAGAAATCAATTTTAATTTGAAAGGAAACATGAGATTTCTTCTCACAACATGATTTTCAATGTGACTGTTAACATTCCAATTTAAATAAAAATTTGTTATAAAATTCAGTTAAAATTCAAAAGATGCAATTAGAAGTGATTTAACATTAAACTAAATTTAAAAGATTGTAATCTAGGGGAACAGTGAGTTTTTGCAGTATGTCTGTAAAACTTCTAATACATAAATAGTGATGTTGCTGAACTTGAAGGAAAAATTATTTCTCTAAAATCCGCCTTCTAAAGCTTTAAGCTGGAAAAAACACCAAGTATAAAATCGATCACTGATGGTATCATATGTGGCAACAAAATTCAAAATAGCTTGATAATCTAGGCCTTCATCTTAACTGAGTACTTTAGTCATGAGTTTGTGTGTTTATAACAGCTTTACGATAAAATTCGCATAGCATAAAATTCAGTTTAAAATTGTATAATTCAGTGGTTTTTAATATATTCACAGACTTGTACAACCCCACCACTGTCTAATTTTAGAACATTTTCATCATCCCCAAAAGAAACCCCATGCCCATTACCAGTCACTCTCCATTCCCCCCTCCTCCCCTCCTGCGTTCTGTCTCCATGGATTTGTCTATTCTGGACATTTCCTATACATGGAGTCATGTAACGGTGGCGTTTTGTGGCTAGCATCTTTTACTTAGCTTAATGTTTTTATTATTGTTTATCCATTTATCATTGGTGGGCATTTGGAGTGTTTTCAATTTTGGGGCCATGGATAAGTTTTTATATGGACGTGTTTTTAGTTCTCTTGGGTAGGTACCTAGGAGAGGGGTATCTGGGTCATATATTTAACTTATGTTTAAGCAGTTGAGGAACTGCCATACTGTTCTCCGAAGTGATTGCACCATTTTACAATCCTGCCAGCAATATGTGAGGGCTCTGATTTCACCACATCCTCACCAACACCTGTTATTGCCTGTCTTCTTTATTTAAGCCATCCTAGTGGGTGTGAGGTGGTATTTCATTGTGGTTTGCATTTGCATTTTCCTGGTGACTAATGGCATCCAGCATCTTTTCATGTGCTTATATCTCTTTCTTGGGAAACTGTCTATTCAGATCCTTTGCCCATTTTTAAATTGAGTTATTTGCCTTTTTATTAGTCGTGTCTTTTAAATGGGATTTCTAACTTGTACATTTGGTATCAATTAGTGTGATCTCAGAATCACAGAATCTTTAGGCTGGAAGGGATTGTAAAATTCTCAGTCCAACCCCCTCTGTTGGCAGATGAAGAATCGGAGGATTAAAGTGACATGCCCACAGTCACAACAGAGCTAGTTATAGTTAGTAGCAGAGCTTCGGAGATTAAGGATTCTATGTAGAAAACGGAAACATACACATTTCATGATTTGTATTTGAATAAGGCCCCTTTCTCACAGAGACCAACCCTCTGATTTCAATATAGTGAGGCCAAGGGATGTCATCTGGAAGGAAGAGGACCTAAGGGACTTGTCTTAAAGTGGCATTCAACCAACAAGGGCAGTGTTTTTACGTAGATCAATAAAATGGCAGCTTTCTAAATGTACTTTCGGTCAGACTTTACAGAATAGTCCTCTCTTGGCTTTAACATGGTGAACCGCGAGTGGTTCATCGTGTGTGAGCTCACGCCTTTGGGATCTCACACAGTAGCTTTAAAGAAAGAGCCTCAATCATTAGGGCTTTGGATTTGGTTGCAAAATAAAGCCATACTTGGAGTTTTACTAAGTCTTCCCGTTGAAATCCAAGAAAGCATTCCATTTGGTTTCATGAAATGAAGGTGGGGAACAGGACAGCCTGTGTGTGAGTTTTCTGCCAGAGCTCTGACGTGTGGGGAGAGAGGGATTTCTGTCAGAGTCCTGAAGTTCTATTCTCTTTCTACCTACCAGACAATATGGAGCAGACAAACAAAGAAGACAGTATTCAGACTCGAACAGCAAAGTATCTGTTCACATGAGTCCACAGACACACACTGGGTTTTTAACACTATCAGCCCACACCATTGAATAGCTTTTTCCTAATAAAGAAGCATGTGATAAAGCTAATTTCCATGGTCTGCAGTGAGTTTTTTTGTTTTATTTAAAGAATACTCTTCCTGATCTAATGAGACCTCTTTGCCCCACATGGTTGCATTGTAGTTGACTTTGATGAAAATAGTTCACAGACCACCTAGTTCACTGAGGGGACAATGCCTTTTAAACCAGGCTTCTAGGCTACCTGGCAAACGTACCTGAACCCCGCTGGGGCAGGAGAGCTTCACAGTGGGGGAGTTGAGCTTCACAGTGGGGTGGGTCATAGTTAAATTATAGCACTCCACCCTTGGAAATGGGGTGTCCTGTGGGTTTGTTTCTGAACGACTCCAAGCTACTTAGAAGAGAAAAACTGATTGCATGTGGTGTGCAGATGGACCCGTATGGGACCTGTGCATGTTTATAACTTTATATGTACCACTAGGGAGCTGGAGAACGTGTCTGACATGCAGTAGGTACTCAAAACTTGTGAGTTAAGTCTTTACTCAATCAGGTGTATCCATATTGAACTGCCACAAAGAAATGAGGTAAGGCCTAATGTCATTTCAAAGCATTTGAAGAATAAATATTTCACTTTCCTTTTTCCTTATTAGTTTTCCTGTTAAACTGTATCTTGGCACCTCCATTAATCTTTATGAGACTCTAGCTTCTTATTAACTGAGGAATGGTGATCTCTGTGGCCAGTTACTTGCAAACAGTTTCCTTATAATTCTCCTTTCCTTAATCAATGACTTTTATCTAGCTTCCTCATTCCAAGTGCAAAATTCACTGATGTCAGTGAAGACGAATTATATAGTAAAATATTTTTCTTAGCCTTTCCCTCTACACGTTCCAATCGCCCTATTTTTGTCTCAGTGTCTTATTTAACCACTCAGCTATGTAGTCTTCTTTCCGTTGGGGGTGGGACCGGAGGACCAGGCAGATGATGGTATATTCTATGGGGGATCTTCTCTCAGCTGGCATTTGGGTGGTCCTCTGAGGTCAAAGTTTCTCTCTGATGAAGGTCAGGATTACTGGTGTTCTAGGTTGCTGATAAAGATTCATACTGCAAATACCTCCTCCTACTCTCTGGTTTCTGGTGGGTGAAGGTTGTTTAAGATGGTGTTATACATGTTTGGAAAATGCAAATATAATAATGATTATAATCGGGGGGGGGGGGCGGGAGGGGGAAGGAAGATTCACACGTTTTGGAAACCAAAGCAGCAGGCAGTAGTTATTGCGTCAAATCATGAAAAGAGAGGCTTCTTCCCCGCGGCCTCTCTTGGATGAGCAAGCTCATCATCTCCACACTCACCACAGAGATCACCTACAAGCAGCACCCGAATTTTCCGCAGGAAGCTGTGCTGGATCTTTTCCAGCACACGGACAATTGCTCAACTAAATCCCCAGAGTTCCATGCCAGAAAGAAGGGCAAAAATTATTCCACCCCCGGCATTTCTCAGGGCAGGTATTATCAATTGCTGGCCGAGGCTTTAGAAAAGGCCAGTGTTCCCATGGACCACTGATGTTGCCTCAGGAAACCCGTAAGTGTGAGTCAAGTACAAAATGCTTTCCTAGGTGCCTGAATAGGTTGTGCAATGGGGTTATGTGGTAGACCAATTGTATCTATATGAAACAGTGATTTAAATTTAAATTAGTTAATGGTCAGCCATTTTTTTCCAGTTAACAATTTGAGACCTGGACCTATTTACATAAAAGTTATTTTTAAAATATTAATTTATATCACCAGCAACTCCAGAAAAGCAGAAATGTTCATTTAACGTCTTTGCCATTTCATGCGCAGCAAAATATTCCAACAGGAGTGTGGGTGGGGCGGAATCCCTCTTGATGGTAGTGATGGTGTGTCTGCCACATACTAGGTGGCATGGCCGCCATCCTGCCACTTAGAGGACACAGCACTGAATCCATACACAAAGCCTGTGAGGTTTTCTAGTTCCTTACGTGAGTCTGCCAAGTAGCAAGAAATTAAGAAATGTGCGAAGCCATGCGGTGAATAAATGGAGAGATTTGGCTTCGAATGCAGATCTTTAACTGAGTCTAGTTTTTTGTTTTTGTTTGTTTGTTTGTTTGTTTGAAATATTAGGACCCAAGAGAAACACTAGGGAGCACTGCTAGACTTAACCGTGGCCATTTGATCACAGATTTCATCTGTCCGATCTGCGATCCAACATTGGATTGTCCAGCTCCATCTCCCACCTTGAATTCCGCCGCATAAACCTATGTTTTAAGTAAAAAAATCTCCTAAGGCTGACTCCAAATAGTTCACTTTCCTCTCTCCCACAATACCTCCCCTCCCTCCCCCTCATTCCTGCTAATCCTGAGCTTTCACCCGGTCCTTGCAGGTCCTTGCAGCTGCCTCGGCAGGAAGAGGAGGAGGATGGTGAGGGGAGGGGCAAGCGGAGGCGGAGGGGCCGAGAGGTCCCGGTAGGGGTCCAGCCTGACCGTCAGGGAGAGCTTCAGGACAGGATCCACCCATTTAGCACCAAACCGGGTCTGTCAGCAAGGGCAAGTCCGAGATCCGGGGCCCAGCAGTGCAGCCTGTCGTTGTGCAGAGTTGTGGAGAGGAGTGACTTCAGCAAGTCCCAGAGCCAGACACAGGAGGGCTCTTAGAACTGTGCGGGGTCAAGATGTAGAGATTGTAAGGCACTTCTGCAGAGCTCGCTTCAGTCTTACAGCAGTCCCCACGGCATCTGCTCGTCCAATGTCACAGAGCAGGGAGCAGTTCCCTCTTTTCTGTTCCCCGATAGAGGGAACTTGGAGATGATAATGATGTCAGACTGACCAAATGGCTTCTAAAACTGATTTTGGTTCTAAAATTAGTTTTCCAAATGAGGAAACTAGTTCAGAAACAGAAATGACTCGCCCAAAATATCATGGCTCATGGAGAACCCAGGAAAATGTCTATATACTGTATTCAGAAAAATGATCAGGCCGTATATACACATGACCCACACTGGTATAAGAACTATATTTTGGATTTCATTGACATTTTACCCTGAGAGTTTTTAATAACCTACTATACAGTCTTAACATAGTTGCATTTTGAACCACGTATAAATCTCTTACTATTCTAAATGAATCGGCTTTTGGATATTATTCAGCTTGTTTGGTATAATAGGATAGACACTACTCATGAGCAAGACTTCGACTAGAAAAAATCAGTGAATTAAGAGAAATTTGTAGTACCGTGTTTCCCTGAAAATAAGACCTACCCAGACAATCAGTTCTCATGTGTCTTTTGGAGTAACAATTAATATAAGACCCAGTCTTATTTTACTATAATATAGTAAGACCGGGTCTTATACTAACTTTTGCTCCAAAAGACACATGAGAGCTGATGGTCTGGCTAGGTCTTATTTTCAAGGAAACAGGGTAGCTGTATCTTCATGCATATGCAAGTAAGATAAAGATGAAAAGTCACCTTTATGGAAAGATATAACTTAAAAAAAAATAGAGGGCAGTTTGCAAATAATACATTTCAAAAATTTGTTTTCCAGGATCTAGTTCAGGTTCAAAATTAAAAGGCCCTGACCTGAGTTTAAAAGGCCCCCAGCATGTCATGCAAGCAGGCCAGACGCTGTATCTCAAATGCAGGTAAGCGATTGTTGGTGTGGGGATAACCTGGCTGCCCTTCCCAAACGAAGTAGGAAGGTCACCTCTCAGAGCAGGAAGGTAGGGACTTCAGCCGTCCCAAGTGCAAACCACAGTGTCCTGCTTCCTCTGGAGGTTGATGCACCTCCTGGAAAGACTCACTCACTCCAGGGGAGGCAAGCGGGAAGGGACGCCGGGAACATTTTTGCATCTTTATTCTGACTTGTTTAAAAGCTTTTCGAAATGTGTGTGTTTCTGTAAAGAAGGTGACTACACTAAAGAGAGGACATCAGAATAGTGCTTCCTCATGCAGGGAGGGTCTAAGAACTGCCCCAGCCCTAACTGTGTTTTGTTTCCTTATCTGTATTGAAGGGGGGCAGCAGCCCATGCGTGGTCCTTGCCTGAAACGGTGAGTAAGGAAAGCAAAAGGCTGAGCATAACTAAATCTGCCTGTGGAAAGAACGGCAAGCAGTTCTGCAGTACTCTGACCTTGGCCACGGCCCAGGCAAACCACACGGGCTTCTATAGCTGCAAATATCTCTCCATACCTGCTTCGAAGAAGAAGAAAACTGAATCTACAGTCTATATATTTATTAATGGTAAGCCTTCCATTTTCTACACCCGTTTTCTGTAGCTTCCCAGGGGGTCACAAACCCACCCTGATCCATTGGAAAGGGGGCTTTCCTAGGGCAAAGTGTGAAAGAAAGAGGACATGCAAGAGCTTCTAGCCTAATTATGTAGAAACTTTTAGAATGCATTTCTTCGGTGTGGATTTCAATGGGAATTTTCAAGGACCAGTCAGTCAATTGTATGGTCCCTGAAGGGAGAGAGTGTTTTGTCTACTTTGTTCACTACAGTATCCGTAGCACCTAGAATAGTGTCTGGCACAGAGATGGATGAATACACGAATGACAAGATGTTAGTTGTCTCTTCATTATTGAGAAGCCCAAAATAGAACACAAGATTGTTTTGTACATTAACACAACTGCGATCCCTTACAAGTTGGAACTGTAAAATTCCAACTGTTCTTTCTACTAAATTCATAAATGTAATGTTGCTAATGTCTTTTGAATGTTCTAAATTGGTTCCAGTTGATGGTGTTGTATTATGTCATGTTCCTTAAGCAACTTTATAATCATATAAGAGCTGGCATGTGCCATTACATAGTGAAAAGGGCAAAAGGTAAAAATGAATCATTTTTTCGGTTATAATTTTTATGGTATGGTTTTCCTTTCTTAGAGAATGAACAAATAAACTAATATTCAGAGGGAAGAAATGCAGAATCCTTAAAGAAATATAAAATGACAATAGAAATGGATCCTTGAGAAAGAATAAGGGATAGGGCCTGTCATTCTTTGTTTTTTGTTTTCTTGTTTAGTTCCAAGCCAATCTCCAAAACTTGTTGAGAGGGATTTAAAAAAAAAAAAAAAAATGAAAAGAAGTTCTAGAAAACAAAGCAAAACTATTAGGGACGTCAGTCACAAAATCAAATTAAAAGCCAAACGAAAACAAGCAGCCATCAGTATTGATGGTGTAAATACACAATATGGGTCTACCTCAGGGTGAGGGAGAGAACCCGGTGTTTGTGTGGGAAGCGATCCCACAGAATTACGTTTTGGTGGGAATCTTTTCATTTTTGAAATAAGGCGACTAAACAATATGTAACTATCACATTCAGGATTAATCTTAGGAGGTGGTAAACAGTGGTATGATACTGGAAGTAATATCTTTTTAGTTCTTGCCAGCCTGACTTAGACAGCCACTTTTCTGCCCCTGTTTCTCCAAACTTCTTTCTGCACATTTTCCACTTTTCCAGCAGGGTAGATAACTGGAGGAGACAACAAACTTCCTAGCAGTTTACCAATGTATGAAAGCAGTCACCCCATTTAAAAATAAAAGGAGGAAATAGGCCAGGATCTTCACTTAGGGAAATGAGCCCCCTTCCATGGAGAGAAGAGAGGGCCACAGGCTGGAAGTGCAGCGGGGTGGAGCAGGGGCGTGGCAAGGCCCGACTTTCAGACAGCACTTCTGAGCTCAGGGGGAACTAAGACACAAAGCTTGACAGTAGTGGAAAAAGATATATATATATCTGTTCTCTTTTTCTAGTTTCACATAGTAGGTGATATTCTTTTTGCCACTTGTGGAGGGGGGATAAAAACCCACTTTTTCCCTGTCTTCTAGGGGAGTGGAGTGAAATTCATTCGTACTAAAATTCTCATAAAACTTTTTCCTATGAGTTTATCAGAGTCTGACTTGCAAACTAAATATTTAAATGAGTAAAAGACGGCCATCTCTTGTTTTCTCTCTAAAAAATAATGTTCACTGTTTCATCTTTAATTCCTATACTGTTCAACAGACTTCGAGCCGTAGGTAGGGAGTGCCGAACCCATCTCCTTCAATCCCCTTTGATATTAGAAGGGAAACTTAGCTACTTAGAATTAGTTCCAGTTCAACCATTACTGTGTCACATCAATTGTTAATCTAAGCCCCATGAGGACAAGGTCCATGTCTGTTTACATTACTTTTATCTGCAGTCTGCCTCCCCGCTACAGTGAGACTTCGGTAGTATATGTTCAAGGAATATATGAAGTGATTCACAGTGGCTGTGTAGAATACGGTGTTGAAATTGACATTGAGGATGAATCCCAGGCAAAACTGATTATTGATGTCTGTTATGAGACCTGAAGGGGGAGTCATGGCCATTGGGTCTGTGTTGACCACATCTGCTCTCCTGCAGTAGTCCACATGCATTAGCATAAAGTTACACGTCTCGGAGTCTCAAAGCTCCTGCATAATCTTGTTGGACATCAGCAAATGGTCTATTTCAAAGACAGTGTTCTTGGAGAAGGAAAGGTAGTGAAATGCGTTGTCTTTCATAGGACATTGCCATGGAATATACCAGGGGTGCCAAAAAAAATGTGTACTAGTGGACACTTTGGTCAACGTTGCTCAAGCAGTAGTTCACCATAATCAGAAGTGTCTGGACACCGATGGTAACCACTTTGAGCACCTCTTGTAATTGCAGAAGTCACACGTGACTTGTATTCATCTTTTGTTATCGGTATATATTGATATAGGAACACCAGTTGTGTTGTCTTTTTCCTGGTAGGGAAACGTTGGTCTCATATCACACTTTACTGAAGTTCTGCACAGCTGCCATACAGGTTATTCAGCATGGGTAACTTTTCCAAATATCCTAACATTTTTATGTATTTCCTGCTTTCATTATTTTATTAATTCTCTTTCTGAGAAAATTTGGTCTTATGCTTCTGTTTTTATTGATCCTTACTACATTACAGTTTCATTTCATTCAGGGGCACAAAACTCATCTCTGATGACTCAGGACTGTCTCTGAGTTAATAAAACTCCAATCAGTTCCTAACACACAGCTGTGATCACTTGCTGGATAGTAACTGGTTCTCACTTATTTATTATTGTTAAATCTTTACTTAAAGTACATTATCTTATTTGGACAATTCCCACCCCTGATAAGCACCTGCCGATGTGTTGGCATTTCATTTTTGTTTTCTATAAAGATGAGAAACACTGCTAGACACATATTTTGAAAAGGCATAGATTTGTAGTCTGATAGGGCTCTGAGAAAAAGAATCAGGGCTGGATCGCTTTGTCTACAAAACGCCAGATCCAGTGTGTGCATTACAAGAGAATTGCTACTGAGCTATTTTGAATGCCTGCTGTGCAGTAGGCACAGTTGCCACCTGGGCATGAATTTGGACATGATCTCTGACATGTAGTGCACAGAAAAATCAGTATCACCACTTATTATAACAGTATGCATAAATGCACCAAACATCTGGCATAATTCATTCAATTAATTTAATTACTTAAGTAATTGCATGTAACTACTTTATTTAATTACTGAATTGTCTGGTAAATCAAAATTTCTCTTAATATAATAACAAAAATTCATTTGTAGTTTGTTTTCATTTAAACAAATGGTTTCACTTACATTAAGCCATTTAATTCTCACAATGATCAGGGAAGTACTAGTCTTCTCTCCTTCTTACAAGTGAAGGACCTAAGAGCCACTTCACATCCGGGCTACGTGAGGAGTGACAGAAAAGAGTTAGCAGCAGAGTGAGGTGGTCATACTTTTCCATTCAGAATCTCTGAGGGGGCGAGACTGGGGCAGGAAGACCAGGCAAGGACTGCTGTGTATAGTGAGACAGGAGAGCTGGTGGCCCAAGGTCGCCATAGTAGCTGTGGGGAAGGAGAGAAGTTGACGGTTGGAGGGGTTCCATCAGCCCTGGTACATGGGTAGGTTGGGGTGGGTGAGGGAGAGGGAGGAGTCCAAGTGAGACCAGAATTCTGGAGTGACAACTTGGCAACAGGTCCCGTAGTGAAGTGGAGCCATGTCTCACGAAATGACATTGATGCGAGACAATCATAACTCTATATATTCTTGGCCTGGTCTCCACAAAGGGCTGTTGAATTGAGAGTAGCTGAAAAATACTACATAGATTTTTAAAAATTGCTTTGGGAAAAAATGAATGGAACACTTGGTACATTATAGAAATGTCTAACCACTGGGCTGTACACCTGAAACTAATATTAAATAATATTGAATGTCAACTGTAATTGAAAAAAAATGTTGACAAAGCAAAAAAGAAAGAAAGAAAAGAAAGGAAGGAAGGAAGGAAGGAAGGAAGGAAGGAAGGAAGGAAGGAAGGAGAGAGGAGGGGGAGAGAGAGAGAGAGAGAGAGAGAGAGAGAGAGAGAGAGAGAGAGAGAGAGAAAGAGAAAGAGAAAGAGAAAGAAAATGAATGGAATCCCCCAGTAATTATAGCCACAAAATTCTGGGCCATAAAGAAAAAGAAATTGTAAAGCACTCCTAAATGCTTTGCTAATTCCAAACAAAAAAGACTTCTAGATGAATCGTAATGTTAGGTCTACTTAGGTGGTATTCATCCCCTTTGCCGAGAAAAAGGAACACTTTTGCACTTCTTTCTGACCCTATGGGATACACAAGAAATTGGCTCCACCTCAGACTTTTCTAAAAGTTAGAGTATTTCATTGACGTTATTATTGTAATACATGAAATATGGCTGTAAAGTGAGAAAACTGACCAGAAAAAATTTTAATGGCATCTCCAAAGGATTGATACTTTGTCAATGTCTCCAATTTATTATAGTTAGGAAGACCTTGAACTTATTGTGTTGAGTTCCCTACACTGTGAAGTCAGCCTGTATCCCTCCCCTCTCGAGGCCCAACCCTTTCAGGACTATTTAAGTAAAATGTCTTCTCTTGAAAAATTATAATTGAAAAGGAAAAAAAAATGTGTGTGTGTGTGTGTGTGTGTGTTATGGTTGGGTGGATATATCCTAGTTCTTCCCTGTTAATGAAACTCATTTTCTTCTGTTTCTCTTAACATGATTGTTTGCCTCTCTGAGTCTGCTGAAGCAAATGAGTTGTAGCATTTTCAAAACAGATTTTCCCTCCACTGGTTTTCCCGTATGTATACAACTGATGAAATCTGCATTGCAGCTTAATTGAAAACGATCAGACACATTGTGTATATAACTGGAACGTAATAGAAGTTCTGACAACCCAGGTATTCTGGGAGAGAATGATCATGGTGCCTTCACATAAATATTCTTAGTGGGAAATATTCCTACCTGGCCATAGAGCCTCGAGCAAGTAAAAGTTCTAACAGCACAGATATTCTGAGAAGGAATCAATGTACTCATTTGTACATTGATTCAGATTTTCCCGAAAAGCTTTTACATATCTCTGAGATAAACCAAGTTGGCATTATTTCTTCCATTTTATATACAAGAAAACAGCCTCAGTGACCTGCACAAGAGAACAGAGCTAATAAAACGACAAGCCAGGAGGGGATCCAGGTCAAAGCCCTCAGTTAGGGCTATTTCCACTGCAGTAGAGTGTCAGCCAGTGACGTCAAACTATGAACGAGTTGTTGGTTTGATCTTTGAGAATATAGATTGTATAGTCATTAACTTGTTTAAATTTCAAATTCAATATTTTTTTTTCCTTTTCTTTGAGGAATGACAGGTTAAGCCGGCCTCAGGGTATTTTTCTGAGTAGTAGACCTTTGAGAAACAAGTCCTGATCCCAAAGAGCTTTATGTTGTCCCTTGCTGGGCACAGAGTTGGTTTGGCACCATCTGCACGCACACAGTGTTACTGCTGTATTCTAGCTCATGCAACATGAGGAAGAGACACAACTCTACTTACTAAATTGAGTGGGACTTTTAAAAATGTGCATTCCAATCCATTAATGGGCCATGGAATCAAATTAGTGGGTTGTGATCCACATCCAAAAAAAAAAAAAGCAGAATAGAATGGAAAAGATCCAAGAATATTGCAAAAGGCAAGGGTAAGTTTTGTTTAGTGACTTTTTAAAATAAAACTATTGTTTCCATTTTATACACATACATATACATTATACCGGCATATGTGTAAAATACACGAGAGAGAGAGAAAGAGAGAGAGAGAGAGAGAGAGAGAGAGAGAGAGAGAGAGAGAGAGAGAGAGTGTGTGTGTGTGTGTGTGTAATGGGTCTGATGTAAAATGTGCTCCTTACTGTGGCGTAGGCAGTTATCATGTGCCTTACTGTCTAACAGGCTTAGACAGGGTAGGTCATCTCTATTTCATTTGGGAAACTGGTGCCCACAGTGAGCACCGCGGTGCTTTTGCTCACCACTGCCGACACGGCCTGGCGAGATCGTGGCTGTGGAAATCCCCCCTCTCCTCCAGGTGCTGGCCGCACAGCTGCTGTGGTCTGTGCCGGTGTGCTTGTTGCATTCCTGAAACAGGGTTTCCCACAGCTAGGTCTGGCCTGGGGGCCGTCAGCAGATGGAGCCTGTCTGCGGATGTGGGTCACACACCTGCTACATGCCAGGCCCTGTCGCTCGTTCTGTGGGAGGCACAAAGAGCAAAGATATGGGATCTTAGGGTGTAGGAGGCCCCTGGTCGCTTTCTAAGACCATGACTTCAAATAGATTGCTGAGAATTTAAAACTGCACAGGGCTCACTTTAGCAAAGAATAACTTGTTCAAAAGCGGGTCTTTCCAGGGAGTGAGGACTCCGCCAGTAGTCCTGACTGAGGCCCCCCTAAGGCCCCCACTACAGCCTGCATATTCTGTTCCAGCACTGCCTTCCAGTAGATTCCTAGCCGGGGCAGATGCGCTGGGGAGCACACATGAGAGGCTTGGCTGACATTGCTTAGCTGTGTGCTGGCTGAGCAGCTGGCGTTTGTCGCACATTTGCCGCCCTGGGGTGGTGATTCCGTCAGCACGGCTGTCATAACAGGTAGGGACATGGATGAAAAGAGTAGCAGTCTGCAGATTTCCTCCCAGCACCTCGCGGCTGCCACTTTTCCCCGCGGTGACAGCCACATTTGTAAGGTGACAAGGCACAAAGGCTGTCAGCCCCCCAACGTGGACTGGAAGGAGGGCTTGCCGATTCCAGCTGTCACACACACCCCGTGGTGGGCAGGTCCGAACTGTGACAGACTTTCAGAGCAAAAAACACTTCAGAGGAATCATGGGCATATTTGTTGAAAAAGAAAATATTGTTCCTATTCATCAAAATTCTTCTCCGACGAGAAAACAGGCTACAACACCTCATATTTTGTAGGAAGAAAATAATTAAGAAACCAAAAAAACCCCACAAAACCTTAGCCACACTAGTTGGCTGAATTCTTTAGGTCAGGATTTCTTAGCAAATTTGACAATACCTATTATTGCTCAGTTAATTTCTAGAGTCCTCTCTAGCTTTCAAGGTCAGTTTTCATCATGTGCTCATTTATTCACCCGTCCCCTGCCCGTCTACAGAGTCCCCCCACACCTCCCTCACTCACGTCATCTCCATCCCTCATGCGTGGCTCCTTCCACTTATTTTATGAAACTTGTGTTTCTTCTGGCATGAATCTCTCAGTAAGAACTGGTTCCCAAAGTTTTGGTTTCACGGACTGTCTAAGATTCCTAGCCCAGTAGCCACCTAAGCCCATAACTGTTTAAAGAAAACTTACCAGTCACCTTGAGTCATCAGGAAGCAGCAAATGCAGTCAGGCTGGGCCACGGATCATGTTTGTTATTCGCACATCACCACCTGATGAGTTTGCTCGGGAGATAGGTGAACATGTTGGGGTGAGCAGAGTTTGGACTGTCAGCCTCTGGACTACACGTTTGAAATCCAGGTGGGTTTCCTAAAATGGCAGCAGTCTGAGGCTGACTTTCCAGAATTGTACTTCAAAGGATCTTCAGTAAAGAATTCCTCGGAGTTTTCTGGCCTGTCTGCACACAGCTTCATCAGAAATTTAGTACGAGGTCAGGTTTTGCTGGAATTTCTTTTTCATTTGCATGAAGTGTGTAAGAGAGGAAACAAATATTTCTAGGATTTGAAATATACACTGATGACACTGTCAATTGGAATCGCAGATTTTTCCTTGGGAAACAGACCCCTTACAGCCTGGCTGAAGCGCTAAGGCTGAAACATGAAAGGAGATTATCCATTCTATCCATCACTGGGGGACAGCTGATTGGGACCACATGGCTAGGGTTTAGAGAAGGGTAACTTAACTCTTATCCATTCTCCTTTCCAGTTACATGAAAATCTGATAGAAGACATTCTTGATATCTTTAAGCCCTGCCATTTCACATTTCCCTTCTAGAAACATTTTTGTCATTAGACACAAAGGGACTTTGACCTTAGGAAACACATGTGACTGAAATGGAGCCACTAGTGTTGGTGACTTTGATGGCAGTCAGGAGCCTTGCACCTTCTTTCCTTAACCCCTGCTGCTGACCTAGCGTGTTCCTAGGGATTTCATCCTTAGCACTTGGTGGTACCTGCCAAATGTTCAAGCTATTCCTTCAAGAGAGAGCATTCCTGACACTCCCTAGGCTCCATACCAGAAAATTTTGGCGTGCCAGTTCTCTAGAGTAACATTGCTAGCAAAAACACAATTGTATATCACTAGGCATTGAGTACAACTACATAAATATTCAAAAATAATCAGAATGAACATAGTCTTGAATGAGCCATTTGGACAGAACCTAAGTCTTTGAAAAGTTAAAGTTGACTGAGATAGAATTACGAAATCTCAAGATGGCAGTGAAGTCCAAAGGCAATAAAAGTGACCGTATCCTCCCATTTTCCCCCTACAAGTAAGAAGTGTAGAAAATAGTACATCAAAACTTCATGGTTTTAAGGATTTTTAAAAAATCTCCTTTAAGTAATCTTTTGAGAAAATTCAGCAGGGGACTTTTTTAGGAGAAATCCCCTTCAGCTGAAAAGGCTTTAAGTTTCTGATATTTTATAACTTCCTTTAACTATGATAATGAAATGCTTGCCCTGCCCGGAAACGAGGAGGTGATCTGTTTGGGTCTTTAAGGTCCTTGCCATTTTGATACTCTTGAGGTTTCCCTTACTATTGAAATTTTTCGTTGTTTTGTCTTCTGATGCATTTTTGCTGGGTTACCTTGGCAGTCCTCTTGGCTCACTCACTGTGCTATTCAAAATCAGTGACTCCTAAAAGCAAAAACACCCCTCCCTTCCTTCCTTCATCAAATATCAATTAATAAGCTATAGTTGAAACAACGTGATCTGGGTTCACCTTGCGTTCACCTCCCTGCCCTGCCATGCGCTACGCCTTTGTAGAGATTCCTTCGTAAGAGTGCGGGTCACACCCGGGAGCTGCTCAGTGCGGACCATGCTTCTGAGCACGTTGATGGTTTCCTTCTCACAACAACTGCACGAGCTCTGCTGTCATTTTCATCTCCTTTCCACAGAACGGCTAAGTCACTTGCCCGTAGAACTAGTCACGTAACTCGTACATGACAGAGGAGGCAAACCATGTTTTGCCGTAACCGCCTCTGTGTCCGGAGTTCACGTAGATAAAACCCTTAGTTTTAGTGGTTGGCCTGCAGAGTGCACTGTACATGTGTCTACTCTTACTGCTTCTCCTGTTGTTAGTATTATCATCTCTGAGCCTTGGTTTCCTCCTCTGTAAAAGGACAAGAGCTGTTGCCTCCCAGGGTTGTTAGGAGATGAAATGAGCTCATACACAGCACTGTGCCTACACTTAGGAGGGTCCCCCGGTAGGAGTTACGTGTGAAAGGCACTGTGCGGCAGAGCAGGAATTACAGACGGTCCTGGCAGCTTCCAAGGGGCCTACAGTTTGCAAGGGCAAATAAAATGGGTTACAGCTAACCATACTGCAGGGCATTGTGGGAAAAGCTCAGTGGAAGGAGCATAGCGGAGGGACGGACGCTTGGCCGGGGACACTTCCACCCCTCCCCGTCCCCTAGCTCCTTTGCCCCAGCTTACTCTCACTCATTTTTCAGGTCTCAAGTGAAACTCTACCCCTCTAGAAATCTCCCCAGGTTCCCCCAGACTAGATTTGGTGCTTCTTTCCTTTCACAAGACCTGCCCCCTCCCCGCTCTGTGAGGACCAGAACACACTGCCTGGCTCACCGTGATCGCTCCAGCACCCGGCATGGGTCTGGGACATAGGGGTGCCCAAGAAAGGTTTGCTGGATGCAAGAAAGAAATGCGGGATTTTTTCATTGTATTAGTCTTACCTGGTCTTTTTTACTTCGATGAGGAAACTGAGGGTACCCTGAGCAAATGAGCCAGATGGGGAAGCAAAATCTTGTGACAGAATCGTGTGCCAAAAAATTTCCAATAGACTGACACAGTGAACTGGGATTAACAAAGTGAGATTTGATGGGAATGAGTGTAAAGGAGTGTAGTTGGCTAGGGACGCACAGAGTACCAGAGTACGGGGAAGCTGTGGTTGACAGAGCACTTACGAGAATGCAAATCCAGCCTTGGAGTGCAGTAATCCACATACAGTGTCCGGAATAAAGGTGGTGCCGGTCTCACTGCTTACGTTACACTTCAGGAGGGACCTGCGATTCCCTGCGATTCCAATTGACAGTGTCATCAGTGTATATTTCAAATCCTAGAAATATTTGTTTCCTCTCTTACACAACTTCATGCAAATGAAAACAGGAATTCCAAGCAATCTGTGTAACCCCCACAACCTCATTTTCACCATCTGTAAAATGGGCACCTGCCTCCGGGCTGGGAGCATTAAATAATTTGATGATTTATGATTTTCATTGGCAAGGAACAATCAAAGGAACTGAAATGTTTAAGAAAGGAAAGAACTGAGTGGGGAGATAGGAGACATGAAGTGATGGCCTCCTTCAAAGTGTCCTTAGGTGAGAAAGAGATTAAGCTTCCTTTATAACCCTGGGTGGTGAAATTACTATCTAAGAATGAAAGAAGTCAAGACAGGCAGATTTCGGCTTGACATAAGCTAATACTTTCTGACGTGTAAAGCTACCCAAAAGTGGAATGAACTGTCCTCAGCGGGGGTGAGTTCCAGTGTGGAGGTATTCCAGCACCGGACCGTGCTCATGTGGGGGTGCTGGCAAACAGTGCCTCGGGGCCTTCCACTGCTGAGATTCCATTCAGGCCTGGTGTGTGTCACCATCCTTATCCGGCTCAGGTTCATTACGTATTTCATTTCATTTCATCCCAAGAACCCAATGGGGTAAATTCTATTATCAGTCTCCCGTTACAGAAAAGTTGGAGAAATTCAATACTGTCTTTAATGTTGCATGCTTTGTAAATTACCAAGTCAGGTTTTGGACCCAGGTCTGATTGACTCCAAAGCTCCTGCTCCTTCCAACCCAGCTCCCTCCAAGCTGTGTATGCAGAATCAAAGGAGTGGGGGGAGGTGGGGCACAGTGCAGGATTGCAAACTGGCAGCTTGCAGGCCAGATTCAGCTAACACACGTTTTGATTGGCAGGCATGGCACTTTTGGCTGCCAGTATTTAACAATTAGAGTTCACACCAAAATTTGATTTTCTACTTGTCTTTAAAGATTGGAAACCAGCCACAGTGGCCCACATTCCCACTTGGAACAACTGGCTGCAGCAAGCAGGCACTGCCCCTTTCCGTCATGGTCCCCACATTTCCAACTGCCACCACCCTTTCCATCTCTCACCCTGCTGCTCCCCTCATCTGCCTTCCTTGCCTGACCCCCAGAGGGATGTCACTGTGCTATGCCCCTGTGAACATTTAAGTGAGTGCAAAACAAATCACAAGTTTGGGAACAGGAAAGTGTCTGTCACATTTTCCAGATGAGGAAGTTGAGCCCGAATCCCATGCTGGTGGCACAGGGCGTCCGGGCAACCCCTCAACCCAATGCTGCCTCCTGACTCCCCACTGCTCCACTCTGGAGGGAATGTTCTGATGGGAGGTACTGAGGCTGCTGTCTAACAGAACCCCGGTCCCGGCTGGAGACGGGAGGGACCAAGCCCCCTGCCCTAAAGGATGACTGTACCCTTGGAAGGAATTTCATCTCTAGTCTATAAAACAGGACTTTCTCTTGTTCTTGAATTCATTATTATTATATATGAATCGATTTATATATTTTATATGCTATGTACAATACATATTATTAATATACATGCATATAATATGTATATCAAAGTTTTAGTATGGTCTATACATAAATACAAATACACTGTATATCTTCTAGATCCAAGTCCCTTATCAGATAAATAACGGGCAGGTATCTTTTTTCCCATTCTGTAGGTTCTCTTTTCATTTTCTTGATGTATGTTTTAAAGCACAAGAATTTTACATTTTGATGGAGTACAGTTGATCTATGTTTTTCTTTTGTTGTTTGTATCATGTATAAGAATCCGCTGCCCAATCTGAGATCTGAAGGTTTACCTCCATGGCTTTTTTTAAGTTTTACAGTTTCAGCTCTTCCATTCAGATCTTTGATCCATTCTGAGTGAACATCTATCTGTGTGTGGTGTGCTGTGAAGGTCCGACTCTGTTCTTCGTCTGTGACGTTGCTCCAGCACCATGTGCTGAAAAGAGTATGCTTTCCCCCATTGGATGGTCTTGGCAAACTTACTGAGAATCAGCTGACTGTAGACTCCTGTGCTTATTTCTGCACTCCATTGATCTACGTGTCTGTTCTTATGTCACTAAAACACTGTATTAATCACCGTTATTTACAGTTTTAGTAGTAACTTTTGAAATTAAGAAGTGTAAGTCCTTCAACTTTTTCTTTTTCAAGATTGTTTTGTCTATTCTGGATTCTTGAAATTCTGAATTTGAGAATCAGCTTACCAATTTCTACAAATCTCAGTTGGGATTCTGATAGCGATTGCATGTAATTTATAGGTCAAATTGGGGGAGCATTGGCGTCTTAACAATATTAAGTCTTCCAAACCATAAACATGGGATGTTTTTCATTTATATCTTTAATTTCCTTCCACAATTTTTGTTTTTAGTTTTCAAAGTATATGTTACATTTGTTTTGTTAAATATATTCCTTTATTCTTTTTCATGCTATTATAAATGGAATTTTCTCAGTTTCATTTTCAGATTATTCATTGCATGTAAATGTTTTTGTATATTGACCTTGGATCCTGCAATTTTGCTGTACTTATTTACTAGTTATAATAGTTTTCTAGTGGAGTTCTTAGGATTTTCTATATACAAGATCATGTCATCTGAAAGTAGAGAAAATTATACTTCTTTTTGAATCTGGATGCCTTTATTTTTCTTGCCTAATTGCACTGGCTAGAATGCAGCGTTATTCATAACAGCCATTGAACCTCTAGTACCATGTCGAATAAAAGTGGCGACAGTGGACAACCTTATCTCGTTCCTAATCTTAGGGGGAAAGCGTCCAGTTTTTCACCATTAATGACAATGTTAGCTGTTAGTTTTTTTGTAGATACCCTTTATCAGGTTGAGGAAGTTCCCTTCATTCTTAGTAGAGTGTTTTGTTTTGTTTTGTTTTGTTTTGTTTGGATTTTGTCAAATGCTTCTGCTGTTAAAATGATCATAAGGGTTTTGTTTTTTATTCTACTATTAGTGACATTAACTTTTGGATGGTAAACCAATCAAGCATTCCTGGGAAATATTCCACTCGGTCATGGTGTATAATTATTTTTATATGTATTCAGTTTGTTAGTGGTTTGTTGAGGTTTTTGCATCCATATTTATAAAAGGTATTGATCTGTAGTTTCCTTTTGATATCTTTGGTTTTGGTATCAGGGTAATAATGGCCTCATAGAAAGAATTGGGAAGTGTTCCCTTCTGTTCTGTTTTTTAGAAAAGTTTGTGAAGAATTCATATTATTTGTTTGATAGAATTCACTTGCCATCTGGGCCTGGGCTTTTCTTTGTGGGCAGTCTGATTACTACTAATTCAGTCTCTTTACTTGCAGGTCTATTTGGGTTCCTGTTTCTTATTGAGTTAGTTTCAGTAGTTTATGTCTCTCTAGAAACTTATCCATTTCATCTGTTATCTAATTTACAATTATTACAACTTATAATGTATTACAATTATAATATCCCCTTATAATGCTTTTGATTTTAGTGACGTTGGTAGTAATATCTACTGTTTCATTTCTGATTTTATTTATAATACTTGTCTTTTCTCTTTTTCCTTGGCTTATCTGGCTAGAGGTTTGTCAATTGTGTTTATCTTTTCTAAGAACTAGCTTTTGGTTTCATGGATTTTTCTCCAGTTTTCTGTTCTCTATTTCATTCATTTCCACTCTAACCTTTATTATTTCTTCCCTTCTGCTTTGTTTAGGTTTAGTTTGCAGTTCTTTACCTAGAGTTCTGAGGTGGAAGATTAGGTTATTAATTTGAGATCTTTTTCCTTTTTTTAATCTAGGCATACAGCTGTAAATTTCCCTCTAAACACTGTTTTAGTTCTATCCCATACGTTTTGGTATGTTGTGTCTTCAGTTTAATTCATTTCAAAGTATTTTCTAATCTCCCTTTTGATTTCTTCTTTGATTCATTAGTTATGTAGGAGTATATTGTTGAATTTCTACATATTTGTAATTTTCCCAAGTTTCTATCTGTTATTGATTTCTCATTCCACTGTAGTCAGAGAAAATACTGTATTATTTCTATCCTCTTCACTTTATTGGGGTTTGTTTTATGGCCTAGCATATAGTCTATCCTGGAGAATGTTCCACGTGCACTTGAGAAGAATGTATATCCTGCTGTGATGAGTGGAGTGTTCTGTAGATGTCTGTTAGGTCTCGTTGGTTATTAGTATTGCTCAAGTCCTCTACTTCGTTTTTGGTGTTCTGTCTAGTTCTATCCATTATGAAAGTGGAATACTGAAATCTTCTGTTATTGTTAAATTCTATTTCTCTCTTCATTTCTGTCAATTTTGCTTCATGTATTTTGGGATGCTGTTAAGTCACCTATATGTTTATAATTATTATATCTTCCTGATTGACCCTATTATTATTATAAAATGCCCTTCTTCATATCTAGTAACATTTCTCATTTAAAAGTCTATCTTATCAATATTAGTATATATATATATTCAGCTTTCTGTGGTTGCTCCAAAGGTCTCTTGAATTCTAAAGGTTTTGATGGGAAGGGTAAGTCAGTGAAGAAATTGCCTCTTTCCCCCTTTTTTGGCTCATATTTCAAATGAAATATTTCACCAATCAATAACCTTTCCTCAAGCACTAGGTCTGGTCCACAACACAAAGACCTGCGTGACGTGACAGCTCTGTGTCAGAAAGAACCCTCTTCATGGGATTGCTAAGTTCCTTGACCTCTTCACTTGGTCCTCAATTAAAATCATAACCTCTTTTAAAATAACCAGGAGTCCTCATGACTGGGACTTAGAAGTATAGAAAGTGAAGTGAAAGGGAAAAGTTCATAAAAATCATAAGAATAAACAAGTGCTAGAAAACAAGATATTTACTCTTGAAACGTTCAAATCAGGAAAGCTCCCTGAATTCTTTGGGTTATTCACTTGCTCCAAACCCAGCAGAACTCCTGGGTGACACGAGTAGGAAATGGAATGGAGTGAGGATGGCACGGGGTCCTCTGTGTCTGTGTGCCTCAATGTGCCCAAGTGATTACTGCTTCAAAAGAGAAAAAATGCATTAACAATAGATGTAATGCCATTCTGAGTGAGGGTCCTTGTCTGATCTTTTCCTGTGTCTGAGCCCACTTGTTGTTCTGAAGGATGACAGCCCAGGTACTTCCACTGGGTGAGGAAACTTCGTATTCTGTGCCAGTTTCCTGTCACTGCTTTGAGCTCTTCAGAGTTCAGAGGGAGGGTGGCGGGTGGCGTGACCTCCACGTAGCTGTGAGTTGGCATGAGTCCCTGGTGACAGTGTGTCTGTGCCGCTGGTACACCGGCAATCTTTGGATCAGCGAGCTCTTCCTCACTTTCAACAACCAGCCAATGTGGTCTCAGGAAACCGCTCAGCAGTGGTGACTGGGTTTGGAAGTCATTTTTAATTTTGTGACAAAGACAAATGTGTCTTATGGAAGCAGTAAGTGGTTTTACTGGTGATATTAATGGAATCGTGACCTCTTCTGTATCTATGGGCCTACAAAACAAAACAAAAAAATGTTTGTATTCTAATATGTCAGGCAAGTTCATTTTTAGCCCTTCCTTGAAGCAAACTGCAGAGGAAATATACTATTAATAAGCCCAGAGAATATTGTTTGTGAGTGTGTGTGTATATCCACAGTCATGAGCTCATGTACAAACATAGTAGACAGACAGTGCCCCTAGAACTGTGATACAGATGATGTTTTCAATTGTGATCGGATGGACACCACTCATTGAAGTTCTGACATCTCTGAATAGAACCTCAGTGGGCCCAGTGCTGAAATTGGTATTGGCTTTTCAGGGCCAATAACTGCAGTAAAATTCAAGTGTTTGGGGGATCCAAAGTGACGAAGGGAAAGAAGAAATCCAAAGGAACGTAGCGCTTCTATTTTCATTTGTGATTGGCATTCATTAGTCCAGAAATGACTACACTAATGTTTACTATTTCCTACAGGAACTTTTATGCCAGTGTCCTTGGTTGAAAATGGTTGCTTAAGGAGACAGTAAATTAAATGTGAACAATTTATAGTTTAGTTACATGAATTAAACCATTTCCTGGTGTTTGTGTTTACCTTCAGACTCACAAAGGAGATAAAAATATAAACTCACAAAAGGAAGGAAAGGAATAATCAAATAAAATCCCATCGTCCCCACCCAACCAAATGTCTAGCTCAGCAATTTTATTTCAGGGAGGAACTTGGTGCTGATAAGTGAATCTTTATTAACTTTTCCTCTCTGCATATGTTACTGGTACTACACTCATAAGCTCAACTATTAACTGTGATAGTACATGTCCCATTCTATTACATGAAACAAAACTAAAGTAAATCAAATGCAAAATTTATAGTTTTCGTCAAGTAAAAATGGGTGGTGCTTTATAATTTGAGACTTAAACTCAATAATTAAAAATGTTATAACACAATCATTCTAGAATCTGAAAAATACAGAAGGGAAATGAAAAAGTAATAACAACCCATAAAGTCATTACTCAAAGATAATCATTAACATTTTAGTGTATACATTGCATCTTTTTTTGGTTCCACTATATGACTATATACTTAAACATTTTTATAGTTCAGATCAAGAATATATTTTTGATTTCATGTATCCCGACCCCTTCTCGCCCTAAGTTCAACTCTTTCACAATAAGGAAAGTAGGAGTTAACACACGTGCAGGACTATCTGTCAGGCACCGTTTTAGGTGCTTTATACACATTCATTCATGTAAGCCTCATCATAACCCCTTGAAGTAGATTTTATGGAAGAGGCACAGAGGGTGAAATGATTTGCTGTAGGCCTCAGGACTGAAGGAGCAGAGCCAAGTTTCAGACCCAGGCTGTAAAGGGTGTTTTCTTAATCTGTGATCTGTAGCATCCCTCTAACAATAACCCTTGGAATGGCCCTCCCGCTGATCGACCTCTTCTCCGAATTCCTCTCACACTAGACTGTATGACAGGGCACTTACCTTACCCCTAACTTGGGAAAAATCTGCCCCACTATGAAAAACAATTGCCACCTACCGCTCTTCCTGTGGGGAGCCCTCCTTCAAAAGGAGGAGGCTGGAGATCCAGCCGTAAGGGTGACAGCCTTGTGCTGGAGGGCAGGAGAAACTGGCCTCCAGTCCTGGTTCTATTCACACTGAGCTTCACCTGTGCTCTCAACTATGAAACGATGGGGTTGGACAGCCCTTCATTCATTTATCGGCTTGTTCATTCATTCATTTAATACACATTAGACATTTTCCCTCTATTTCCTCCCCTCTAGAAATTCATCATCCAATGTGTAGCCAGAGATGTAAACTGCCAGTTCAGCGCCAGCATATTTAGTGTTATGAAAGGAGAATGCCGGGGTGCTGGGAGAGCCCCGCTCTCTCTAGTGTCAAACTATCCCATCTTCAGCAGGTCACAGCAATGTCACTTTTGTTGGGGGGAGGCGCTTAAGACTACAGAAATTTTCTCACATTTTGCAAACTGAGATCTGAAATTGAGGTGTCCACAGGCCACGCTCCCTCTGAAACCATTCGGGGGCCCTTCGTTGCTGTCCCCCCCACCCCCCCACCCCCGCCTTCTGATGGGTGCGGCAGTCCTTGGCTTCCCTTGATTTGTAGCTTCCTCACTCGTCTCTGCCTCTGTCATCTAGCATTTGCTCCTGTGTATCTGTCTTAAAAAATGGCCATCTTTGTATAAGGACACCAGTCATATCAGATCAGGGACCCACCCTACTTACCTGCCAAAGTAATTACATTGGCAATGACCCTATTTGACCCAAATGAGGTCCCATTCTGAGGCACTGGGGCTTAGGACTTAAACACATCATAGTTCAACCCCTAACAATCTCTGGCGCCACCACTGCGTCTAGGCAACCACTGCCTACTCACTGCTCGTTTCTCTAATTCCTTCTCCACTCTGAGCTTCCTCAACTCCAACAAGCCAGGTGGGGGCTTGCTTAGTTCTTCCGGGTCCAGACGGAGAGAGTTAGCACAGGACTTGTTTCCATGTTGGAACCCAGGGGGGCAGATGGGGACACAGTGACTCCTGAAGAGATCCTGTCAGCGAACTGCCACAGGCAAGGGCAGGGCGCACTGAAGATGTTTCTAAAAGGATCGATGCTCATTCTGGTCCCCAGAGGAATTACAGGGATGCTGGACAGGTGGTTTGAAGCCCTCTGACCTCTGACGGGCCAAATGCCATAGTTTTTAAGGGTGCTATCTTGGTGACGATGTAAAGCCTTTCCCAGACCACTCCGCGTGCACTTGCTCATACTTTTCTGTTAGTAGAGAAGTGGTGCTTCCTAAAGAAACAGGCCCAACATACGTGTGGAGTTAATGCAGCATTCCCACTTCTTCTCCAGCCTCTCCTTTCCCCCGTCCTCCCCAGTATCTCAGACTTCCACATTCATTGTTAGTCTGCCGGGAAAGGTCCAGAAAACCTTTAAGTCATGCTTTGGTCATTCAAATGCTAATCTTCTCCAATGTGACACCTTTGCCTCACTTCCATCTGCGCGGTCTGTACTCCAAAGACAGCTGACCATTGTACCATCCTTTGACTTCTTACAAAGGCTCCGGAGGGGGCTTCCGGAAGCACTTAGCATAGCTGTGGCAAGACGTGTATGCAGAATATTCTCCTTTCTCTCTCACTTGCATTTTTATGGCTTTTCCCCACCCTGGTCTAAACAGCTCCCCTCCCCTAATCACAGTTGCGTATGAGGCCCTCTGAGAAATCTGATCACAGACCAAGACCTGAACAAGCAATTCCGTTTTCTTAGAGAAGCAATCCTCTGGGCAGAAACAGCCGATTTCAGGGAAAAGGACATGACAGATGGAGGGGAGAAGGATGTACTGTAGCAGTGCCCATGTGGCCCCACCACCTACAGGGTCTAGATGCTTGTAGTCCAATCGTTTATATACATGTGTATTTTTTCATTTTCTTTCCTTTCAGATACAGGTAGGCCCTTTTTAGAGATGCACAGTGATATACCTGAAATTATCTACATGACTGAAGGAAGGGAGCTCGTCATTCCCTGCCGGGTTACGTCACCTAACATCACTGTTACCTTAAAAAAGGTGAGATTGAGCAATGCCACTCAGAATATTTTTACTGCAAATGAGCGTGATGAATGTTTAGATACTTTATATCTGTGGAATAATTTTCTTACAAACATTTGGGCCTCTCAGTGGACTTTTTATAGCGTCCGTCTACTATAAAGCGTAAGCGCTAGGAGTTAGACCTATGTATGTATTTAAATGGAATAAAATGATAATGTGTGGAGCACAAATCCACGAGAATAATGAAAGAACAAAATCATGAACGTTTTTGTATTTGCCACAAATCCAAGGACTTGCAAATGTGAGAAAATGAGTACCAATGAATAGCTTGGTAGAGGTTAACCCAGATTTTTGTTGAAGGCAGAAGTCAGGCCTCCAGCTTCCCACACAGGGAGTGAGCACCTTCCCTTCCAGCTGGGAAGTTCCTGCTGACAAGCAGCTTATCGCCTGCTGCGCGTCAAACTTAGCCTCTTGCAGGGGGAAAAAGAGGGGAAAATGCTATCCCTGAGATTTTTTTCTTCCTCTTATGATGTAAACTGTGCATGTGGAAAAGGAAAAAGATTTGGGTAGAATCTAATAAGGACAAAAAATGAAAACGTGACATTCCAGCTAATTCATTTGGAATTTAGGAGTACACTAAGAATGGGATAAAAACGCCTAAAATGAAAACCTGTAGTGACTCCTGAGAGCTTAGAGCTTTAAGAGGAGAGTTCAGGCCATCCCAACAGCACTGGCCCTGCTCAGCACTAGTTGCTGCTCAGGGTGTGTGGGGGACGGTCAGCTGGAGAAGTTTAGCATGGTTTTCAACACCTCCTGCTGACCCTGAATCCTGAACCGTGATGGAGGCGTCTCCCTGTCTTCTTCCTTTGCATTCACTCTCCTATGGTGTTAATCTGATTTAAGCCCTCAGTGCAGTCCATCAGCGACAGGTTTGGGCTTCCATTTTATCTGTGTGTCATCGCCAGGAAATACAAAATCAGCTGGAAACAGCAGAGGAGTCTAACTCCATTGGAGGAAGAAAACCCTGAGGTTCCCAGGGAGTGAGGGACTTCCCTGGCCATACTGGGCACTGGAACCCATAACCGCCCTTTTGTGGTTGTTTAGGGGGCGTAAGAGGAAGACCAAAGTGGTTAAGAGCAGAAGCCGGGGCCTCCCTGCCTGGCTTCTTACTACCCTGCACTTACCTGCTGGACAAACTGGCCAGTTACTGAACCTCTCTCCACCTCAGCACCCTCATTTGAGATGGGAGTGGCTGTTAGCAAGGCTCACTGAGGTCATCTGTGATAAGCACTTAGAACAATGCCCAGTGCCAGGGAAGACCTAGTCAAGAGTTAGCTGTTAGCATGATTTCATCTGGCAGTTTACTACCCAATACGTGATTTATTAGCAAGTCACTGCTATATGACGCATGGGGTTACGAAACTTCTGGTTCATGCAAGCCCCTTGCCTTTCTGCCCTAATGCAGATCTGTTGCAAGGAACATCCCCCAATTCCCACATGTAAAATTTGGGTGGGGAGGGGTTTATTTACTCTTGTTTCTCTACGTAAAATCTATGAGAGAGAGAGAAAGAGAGAGACAGGGTGGGGGGGGGGAGAGAGAGAGAGAGAGAGAGAGAGGCAGAGGCCTAGAGCATGAAGTTCTAACAGGGATCTCGGTTTGACACATATATATTGAAAATACTTTAACGTATTGCATATGTATGCTGGTATGAAGTTAATATAAGGTCTTTCCCTCCCACTTGTCTTATTGTCCCTTTTCTTCGGATTTGCCATCCCTGTTCCCTGCCGGTGACTGCTTTGGCAGAGTCACCATTGGCTGGAAGACAGGCCTCCCGGAGAGTACTTTCTCTCACAGCCGCCCATCTGTCTGCCTCCTTATGATACACGCAGCCACTTCGTAGACTTTTGCTATTTTAGTTCTTGTCAACTAGAAATAAAGTTACTTTGACAATGAAATACTACCAGGGGCAGTGATGGCTAGACTAGGGTAAGATACACTTTAGAGGAAATGTTACTATATCTTTAAGTTGCGCTGAGGAAATACCTCTGCAAACTTTTCAGATTCAGCATGCGCTTGTTTTCACACATTTTTAAAGCATCACAGATTTCAACCCCTGACTTAAATTTTGCTGATTTTTTCCCCTTACTAGCTTGTATCAAATTAGAAGAGAAAGTTCTTTTTCCCCATTGAATGCAAAGCATTCCTAATTTTACAGGTAGAATCCTGACTCATTTGCTAAAACACGAAAGTACCTTTGAGTTGCTTTCAATTCTTCCTAATGTGATTCACTTCAGAGCCAAGTAACATTCCAGGAACATATTCACATATCCAGCATTTTCACTGGAAGAGACTCTGGGAAGAGAAATCCAGCCACAGGACCACAAATCCCAGCCAGATTAGCCTCTTCAACAAGCAACATAAATAAATAATAAATGGCTAGAGTGATGTAAGGTGTACTTTTTAAAAGAAAATAGAAAAGATTTGAAACTTCTTCATGACAGTTAGGGCTTTCCATTATAATCTCTTGTGGGGAGGTGATCTGATGTTTTTCCTTCCTCTTCCACGGAGGGATAAATCATAGTGGCAGCAAGAGGGTAGAGCTTCTGAAAGTGGGCTGGCAGGCAGCCTGGCGTCAGGGAATCTGGCCGGGCCCTTCTGTGGAGCAATGGCTCTTTATAACGTCTAAGCCCAAAGTGGACAGTTTATATTGTAGTTTAAAAATTAAGTCCTTGGTGTCTAGAAGATATAAGGGGAGAATCAAATCCTGGATTCCTTCCATCTGTTGGCCCCTGGCCTCGGTGTCTGTTGGTGGTCGTCTTCACTGTCAGCGACCTCAGCTTCGGGTGGGGGGTGGTTCCCTCCCGGGCCAGTCGAGGCCCTTGGCCTTCTCAGAATGATGAGAGACTGCCAAATGGAAGTTCTGACTCTTGGAGGACCAGGACTGATTTCTAGTCCTTCTGAGACCGTCACCTCTTAGTAAATCATGCAAAATTGGAGGACAAGTTATGTCTTGTTGACAACTCTCCCCAGTGGGAAAAATACTAATTGGTTTCTCTATTGAGTATCAGGCAAGTTTTTCACAAAGGCTCCCAGAGGCCAAGGGACACGGCTCCCACCAGAAGTGGGACATGACAACTAGGCCCTTCCTTTTACTATAAAGCATCCTCCGTGAGTGCGGCTTGTTGCCACGGCTGATAACAAATGATCATCCTTACCCTAACTGATTATAATAATAAATGTAGGTCTTGCTACATGCAAAGAAAACTAAAGAACCCCTGAAAGCCAATCAGATGTTTTTTAACCTGTGCTATTTTTATTTTAGACGAAAATTATGTTTTCACAAACTATTAGGGAAACACTATTGCCACAGTGTTGATATGATTTTGTTAAAGCATGCTTCTTCTTTTTCAGTTTCCACTTGACACCCTGATCCCTGATGGAAAAAGAATAACCTGGGACAGTAGAAAGGGCTTTATAATCTCAAATGCAACATACAAAGAAATAGGGCTGCTGACCTGTGAAACAACTGTGAACGGACATTTGTACAAGACAAACTATCTCACACATCGACAAAGTAAGTGATATTCCAAAGGTGTGAACATGAGCCAAAATGCTCAAGGGTTTAATCTGCTTCATGAAAGCTTGACGTTAAAAAAAAAAGTGATTTCTTGTGCTTTCAGACAATAAAATCATAGACGTCCAGATGAGCTCACCCGGCCCGGTCAAGTTACTGAGAGGTCATACTCTTACCCTCAATTGTACTGCCACCACTGCCTTGAACACGCGCGTTCAGATGACCTGGAGTTACCCTGGTGAAGTGAGTGACCCATATTTCTATTTCTTTTGTAGGATAGTATTTATTTGTAGTAAGTGAAATGCCATTGAGTTTTTGCGGTGGGAAAAATCAGAATATTCTGACTCCTTTGGCAGGTTGAGTCAATAAAGAAGCTTTGGGTTTGGTGTAGGTGCTTTCTTTGCCTGGCGTTTCATGAGTCTGATATGCATAGATATGGTCTTTTGATGTCCGGAGGTTTTTGTTTTGAAGTGTATAGGCTGGTATTTCTATTGCATGATTCTGGGTGGAAAAGGGGATTGTTTCATCCTTGGAAACTGTTCTCCAGGATTTAGAGATGAGAGAGAAATTTATCACTCAATGCCAGGCAGGGACTATCTTTTGTAACAACAGCAACAAAAAGTTGTTGTCAGCGCATTCATTGAAGATACTGGTAGACAGTCAGGCACCTGATTGGAGCATGTTTGGAAAAGATAATACACCCCAGCCATCCAGTGTTCCATTTGTTAAGTGACAAAGGAGCAATTCTGTCTTTCAGAAAAATGAGAAGAATGAAGACTGAATTGGGTTCCCTTATTCAAATTAAACATCCTTGCAAACAATCATCATTTTTAAAATGTGTAGATGGAGAATCTATGATAAACTGTTCAGAAACTTTGACAGTAGTTCCAGCCCGTTTCTTGTGTCAGTCAGTGTGATTTACATGGCATATCCCAACTACAGTCATTTGTTATGTCATTCAGACTGCCAAATCACCAAGTTCACTTATGATTAAATTATGTACAAAAGATTAATGCATCAGCCCCAAGCTATTGTTTTTCACCAACATTTCTTGCTATGGAAATAGACTAACTTAGCAACAAAAAGGTGTAACAAATGTAGGGACACATTAAGAACTCATTAGTCATATATATTTTCTAGAAAGTGGTATTCGCTTCATTTAAATAGAAATGCTATGACTTTTGACAACATTGTCTGGGTTTTGATAGAGATCAGATATTCTCAATAAATCAATATTCTCAATAAATACCGAGAGAAGAAACTTTCATCCTATTAGTGTTGCCACTCTCAGTACCATTCCATATCTATTGAAAGCCAGTGGCCTGGAATGGCACCCTCACGCAGGACTCTCTGGGATGGAAATATTCTGTATCTCTGCTGTCTACGACTGTCACCACACACGGCTAATGAGCACTCAGAATGTGGCTGGTGTGACTGAGGAACTGGATTTTTTATTTTTTTTACTTTTAATGTTAATAGCCACATGTGGCTGGTGGCTGCCATACTGCACAAAGCTGGTCTAAAACGTAGGACCAGTTGTTTTCCCAGGCAGAAACAATACTCATGTTACTAAAACTTGGGAAGGAAAGTGTTCTCAAAGGGAGAAGGGAGAGGCAATACCTACACAATTGAAGTTGCTTAAAAGGCCCTCCCTCTGTTATGTTAGTGGATTGAGCCTCTGATATTTGATGGTGGACTGATACCTTCTCTCTGGTTACTGCTGAGAATGAAGAAAATGGCCTAAACGCGGTCCACCAGGGCACTAAAAGGACAGGTAGGTCGAAGTTATCAAACATGGCATAGAGGAGAGCTAAGTTCAAAGATCAGTGTGGACACACTGGACAGCTTCCAGAGTCTTTTTTCTATGCCCCTTTATGGCGAAGGAGGGAAGGGAGGAAAAAACATATTATGTGTTATAAAATGTAATACTAAAAAAAAACAAAAAAAGAAAGAAAGAAAAGGAAGGAACAATTAAAGGAAAAGTCAATGTGATCTCATTTTCTTAAAACTGGGAGCATTGCTGTGGCCAGTTCAGAGCCTAGAGTCCTGTGGCTGGTCTCCCTGAGGCAAACATGGGGCAACAGCCCCCGAGAGTTGGAGAAGCGCGTGGATGGCTTGTGTGTGTTTCCAGATCCAGTCAGTGGGATTTAGCAGAAATTGGCAAGCATTGCTCAAATGGTGAAATAACGAAACTGAGAGTGTTCCACCTTAGTAGCTGTGGCCAGGACTCATTCATTATCTTTTCCTTCAATTCAAGTAAGGAAGCAGAACACACACATGGCGATTTACTAAGAAACACTGTCACTAAGCCAGACACTGAAAGTGATTATTGCCTGTGTCTGTGTGTGACATCCATGCCTAGAGAACACGTTGCTGTTTAGGGACGTGTGTGTGCCAGAAGGAAGTCTCCAGATTTCTTCTCCAAAGACCTAGTTTCTGGCCTACTTCGGCCAGCATGTCTGTCACCTCAGTAAAGGGACCCCGCGCACGTCATGGGGTTGTGGTAAGACACTACAGAGCTAGTGTCTGTGAAAGTCCACCTGGAGAAAAGGAGGGGCTCAATCAATGCCTCTGTGGCCACATCTGAAACACACCCAGACAGAGACGTAGCTTCCAGACCCCTCGTTCCAAGTGGGTTGCCCATCTCGGGAATCATCTGGGAAATGCTATCAGTTGAAGCATGAGCAATTACTACTTCTACATTTGTTATACGTTTTCCTTCTAGACAAATAACAGAGCCTTGACCAAGCAACGCATTGACCAGCGCAGTTCCCGCACCATCACGTTCTACAGCGTTCTCACTATCGACAACGTGCAGAAGGCGGACCGAGGCCCTTACACCTGCCACGTGAGGAGCGGCCCATCCTCCAAATCGGTGAACACCTCAGTGCACGTGTACGGTAAGGACCCACGCTCTGCTTCGAAGCAGTGTGGATCTGGGTGGTTCTCTAAACAAAGACATTTCCTCTGGGCCAAGAGGGCACTGTCACGAGTGAAGACAACGCTGTCCCCTCCTCCCCATCCAAAAGCAAATCACATTAAGTGCTCTTGAACTCTGGTACTTTTGAAGTGAACAGAGTTTCAAGTTTATTGTGGTTAATAATTCAGTTAGATTACATTGTAATCTCAATGAAATTCTTTTTTTAGTGCTCCATATAAAGAAAACAGAAAAATATGATAATTTTGACCTTTATTTTCTGGGGGAAATTTCTCAGGTATTACTATGATTTGAGAAATTAAAATAAGGTGTGATACATTACATAGAGGTGATGCTATTTTATCCCTGGTTTTACCCTCATGAAATCCTAATATTGTTGCTTAATTCCAATAGGCAAATTCTGTAAAGAAAATATTAAAACTTCTTTAGTATATGTGCTGCCGAAGCAAGCATTACAACTTCTTTAGAGTACTTAAAAACCGTATTTACTTCCACTGTTGAAAAGAAAAACAGTGTGAGAGGAGAGACTATTCTATCAATTCTATTCTATCAATTCTATCTATTATTTTATATCAGGTTAGTTGTTTTAGGGTGCCGGAAGGAACTTGCTCCCATCTTACTCATGTTGGCCCAGTAGATTTGTAGAAGTATCTTTCTACTTTTTTGTTATTGTGATAGAGACACTGAAGTTGTTTCACTTTCTGTTGCCCTGCCACTGCTTCTGCTTTATGCATTGATCGCTATTTGGCTCCTTGATAGGCTAGACCATAATTCAGCTCTATTTATTTATGCATTGGTTGCACCCTCCTTTAATGAGGCAGTGAGTTGGTTTTTGTGTTTTGTGTGTGTGCACGGAAAGACAATCTTTTCTAATATATTGATCACTTCTGCTTTCAAAGATAAAGAATTCATCACTGTGAAGCATCGAACACAGCAGGTGCTTGAAACTGTAGCTGGCAAGAGGTCTTACCGGCTATCTATGAAAGTGAAGGCATTTCCCCGGCCGGAAGTGGCATGGTACGACTACAATTACTTTCCTATCAGTTTATGATAAGCTTTTTAAGTAGGAAGATCCAGGAGCTCAGTGGCTTGAATTCCTGAAAAAAATCAAGATATGTTCCCCAGACAGCAGTGCAGAGCTATGAACCATGTTGATTCTGGGCTGGGAGTGGAGGAGGCAGAAAGGGCCGGAGGAAAGGGAAGCAGTGTGCCCGGATGGAGGGGGCAGTGGGGTTTTCTGAGTGCTCACTGCAGTTCAGTCATTCACTGACGGTGACCAAATTTCTGCATCTCTAAACCTTCCTATGATGTCAACATCTCTGAATGGAACATGTTGGGGAATGACTAGGAAGCATCCTGAATAAATAACGTGCTCTATTAACCCTGAAGAAGGGGGCCCTTGTGTCAAGGATAATAATTCTTTGATTATCTGAAAATAATTCTTTCATATACAGCTGGGTTGAAAGTTCCAGTCTTGTTTTAAAATTAAACAAACATTAACAGAGACAAGACTTATTCAGTTGCAGGGGTAGACAAATGGACCTACTTGAACTAATTAAGTTTTCTTTGGCCCGAAGTCTACATATTCAGAAACTCCTTAGGCAGTTTTTTTTAAATGCTAGTACAACACCTGATGTAAAACAATGTAATCTGTTTATAATCTGCAGTCATTTTTAAAATCACTTTTAAACGATATCTTTGGCTCAAGCCATTACATTTTAAACAAAGAATATAGCAGAAAACTGATTAGGAAAACAACCCATACAATATAGAAGCGGTGCCATTGTAGAATCTCCTCAACCTGAGCTCATTTTGCTTTCAGTATCATAGGAGTGTTTTTTTTCAGTTTCCTCAAATAGTTTAATAGGTAATTAAAGAGAAAATTACATTTGTGCTATGCCCCTTCCTGCTGTTGCAGAAGAGATTTTTTTGGGGGGGGGAAGGGAAGGTCATAATATCTACAAAGCTTAACAGTAAACTTCCTAAGACTGTACATTATTCCTTAATAGGAATGTAACCCCTCTAGGAGGTACATCCCCTCTTTCTGTGCCTGAGAATACCCCCATCTATTACACAGAGCTCATTTCTTCAGTTACGAAGTAGCAAGGACCTAAAACAAAATGAAACAAACAAAAAAATATCAATCCATTTTCACAAATACTGACTTGTTCATAGGAAATAATTTAAAGTAATACTAACGATATTTGTAATCACAGAATAGAACACAGTCATGTCAACTGCTTTGGAACTGAGACACACTAGTAATGCGGGAATTTGTTTGCAGGACACATGAATATGAATACCACTCCCAGTATTATATACCTGTATACAGAACACAACAAACTCCTGTTAGGTAAAAAATGCCCATTTTGGGGCAGATGGTTAGCTCAGTTGGTTAGAGCGCGGTGCTCTTAACAACAAGGTCGCTGGTTCGATCCCGATCCCCACATGGGCCGCTGTGAGCTGCGCCCTCCACAAATAGATTGAAACAACTGATGGGTCCTGGAAACAACACACACACACACACACACACACACACACACACACACACACACACACTGCCCATTTCAAGAACTGTGTGATTTAATGAAACTATAGAATTTTAGAGTTAAAGAGATCTTTGAGAAATTCTAAGGAATCTGGAGAAACTGCGGCTCACATAGGCAGTCAGTGAGCGGCCTGCAGGCCCCCAACTTCCTAATTCATGATTCTGTATGTGGCTGCACGAAAGCGAGGCGTCAATTCTGTATTTAAAGTTAAAATTTTTTAAGTTTATACCCTTTGTTTGTGAGTTTTGTGCCTTTACTCTTCTTCCTCAGGGGAAAAATCTTGATAATCTTGATTTCACGATAGTTTTTGAAAGGGACAATTGGTGTGACCATTTAGATAGCTAATAAGAACTCCACATGAGACCACAATAGCAAAGTCTATTTTTATTTTTATCTGGAGAAGTGATCTAGGTGATCTGACTTACAATGGCCCTTGTATTGCTGATGGAGCCTCATGGAAAACTCTGGAAAACGTCTCAGATGGAATCAGCTGAGGCTTCTGGGTTAATACTTAAGTCACACTGGTGACGAGCACCCCTGGGGGTACACTGAACCATCACGTCTCTGTCCTCATTCAGCCTACTTCTTCCTCTTTGCCAATAAATTTGAGGTGTTTCCCAGTCTAAAAATCACACTTGGCTTTACTGAAAAGTTAGTGTCTACGTTTTTTAAATGATTGTTGAGGATGAAAGTCTTGAAACGCATAACCATGAGCTCACGATAGTAAATGGCAGTGTTAAAGTCATACCTGCCAGGGAGTATAAAGTGACTTACTTTATATGCGCTTATATACTTTTTATGCGCTTCACCACAGGCTAAAAGATGGGTTTCCTGCGACGGAGAAATCTGCTCGCTATTTGGTTCGTGGCTATTCATTAATTATTAAAGATGTGGCTGCAGAAGATGCCGGGGATTACACCATCTTGCTGGGCATAAAGCAGTCAAATGTGGTTAAGAACCTCACGGCCACTCTAATCGTAAATGGTAAGTTCACTGTTCATACTTGCTTCTGGTTCTGCTAGGGGTAAAATTAACGACAATTTATAAATCAAAAAATCACTATAACAGCATCAAAGAAAACAAAATGTTAAACAATTATTTTAAAAGCCACTCACGCCTTCATCTTAACTGTTTCATGTGTATTTGTTGCCTTCCATAAGTAAAACGGCTTTTTGTCATCGTAATCTGTACCTACCATGGAATCAATTTTTCAATGTTGTCAAAACACTTCTACTTTTAAAAAGCTTGGCATTAAGTGACAAAAAGGAGGGTTCATTTGTTTTTTGTTTATGTTTGTTTCCCTGACATCTAAACCAATGACAGTGAGTTCCTTCCTGCAGTGGCCCAGGGTCACGGGGGCAGCTCTTGACTTCACTGCTGTTCTGTTCATCTCCTTTCCAGTGAAACCCCAGATTTACGAAAAGGCCGTGTCATCATTTCCAGACCCGACTCTCTACCCACTGGGCAGCAGACAGATCCTGACTTGTACCATCTACGGTGTCCCTCAACCTACAGTCAAGTGGTTCTGGCATCCTTGTAACCACAATCATTCAAAAGCAAGGTAGGGCTAATTCATTTCTTGAATAATTCTCAAATACATTTTGACACCCGGACTCAAGAGTCTTTACTGGACACAGGTGGGAGTTTGCTGGTGGGATGTGAGTATATGGGGCGCCCAGATGTTCCCTGCCTCGGAGGGAGGTAGGCACTAGCAACTCTTCTTCCTTATCCTTTTCTAATCATTTCGTACGTTTTCTCTCTAGTTCAGTTTTAGGAGCACAGGGACTGAATTAAGGTCACCCTGTGGTCCATTATTTGGAACTCCAGTCTTGTTTTCCAGTGGAGGCTCCCCCAGCCCTCCGAATTTGGCTCCATCATCAGTCTTCCCATTTCCTATCATGATCACTGTCTTTCATAGGCTTTGCTCTTACTCTTCCATCCATCTGAAATGTGCTTCCACCATTTTCTGTTTCCTGAGAGCTCCCCTTCATCCTGGAAGGCTCAGCTCTGACGTCACCTTCTGACTGCCTCACTCAGACTCCTCTCTCCCGCCTCAGTATGCGCAGCACTCTGTACACCTGGTTACAACACTAGGTGTGCATATCTGTTCTCTAAGCAATGAGCTGAGTGAGAGCACCTCTGCATTCTGGCACGTGCTGGACGCTCACTGTGTCACTGCTGCAGGAACACATCCCTGCCTCTGTTAATGGTGCAGCGTTCCCTTGTATCCTGTTCATGACCCAGCCCGTTTGCTTCTTTTGCATTTTTTATTTAGTCTGGAGGAGTGGTACTAATGATAGTTCGTGAGAGCTAATTTGACAACCGGGAATAGAACTGATAGATACAACAGTAAGATATTATTGAGATCGCCCAAGAATTGCCATTACACCAAATATTTTTCTTTATTGCTTTTAATTTCACTTGCAGAGTGTTTGGGAGAATTACTATTAAAAATATTTAGCTTGACAAAAAGTAAGCAAGACATAGTTGCAGCATAAACAGATAGAAGCGGCTATCTGGTTTTCTAGATTCTTCCTGCAATTTCAACTCTCCATTTTGTGTTTTAATCTTTTGTTTACGGTGTATTATTCTGATAGTGAGTTACTGGTGAGTCACAGAATTCCTGAGAAGTAGCTATTTTCATATATGTCTGATTTCTCATCGGAAAGATGGAAAACTTACAAATCTTTAATACTTTGTTTACCACTGTGGATATTTAACCTAAAAGAAAGTGAGATATACTGAACTTTTGGATTATTTTGCTAGTTTTGGGGGTAGACATGCATATTTATGGACCCATCTCTTTAAGGCCTAGATATTTGTGCTAACTTGACATGTAAATAAATTAAAAATAACTGCATAACTTAAGCTATTGAATTTGAACAAAAGCATAGAGGTGACTTCTTATGGAATAACATAGCCTTTTGTAGATATTTTTAATTTTTGTTTTGACCATAGCAAATCTATAATTTCAGTTCTATTTAGGATTAGAGCTAGTAATAATGTTAGAAAATAACAACTGTGAGTGATGGAACATAATATGATAAAGTTAGGTTTGGATAATACTTATAAAATATGGCTTTGAGGGAGTGAGATCAGCGTAAGTGAAATTTTATAAACATTAGCTCTTTTTCTGACTTCTTTGTGGTATATGGGATCCTTCTCCCATGTTATGGAGTAATGTTGTCCAGGCCCCAAAAGATGTCTTATTCCTTTTGGAAGTCTCTCCAAACTCAGAGTAGTGCCTTAAATCTTCAATATATGTTTGTTGACCATTTGACTTATTCTTTGTTAAAGGCATTCTTTTTTTTTAACCAGTCACAAGACAGATCAAAAATGAAAGCTTTAACTGTTTTCAATGATGCTGCACTTAAAAAAATGTTCTTGCTTGAAATTATCTGCTGAAAATGTGATGCTTGGTGGTTAAGTTAGTACATTAAACTTAGAAGTATTTCAGAAAGATTATGGGACCTTTGTGCTCTAGGAAACAAATAGAGCAACTATTTCACCCTGTGAGAGAGATAAAAGCTAAAATTGACAGATAAATGAAGCCCTCTTTTAATTACTAAAAGTTTTCAAATTGTCTTTATATAGATTATATACTTAGATTAATGCTTAGATTCAGTTGTCGACAGGAATTTTAGTAGCATTTGAATAAGGGGTGTTCTATTGCATAACATTTTTAAATCTTATTTCGAGTTACATAGTAACATATTTGCATAGTGGTGTCTGTGTGTGATCATCAAAAGAGATTATGTCACTACTAGATCGCCGAATAGTCATTTCATTGAATATCATTTCATTATAACACTGATGAGAAAAAATGGAAAATCTGTTCTGGGCCGGGGTGTCTGTGTGTGGTGTTTCGCCACTGTCCCCATGTTTGTGTGGGTTTTCTCTGGGTCCTCCAGTTCCCCCCCCATCCCAAAGATGTGCGTGTGAGAGGAAGTGGCGTGTCTCCACTGTCCCTGTGTGGGTGGGTGTGAGGTCCTGTGATGGGAGGGCGTCCTGTCCAGAGTGGGTCCCACCTGGCGCCCTGAGCTGCTGTGATGGGTTCCATTCACTGCAACCCTGAACTGGAATAGTGGGCTGGAAAATCATTATCTCATTTGCGTTTATTCATCTTTTTAAAATGGATGTAAAGCCCACATTTATTCCAGTGTTTAATATTAGAAGTGTTTGGGGTCTTTACTTAGAAGTTTGCTGATGTTTTTTGTGACCAGAAATATACCATGAGGACTTAACTCTTGTTTCTATCAGTCAGCGTAGGGAAAAACTGGTTTCCTTGTAGGTAGTTTCATTTAAAATCACAGTTTCCAAGAACCTATGGACGATGTTAAGTGAGGACTTACTGTACACACATTACTCTTGAATATGTAAAATAATTCTTAGTATTCAAATTTTAGGCTCTTGTTAAATGATATATCTTTACATGGACACAACCAAAGTATTAGTTTAGTTCTGAGGTCAGAATATGTGTAAGTAGCTCAAAATTATTATTGGTTAATGTATCTAACTTAATATGGCTAGCTGGTTAGTGTATCTAAGTCAACAAGGTTCAGACTTAACTCAAAATGTATGGTTTTCTGAAGTTCAATAAATACATATTTAAAAACTGTCAGAACTACTGCTCAATTAGTTCATCTTTATGGATATTAAGAACCATAAATAAATTTAACAGAAATTGCCTCCTTTTGAAAAAACAACATGGCAAACTGGCAAGCTATGCTTTAACTGAATAACATTGTGGTTTCTGATTCACCTAGAATTTTTTCTTATGAAACATTAGGAAAAAAAGACAGGGAAAAGGTGGTCACTTTTAAACTCATGTACCTAATGAGCAGAGAGGAAATGGAGCAGAATGTTTCCCCTTTTTACTTTTCTGCATATTTGGGTGGTGAAGTAGAATATTTCTTTTGAATTTTTAATAACATGAAAATAAGTTATTATCACTGAATGAGGTGGAATTTGGGATTTTTCTCATCCTTAGCAACTGACAGAGACTTCTAAGTAGATATTCCTAAACTTTATCCTAAACTGGGCATAAGGCTAGGTGGTGGCCTGCTTCAGAGTGTTAAGCTTACACTACCTTTCACATGTGTGTCATGTACAGCTTCTGTTCCCAGAAAGTAACTATGCACACTTTATAGAGAGCCTATGGGGGGTCTACTGAAGTCACGTATCTGTGAAAGGTACAGAGTGCCAAAGAAATGCAAGGCTGTAACTATCGCTAACATTGTGGTCAACTTTTAAATAAAAGGCCCCAAAACTTTTAAGGAACTGGAAAAGAATTTTCTCCCTACTATAGAGCTAGTTTCACAACAGTGAGAATTTTTAACAAACATTTCTGAGAAGTGAACACAAACTGTGGAGAGGAAAATGGAATTTTGCCGTGTTTTACAAATAGAAATTTAGTAGGTCTGGGTTGTCGAATTGAGGAAAATATAACTTAGGACTTTCCAGAAGACGGAAAATGAAGGAGACATAGATGAGTTAGGCAACAATAAAAGAACAAACAAAAGTGTGTAATAAGGGAATGAAGTCACTGTCCCAGTTTGTGTGGCCTGTCCCGTTCACTTGTTTCCCGTCGTAGGAGCAAGTGGTTCTGGCCCGTGGGTTGGCTAAGGCTGGGGTGGGCAGAGTGAGAACTAGGAGAGCTGTCCCCTGCTCGGTGGGTCCACATTAGAGTTCTAGAACTTCTCCCCCGGCTTTGAGAAACTAAGTAGGACCACTAACCTGCCCCTGCAGCGCACTGGTCTTTGTCCCATAGTTCCTGCTGGTTTTGCCACAGTGCTGGTCGCTCTCACAGGAAATACTGTCTGGGTAAGGTTGCCCACAGCTAGGAGGCTGGTTTGCAAAAGAACAATAACTACACCGGACTGGACGGAAGGGCCTTTCTTTGGGAAACAGAAGGGATGGATTTGAGGAGCCCAGGACGGAATGGGGAAAGGACGGTCTTGGCATAGTTCTCCAGATTTGTGCTCCAGCTCGCCAGTTACATTTTCTCTGTTAGAATCCAAGATGTGGAAGGATGGCTGTTGTTCTCGTGTGCTTGAAAACCAAGGAGCGCCTCAGTCACTGCCTGGCCGACTGGCTCTCCAGTCATCTACTCCCCGCAAACACGAGCGTGGTGAGCGGGCTTCTGCGGGTCATCCTTCATGACAGACTCCTTTACCTCAGCTCGCCAACCCCACCAGTGGGCACTCTACCTGCTTGTCTTTTCTTTTTAAAACGAAGGCCTGCTCTGAAAATGTTGACGGTGGTTGAGCCTTCTCCACAGGGAGCTTCAAGGCCGGCAGCCTTATATTGCAGCTTTGTTTTTGGAGCACACATTCTTTAGATCACAGGCCGTTTTCATTGCCTCTCCCCCCCAACCATCACAAACAATCATCTAAAGGTAATAAATAGCACTGATAGATTATAACAGAGCTGCCATGCCTACTGTGTTGTTCTCCTTTAATAGAAAACAATGTCAGGTATATCGGGTTCACTGTGAACATCTCATTTTCTTCATCGGCTATCCGTGACCACCAATAAAAATATGTAGCAAGAAGCTTCTGCTACTTCTGTTGTGTCAACACTGCTCACATCTTATACGTGCGTTTTACACATTATTGGTATGCAGGCTCAATATACTGTCAACTACCTGCTTATCACTAATGTTTATTGGGCACCAGCCGTGTCAAAAGTAAGACACACACCATTTGTCTGCAGCATTTGTTTTAGTTACATAAGCTCAAATGTATATGACGATTACTTATTCTATCTCTGTATGTACCCGTAGGGTATCTGTGCCACCGGCTCAGGGATGGAGACCTGAGAATCAAGGAAATGGGTTCTATTCTTGGCACAGGCCCTGACTTCTGGGTGACCTTGGCTGGTTATTTAATCTGTGCTTCAATTTCCCCTTCTGTAAATGGTAACTGCCGTGCTTCCCTTTTCCTATAATACACAGCTATTAATGAGGGAAATGAAAAAATCACTTACATTTACGTTTTCTTTCAAAAATGCTTGAAATAATTTCCTAGTTGTTGCACACTGATAGTCCCTTCTGCTTCTTATAAATTATAAAGTAGTGTGACCTGGGGAGTCAAACTGCTTTATACTTTATAAGGATCAGTGCCAAATTAATGGAAAAAATCAATTTATGAAAGTGGAACAGTGGTAAAAAAAAGTCTTATATGTAAGTATGTATTCTTGGGTACAGAATTGACTCAGTAATATAATGTCAGGATTTACCGATTAAGGAAAAACAATGCAGCAGCTCTTCCATCATTGGTGTCCACCTATATTTTTTTCAGTGCTGACCGGGCGGGCCTCCCTTTGTTAGTTTTGGCCCAGCTCATACAAATGAAGACATTATTATTCTTTGCCCAGTTAGCCCCCAAAGCTTACTTACTCTATTTGGTCCTTTGCTAAAATAAGGAGGCCCTTCAGATGCAAAACATGTCACTGGATTCTCAACTCATGGAATGTGAAGAGGGGATAGAGCATTCTTTCCTTTCTTAGCTAAAATGGTGGATTTTCTAAGAAAAACCTAATAGACATCCATGGAATCTCAAAGAACTGTTTCCAAAAATCTAAAGGAAGGCAGACCTGGAGTCTCAAGTAATTCCATGCTTTAGAAGTTGAACAGAAAATAATATTCTCTGACACACAATTTGATATCCTGTTTCTGAAACGCTCTTCATCGGCCCTAGCAATAGAGTCCCATGGGGTATCTAGAGAAAGCTGATCAGTATGGGAGTACGTGTGGTTTGCTGGGGTTTGGGGGGTGGTGGGGGTGGAGAGTGGCCTACAAAATTAGGGAAGGCAGAGGCATCTAGAAACTCTGAGATGGGCTTGCTTAATTGCGTTTCTCTATTGTTTATGTCAGCAAATTGGCAAAGAAAGGAAGGCCTGAGTTATTAGGGATGTGTTAGGTCATTTGGGAGAAACCTGGTTTTGTGTATCAGTGGGGTATGTAAAATTAACAGGACGAAGACAAAACAATTGTTAATGGTACTTAATTAGAAATGTACTCAAGGACCCAAATTTAATTGACTGCTAGTATGAATGGCTATTATTTTTATGCTGAAACAGTTTTCTGTCCTGTATTCTATTTTCTATCTACAAAATGAAAGTTTTAACCATTTAGACATTGAAAAAAGTCAACATTTCCTGGAGGCTAACTGTAGGTCTGAGGAAAGCTGTCATTCAAGAAGACCTCCTTTGGAACTATGATCACATACTCCATGTTTTAATCTTTGTTACATTCTTCCTAAGTAAACATATAATTTGTATCCATGTGTCTTGATATGTTCTCTGCAGTGGGTGTATGGTGGGCGGACTCAAACCAGGTATGCCACAGAGAATTTTTTTTAAAAATTGAATCAAAATGGGGACTTTAAAGACCACTTCACCAAACACCACTTTAGCAGAACTTCGGACTTAAACAAAGAAGCGACTAGATCTGGCCATCTTCTGCAGGAGGCTTTCATCCCAAGCCAAAAGTGGATGTTCACTTACTAATGAGAACCTTGTCGCTTTTTTGTTACATAATTACTGGGTGAGGAAGTACATGCTGCCCAACGTGAGTGTTCGGGACAACGGCCCTCGTTAACATTTCATACAAAGTCCTGAAAACAGAGCATGAGTTCATGTGCCAAATGTTTCTTTGCCACTTTTCTATGCTTTGTGAGATCTTCCTTTCCCCACCGCGCTTCATAGCTATGCAGTGAGTGTGATGAGTAAGCATTTCTTATGAATTAACTGTCTCCTATAATTGCTAGCAAACATCTATTTCATTCCGTGTTTAAATAAAACCAAAAGGCAGAGTCATAGGGTCATAGGAAGGCGACCAAATTCAGTGTAGCTTCCCAGAATTGGGAATGCCACATGGTAGCGACACACAATTTGGGAAGATTGGCAGAACGTCTCAAATTTCCTTTGGCCATAGTCACAGATTTTAAAAAACAGAATAGGCAAGTTCATTACTGACTCTAGAAACTGATGTTCTGACACGAGATTCCCAGGCAGTAGATAAACAGGACAAATCACTTATAAAATCTATATTTTAATTCTCTCACCAGAGACACGGTAGGCTGTTTCTTGAAACATGGACCCTAGTCTGTGGTTTTAATGTAACTCTACTGCCTTTTTAGGTGAAAAAGCAGAACCTGGTGGGTGGACTGAGAAGATGGAAAGAGTGTGATGGATTGAGACTATGGCCCAGGTAGTGCCTTATAATGAGCTTTAAGTCACTGGACCTTGTGTCTTCGTACTTTTCTGGAAGCCTCGTAGGATGTTTTATCACCTTGAATGCAGATGTCCACTTGATAACTGTAAGAGTTAATCAGTGAGCCCTTTCTAGTGCCACAGCTGTGTTGCTCCCTTTACATACATTATCCCTAACCTGTACAACAATTTTACCTAATAGACATAATTTCCCCACAAGGAAATGGAAGCTCAGAAAGTTATTTTTCAGGTGTTTTCAGATCACGGAATAAAAGAGGTTAAAGTAGGTTGGCATTTCAGAAGGTTCCTTTTCATTGGTGTCCCTTGGGACCCCTCAAAGTGGACCCCTGTGGGTTCCTAAAGGAAGGAGCGGAAGTCCTTGAGGACAGGTTTGGGGGAGCAGTGGCCTAACCTATTGGGTTTAGTCTTGTCCCCAGTGAGCCCCTAGAGTCCACCTGTTGAGTTACAGCTGAACTGAGGGTGGGAGAGGAAAGGAGAAAGAGGCTTGCAGCAGTCGGGAGAATTTGACTCACATGGCAGAATTTCTTTGCGAACCGCTGATGGCCTGCTGGTGGTTCAGGCCCCAAATCTACGGGTGGGAGTAGACCCTTTGAACAGGTATAAACCCGAGTGGGACAAGCAAGTCTCAGTCAGACCGACCTCATGGGGGCACCAAGTCACAGTTCATTGGGCACTTATACTGTGGCCCTTTCCCCTCACGGTACTGTCCTGTCACCCTCTGACCGTCTCCCCACGTATTTGATCTCTGGCAGGGAAGTCCCACTTCCTCATTTGTTGCTCAGGATTAATTTTGGGGATTAACATTCAGCAAGCGCTCAGCCCTCAGTTGACCTCACAAAGCTCGTGGATGTCTAGGTAAGAGCCGTGGGAGAGTAATGACAGGCGATGAAGAAGGAGAGGGCCAAAGGATGTGAAGAAGAAAGCAAGAAGGGTATCTAGTCGATAGAGTCGGTGAGTGAACAGAAGGAGGAGATGGAGGCTGCAAATGTCAGCCTCGCCATGCCTTCATCTAGTCACTGTGAATGACTAATTAATTCACTCAGCATTAAGGAGTTTTAGAGATTACAAAAAACAACAAATGTGCTTCATAGATGGGGAACTGAGGCTCAGAGATAAACAATTACCTCTCAGCTCACAGCTAGTTAACAGCAAGCCCAGGACCAGACCCACGTCTCTGATTCCTTGTTTACTATTCCTGTTCATTCTTATTTCCACCGTCACATGGTACTGAGTCTCATGGAAGGTGCTAATAATCGGGTTGAATAAATGAACCAACGTGGTTTCAGTGGATGGTGGATAGTGAGTGCTGCCGTTGAGAGGAAGCACCGGGTCTGAGTCCTAAAGCTGGTGGGTAGGTAACTGGCATGTTAAACGGAGAGAGGGAACACAGTGACAGAGTGAGGTGAGGACAGGAATGGGTTGCGGAGCTGAAGAGGACGTGCTTGAATAGTACGTCGACTGGCTCGTCGGATTTGGGTTGAGAAAAATAAAAACCGAAACTGGAAAGGTAAATTTGGACTTGCTGTGGAATTTCTTGAATGGGGCTGAATAGGTGAGCCAGTCATCCTGCTCGGCTTCCCTGTGATGCGCCGAGTCCTGGGCCATCTATTTACCATGGGCCCGCCCTGTCGTTCCTACAGACTGACGGTCTGTTACAGACTTGTGGTGGTCTTGTTCCCGTGGCATGTCTTTAGTATGTGTTGTGTGCATTGTATCCCCAAAACTCTGCCTTCCACGCGTGCAGATCACAACCCTGGAATCCAAGAACTTGTATTGTCCCCCAGTCTTTCCAGAACGTTATATGGGTGCCTATTATCCCACTTTCTAAGGTCTTTGGTGTTCCATCTGCCTTTCAATGATTTCTCATCCCTGAAAATTATGTAACGTGATCACTGATTGCTCCCTTGAGAAATCCTCTCTTGTATGAAAAAGTCTTTGGATAAGTAAGGGGAGAAAACCAAAAATGGGGATTTAGAGACTACATAGTGCCAAATGGGAAATACGGCTGGTAAAAGGCTATATGGCCTAGGATTTCTTCTGTTTTTTTCTTTTCTTTATAACTGAGTGTTATTAAGCACTTATCTGCAGGATTTTAAGTGCTTAATATGTGCTTTATATGTATCTCATTCAGTTATTACAGATCTTCTATGAGGCAGAAGCTATTATTATTACCTTTTTCTAGATGAGGCACAGAGTTCAAGTATCTTGTTAGGAAGCCAGGCCCGGCTTACACGTCAGGGACCATAAATGAGTGGCCTTCTAGCACAGTCATCATCAGGCACTCTGTTTGTCACAACTAGGATTGGTTCTGTAACAACTACTTAGACATTAACATGGGTAATTTTGGGTCAAAAGCTCATGATCCAGAAAGCAAATGTGTTTTGAAAAGCCTGTGTTATGTATGACATCAAAGCCAACTTGCAAAGTGTTAGGATGCAGAAAGGCAATAGTCTGGAGTTTAAGGAAATGGGCGCTGGAGCCTGATTCCTGGCACCTGCCACCATCTGCCAGCTGTGCGGTTCTGGGCAAAATAAACCACCTCTCTGGGTCTGATTTCCTGCTCTGTATGACAGAGATAACAACACCTGCATTGTCAGCTTGTCTGGGGGAATTAAATGAGCAGATTACATATGAAGTACTTAGCCCAGAGGCTGGCGCACTGTGCGTGCTAAGTTTGTTTGCTGAAAGTTCAGTGTTTTAGGTTGCTCTGGGGCTGTCCACTGCAAAGCAACTTCCCTCTGAGGTGGCATCACACACACTAACTAGTATCCTGTGAAGTTGACAATAATCTGACAAAAAGAGCCATACTGTTAGGTGAATGTTCTCCCAGGAAAGAGGCCTGCATCTCTGGACTGGTCTTCTGACTGTAGTGACTGACTCCAAAGAAATTAAGATGGGACCAGAAATGGTAGGATTTTCAGATTATTTGGGAAATTAGAGCAGTTCTAATATCCTGGATCCCCTCATGTTTATGAATTCTGCCTCAGCTATGCAAACGCTCACTGACCCAAGTCTTGTCCAGCCGAGAGTAGCACATCCGCTCTCGACTCTCACTTTTGTGCTCAATTATATTCTAATACTTTATCATGTATTTGACTTTCAATAAACAAATGTATATGTTCCCTTGTAATAGAAGGAACTAGATTTGGCACTCCTTTCAGAGGACATGATTTTATTCTTCAACGGAATGTGGGTGAACAAATTATTTTCTATCTGACACGATGCTAGTCATTCTGAGCCTGGAGTTTTGCCTGCACTTGAAGGAAGGAGACCATTGCTGGTTCGTTTTCTATTTCCTATTAGACCAGAAGATGCTTCTCCACATGTCACATCATTGCCTGAGTTGAAATTGTCCGTGACTCTCAGTTTGTCAGACGCTGATACCGCTGTGATGAGTTTATCCAGGTCCCAGTCAGATGGCCCGTCTTCATTAATACCCCCCGATGTGAATGGAAAGGCACTTACAGTGGTGGCACAGTACTTAGCTGAGGGGAGATGTGTGAGGTCATTTGAGGGTCAGTAATGCCCCGTTTTTCAGCACGATTGAGGCAAGTGATGGATAGCAGGTTCGACGCCTGACATGAGGTTGAGTCCACATCCAGCCAGGCCAGTATCAGGGTTCACTCTTCTCCCCAGGCAGTCACCTGAGCAAGAGACATGCACTCTTACTGTTCACCAGGTGTGTGGTCTTAAGTAGCTCTTGATCTAGTCGGACAATAAAATGACAGCTAACATTAATGATCTGTCTGCCGTGTGCCAGGAGCTGTGCTAAGCATGTTACACAAGTTTACTCATTTAGTATCACCCTAATGTTTGCTGTTGCAAAGGGAGCTTTAAATTATTTCCCTTCTGTTTGTTTTTTAATCCCTGTAATAAAACTAGTAAGACATGGTAACATGGGGTAGCTTCTTTTGAGTTGGCAGTGTTAAGAATGCATTCATTGCCAAAGAATTTGACACGGTTCACAAACAGTACAATAAATAAGTGAGCAAATCTGGATGAAAGGAGAAAATGGGATAAGCTTAGTATGGAGATATGTGTTCTACTTCTTGTTGAATGGGGGAGGGGGAGGAGAGAGACACAGAGAGAGACAGAGATGAAATAGACATTTGCAAGATAGAGGAACCCATGAGGTAAAAACAAACCAAGAGAAGTCCAGCCTTTTAGGGAACTGAGCCCAGAAAAATGGTCTCTCCTCCCCTACTCTGGGGTGAGCCTATGAACTCCTCAACCCCATTTCCACTAGCGGGAGTGGGGCAGGACTGGGAATTATAATGCCCTCAGTGGTGAGCGCTAACATAACACCAAAGCAGAACTTGAGATCTTGAGGGCTGAAATGATCCAATGACTTCAGAACTATTCAAGAGATTGAAATTTCTGAGCAGTTTTCTATGAGTTTGATTCTCACAATCGGACTTCTGCTAACCAGGGTTACATAACCAGCAAGTTATAAACCATATTTGAACTCAGGTCTGACTAGCTCTGGAATCTATGGTTCTTTGGCTAAATTGTGATTTCCCACCCCCCTCCCTGAAGGCGTTCTGGACGTTTCCGTACTGACTGCTATGTAATAAGTAATCTGCTCTCTTCCTTTTCATGAGAACAAAATGTAGCATTCTTCCCTGAGTGAGTGCAGTTAATACCTTAAGATTCCTTGAATGTGTCAGAGTAAAGGATATTTGCAGCCACGCCTAACATTTCCCTAAAGATTTCTTTTTATCAAATCACCCTTCCTCAGCTGACCAGTCTTTCACTAAGAAGAAAAATGGATGAACAGAATAGGTGTTCTCTTTGAGGCCCGTATCTGGGTGTAACCCAGTAAGTACCCACCCTCTTAGCCTCCCGCTCACCCCGCTGTAGGGCTGGAAGCGGCCTTGGCCTTTACAGATTCTGTCAAAGAGGGAGTCAGAGTCGGGCAGAGGATCACTGGAGCTCTCGGTGGAAGCAAGCAGGAGAGAGGAGGAAGGAAAGCAGAGGCCGGGAAGAAGGCCTTGCTGTGAATGTGAATGGACCACGGGCCTCAAGAGCAGGAAGCGGTGCAGGCCAAGGCGTTCACGGAAAAGCTCTTATCTAAACAGAGGTGGCCAGGACGCTGGAGCACCTCCACCATTGTCCAGGGAGCTGACCCACAGCCTGCAGTCCTCGAAAAGTCTTGTCCACTCCCCCCTCTCCATTCAGACAAGAAGTAATTTTCAGTATGGCTCCAAGGCGTCACAAGGTCTCTCAACTGCACAAGAAAGTCACTCCTCCAGAATCCCCTCAGCCTGACCCGGAGGCCCAGGCCCCTTTCCTGCAGCAAAAGGAGCAGGAACCATTCTGTCTAAACACTCCTTCCAACTCTACGCTGCTTTCTGGCAGCATCCTCTCCCCTATATTGTTTCATTTGTTTTAAGAGAATGTGAGAGGAGGGGAAAAGATAGTGTTTGTGGATTCTATTAATCTGATGGCTCAGACACACGATCGCTGATGTTTTGACACAACACCCACGGTAGCCGAGGAAAGTTTACATCAGGCGCTTCTACAGGATGGCGCACCGTGCAGGGGACCAGCCCTGGCCGTGCCCTCTGGCAGGCTTCCACAGGGTCTTTTCTTTCCTTTCTATTTGTTTGAAAGACATCTTACAGCCTCGGTTCGGTCTTTATGACTGCTCTACCCTTTTGTTTCCTAACTTGAAATGATTCAATGTTCTGTACAAACAGATTCTAATCACAGTTAGCACGTGCTGTCCAATCTCATTAAACAGATAAGCAGAGTCCACATATGAAATCCTCAGATTTCATCATCCCAAAAAGAGAAAACGAAGTTATTCTCTGTCTTGGGACTTTCTTAAGCTTTCTAGAGCCTCTTTCTTCCCCCCACCCCCCAATAAATGTGCTTTAATTATAAATATATACATTTACTCCTAGGCAATGGCTCAGGCTCCAATAGGCAGCCACTGGGTGCTGGGGTGCTCAGCTCCCCACGGCGCTCCCCTACCCCCACCCCTGAGGCCTGCTATAAATGTATTGGAGTTGGTAATAAAACAGGCTAGCTTCATCTCAGAACATGTTATGGGGTCATGCAGACAGAGTAAGTTAACAGAGAAATTAAAAGATTATGATAAAAGTTGGATTTTTTATTGTGTTGCAAGATTTTTAAAAATGATAAAATTCATCAGCCAGTAGAAAGCCAAGAGTTCCTATAATTTTAGCACCAAAACATTTTTAGGACCAGAACCAGAATTTATGTCAAAATGTAATTATAAAGTATTCTCCTGCCCCCCCCCCAAAGGCCTGGGGGCTTCCCACTCTTGAAGGCAGTCTGTCATCTCTCTTGGTGTCGGCCTTTGTAGCCGTTTGACTCAGGGGACCCCCCCCAGAGCTTTCGCTCAGACAGGCCACTCTGAGCCACACTGGCCCTGTGAAGCGCGGGGCAAAGAGTTGGGGGCTCCTTGGAAACAGAATCCGTCAGGGTGATGGAATGAGCTCTGGTGTGATGGAAAGCGCTAGGAAGATCTGGATTCCAGTCCCAGGGCTACTTTCTCTGTAAATCTGAGCAAGGCATTTGATTGTTCGGAGTCTCTGTTTCCGAATAGAGACTCACTTCTGAAATTGGGCTCACAATACCGGCTTCATCGGGTGACCATGGGAATTTGTTGAGCTTAAATGTGCACAGCTCCTAGCCCGGGCCTGGCATATTAACTGCCCAGGACCACCAAGTTTACCTTCAGCCAGCCAAGAGTCAGAATTTAGGAGAACAGAGATTTTTGAAAGAAAGGTCAGCTTAATATTATTTACCATCAGGTGAAAGGCGATCCTAAAAAAAGAAAAAAAAAATCTTAAAATTTGGGCTTTGAGAGACCTTTCTGAATTGGGGTAGTTATTAAACTTGCTAGAAATCTCTTGCTAGAAAGGCTAAATGAAGGGTTGAATCATCTTGACTAATTCTTCAGTCTATTTTCTCACATGAGAGCGTCACTTCAAAGAAAACACAGATACTTACCACCAGTGGCGAAGCTCAGCCAGCTGGACTCTCCCTTCTGTTCTACCAGAGATAGAATCGAGCTCCAAAGGAAGGAAAGCACCAGCTCTGTGTTTTAGGTGGGGGGAGGGGAAAAAAGGCAGGAGGGATGAAGAAAGTCTGAAAATCACAATTGTTCAAAGCACAGGGGAACGAACACAAAAGGGTCCCTTTGGGCGCACACTGTGCACTGTATTTCCTGTGCTGAATTTGTAAAGGTGACTGGGAATTGAGTTCAGAAACTGGGATGACAGAGTGAGCGCTGACAGAAACTGACGGTAGCCCACGCATACGTTGGACACTGAGTACTTTGTGGTTGTGTATGATGAGAGTCATTTGCCAAACGTTGGAAAGAAGCTAACCGTGTTATGCAAAAAGGGCCGAAAATTCCCCAAATAACGATATTTTGTTAGTGAATATTTGAGAAGCCGTTTCTTCCATGTACAAAGCACTGAAGTATAACATTTTCTTGTTATATGCTGATATACATATGGATATTGTGTTACATATGATGTAAGGCTTAAGTGCACAGATTCTGGAATGAGCCAGAACTGATTATAAGTCTTGGGTAATTTACTTACCCTCTCTAATCCTTAATTTTTGTTTCCCTTAAAAAGTACCTGCTTTTTAGGGTGATGTACAGATTAGTGAGACAGTATATATGAATTGCCTAGTGCACAGAAAATATAATCCTTATTAGAGCAGAGAATAATACTACACAGGGTATAATTATTACAGCCTGGGCTGGTTAGCTTTCCTGTTGGGACCAGCAGTTAGTATTGTCAAGACTGTAGGTCTGAGTCCAGTTTTGGCTTTGCTTTTTCTGTGGCCCCAGACTGCCTTCATCCGTCTCTGGTCACAGAGCAGCCAATTAGTTATGAGTGTGAAGGGAACGCGGCAAACTCATCACCAATACAGGATAGTCATCCCAAAGCATGTGCGTCAGGATGTCATCTCCATCTATGGAGGGGGATTTCTTCCCATCAGGTGTCAGGGAAGAAGCCTGGCCATTTAGATCAGACGGGAGAAGCCCACAGAGATGACGTGGCACATGCAGGGTCCCAGCTCCATGTGTTGGATACGTAACTGGCTGCTTTCTTTTAATTTATTTATATCAATCTCTAGTCCGAAACTAATTTGTTTCAACTCCAGAGCAATCGACGAGATGACATGAAGTACACTCTTACCCCGGAAATTTTTTTTCCTCGATGGTTATAAATACCTCTCTGCTATTGTACTTGGCATACGGCATGCAAATGGAGGTCGGAGTCCTGAAGCTCATTAGAAAAGGGACATTGGCCTGGAGCAGGGAGAGGACAGCGTGGAGCGGAGGCTGATAACAGTGGCCTTGTCCAGAATAGTGCCTGGGAGCTTTCTTATCTGCCTTTGGCAGGAGGTGCTGTGGGCTTCCTGTGCGAAATCAGGGCCGAATGCTGCTTTCCTCTTGTTGTTCGGCTTCCTCCCCCCTCAAGACGGTTCCCAGCACAGTGATTATCTTTGCATCTTCAAACATGGCACAATCTACTTCCTTAAGAGCTTGATGTATTCTTAAGGCTTAGGCAAATTCCCCTCCCCCTAAATCTCTTTTCAAGTGCTGTTAGAGAGTCAGGCTCCTAAATGACATTCTATTTTTATGGTTCCAATTACAAAGAGGGAAAAATAACAGTCCCCAAATTAGAAAACAGCCACAGAATCTGTCCTTTTCGCTTGGAGGTCCCTGCGGTAGCCTAGCCTATAGTTGCCACTGGGCTTGTGCTGTCAGTAATTGCCCTTAGACTAACGGGCGGGGGTGGAGGTCAGAGGTTGGCAGCCCCAAGGGAGCTCACAGACTGCGGTTCCCCGGGAAACTCCTAGACTTGCTTTACTCCAACATACTCTTTGCGAGTGTAAAATTATAGGATCTTCAGTCTAAGGCTTCCCTTATCTTTTTCACTTCTTTGGGGAGAAAAGAATGGAATTAAAGGACTTCTCTTCCAGATACAAGAGAATTTCAGCTGTTTGATGTTACAATAGCAAGTACACATGCCCAGGCCTAATCCAGGAATGCACATGTGTACAGAGGTGTACACGTGTCACAGCCCCCACATACCTGTAATGTATATGTACATATATATACTCATATATACACTGCGTGTGTGTGAAAGACGTGAGGTCAGAGTAGTTCAAGGTATGGATGTTGGAGTTAAGGAAATGGAGAATAACAAATAATGAAAAATAGGTCAAAATGACATGATTTTAAAACATCATTAAAATGCCTCAAGTAAAGGAGAAAGTGTGTAATTTCTCTTTGGTTCAGTTTTCGCTACTAATCAATAGAGTTCAAGTGTTCACTAACTTTACCTGATGATCCTAAACAAGACTAGCTAGCAGAAATCACAGAAGTTCCTTAAGGCGTGGTCGCTCTGAGTTAATTCTTTTTAAAACTTTGAATCTTACAATCTCATTGTAAAAACAGACATTTTAAAAACATTTGGGGAAATCTGATAGATAGGCTGGGTAACAACAACACCAGGGAATTACTGCGAATTCTAGTAGGTGTCCTGTTATTATACTAGAAAATGACGTATTTTCTGAGATATGCACAGAAAATATGTAGGGCAAAAATGACATGATGTCTGGGATTTGCTTTAAAACACTTCACAGAAGAAAAAATAAAAAGGAATAAAGGATAGTGAAACAAATGTGGGAAGATCTTGATAACTGTCAAATCTGGGTGGATATAGGGGGGGTTTTGGCAACATGTCTGTATCGGTATGTCTGAAAATAACAAACAAATGGAAACTCTTACTAGAAACCACAGATCAGTACCTCACGCCTGTTGGTACGTTTTCGCGTGTATGGAGTGCCAGTTACCTGCTAGGCCCTTGCTTAACGAGCAGGACAGAGTGAAAGTGAATAAGTACATGAGACCCCGTGTGCCTCGGGAGCATTAAATGGAAACTTAGACAGTGGGGCATGCTTTGGGGGAGGGCCGACAGGGCAGCGCCCAGGAGGGGAGACTGATCGGAAGCCGCCATAGTTTCGTATTCTCGAGTCCTTCCTCAGCTCCAGGACCAGAGAGGGACCATCATGGAGCTGTCTTCTGATCCCTGCAGTCCCTGCTGTCTTCCCTTCTTTCTCACTTATTGCATCCTCTCATCTCTGTCTGACCGAAGTCATTGCTGACCTCAGTTACTTAAGGTCAACCACTCATTCCTTCTGGAAATTGACTGTAAAGTTCCTCTTGATTTCAAAATCTCCAGAATCTGCCCAAGACATGTACACATAGAGCCCAGCAAGCTTTCTGCTCACCACAAATTCTAGTCCAGCAGGTAACAATACAAAGTGCAATGAAATGGTCACGGTGCAAGTAATCGTAACACACAACACTTCCGGTAACCAGGAAGCGGAACAGGGGGCCGAAGGGGCTCTAGGTACGCAAGCCAGGCTTCTGTGGGCACTCGTTCCCCCTACCTGCCCAGGCTGGCAGAAAAACGCAAGCCTCGGGAGCTCAGATACATTTTTGAGGCACCTAAAATACCTCTCTGTATATCTGCACTGTGTCTCAAATAAATCCATGTTTAAATCTCGAAGAATTGTTCAAGGTGGATTTGCTACAGGCTCACTGAGGGGTTCTGACCATGAGAGACAGCAGTGAGCTGCTTAGAGAGGATCGGGGTGTCCCGTCAGTGGTAACTACTGAGTGAAGATGAGGGGAGAGGGGTCACAGTGCATATGGCATACAGTGAGACACGACAGTAAGAATAATCCCTTACTTTCCTATAGCATCGTGAATCCACAAACCTCTCCAAGAAAATTAAGTCATTTAATGCTTAGATAATCCTGTGAGACTCACAAGGTAGATAGATACACTTTTATCCTTATTTTTTAGAAGAGGAAACTTGTCACACAGCTAGAAGTCAGGGCGGGGCTGGGACTGAGGTCCCCTGGCTCCTGCTCCAGGAGTCTTTGAACCTGCGAACCACACCACAGATTGACTAGAACAAGGGGCTTCAGCAGGGTTACGGCTGGAAGAGCAGGTAGCGAATGCCCTGTGGATGGGCATACCCTGTGGGCACACCCAGCCGAATGCCCCGTGGACGGCCTTGACTGTCAGACAAGGAAGCCTGGCTTTCTTCAGTACAGCTGAAGCTCTTGGAGGAAAATGGATTCCATTATAAACCAGAACAGTGAGGGGGTTGGTCTGGCAGCAGTTTTGTGGGTGTTGGAGGAGTGGGAAAAGCCAGCTGGCAGCAAGACCAGTTAAGATACTACTGCACTGCCCATGTCAGAGTGGACTTAAGTGTCTTTTTGTTGTTTGGGTTTTTTATTCATGTAGAACATAAGATACAGAAATATAATAAATGATCAATAAATATTTACACCAATGATGTCAGTAGTAAGCCATATGAAAACAAGCTTACTGATAATGATGCGTGTCTGGGAGAACATGCTACCTTCCAGATGTAGGTCAAAATCTCTCTTTAAAATGGCAGTCTGGTTGCCATTTAAAATAAGAGAGACTTTTGTGGACTTTTAGAAACAAAAAGGAACCTTAAAGATAAAAAATTTCAACATCCTTACTTTATAATTAAACACGTGAGGCCTGAGAAATTAAAGAACTTGCCATGATACTCACAAAACTTGAAAAGAAATAGACGGAACATAGTAACTGTTCCATGATGTGTTTTCATATACACCTAATTAACCCCTGGAAAAAATTAGCTGCATAATGGATTATTATTCTGATTAAAAGCCAGCCTTTTGTAGATGTAAAATTCTTATTTCCTTGGGGTTTTTCATTCATTAACAGAACTTTACTTTTTTCCCCTGTGTTTGCATGCTACCTCCACCAGGAACTAATTAAAATCTAAATAGTAAATTTTCTAATTTATGCATTTTTATTTCATATTTAATATTTAGAACAGGAAAGATGTGTGGAGATACACTGGTGTGGGTTTTTTCAGATCAGGCAAAATATATTTGTTATCTTTAAGTTCAGAGGATAGATATTGGGGAACAAGATCGAAGGGAAAGAAAAAAACTGTGTGCCTTTGTTACCTGAGGACTTATCCAGTGGTTTTCTTTGCACCTGTCACCATGGGTTGGACCGTGCTGCAAAACAACGTAATGATGACGTACTTTTTTTTAAAAAAAATAGGTATGACTTTTGCTCCAATAATGAAGAGTCCCTTATCCTGGATCCTGACAGCAGCATGGGGAACAGAATTGAGAGCATCTCTCAGCGCACAGAAGTAATAGAAGGAAAGAATAAGGTATTCTTTGTAAAAATAAGCATTGGGATATTTATTCTAAAAATGCACACACACCAAACTCCCAGTTGTGTCTCAAACTGCAGTATTCTCCCACTGACCACCCAGTCCCAAAGGAATGAGGACTCTGTTGCAGTGGAAGAGACAGAACTACCTCTTGACTATGAACCTGGTCACATCAGTGGTTCTCAGCTCTGGCTGCATATTAGAATACTCTCCTGATTGTGATTACATTTGACTCTCTGGGTGTGGCCCAGAGTTCATAAAACTCCCCGGGTGATTCTAGTATGTAACCAGGACTGAGGATCCCTGCCATACATAAAGTGGGGTGGAGATAAGCAAAAGCTAGTAAAGACTTAAGGCTAAAATGGAATGTTTCCACTGCACAAAACACGTTGTTTTCCCTCTGCTTTTGCACGCGGACTGCACTGGGGTACACGGCCACACACAGTATCTCAAGATTCCCTGACCTGAGATGTACAAATCAAAACCACAAGGAGATACTACCTCATATCTGTCAGAATGGCTATTATCAAAAAGACAAGAAATAACAAGTGTTGGCGAGGATGTGGAGAAAAGGGAACCCTCGTGCACTGTTGCTGGGAGTGTAAAATGGTGCAGCCACTATGGAAAGCAGTATGAAGTTTCTCAAAAAATTAACAGTAGAACTACTTATGACTTAGCAATTCCACTCCGGGGTATTTATTCGAAGAAATGGAAAGCACAGACTCAAAAAGATACATACACCCCTATGGTCATTGAAGCATTATTTACAATAGCCAGATATGGTAACAACCCAGGTTGATGACTGAATAAGGAAAATATGGTGTGTATACACAATGGCATATTATTCAGCCAGAAAAAAAGAATAAAATCTTGTCATTTTTGACAATATGGATGGACCCTCAGGGCATTATGCTAAGTGAAATAAGTCAGACAGAGAAAGACAAATATGATTCCTATATATGGAATCTAAAAAACAAGGTCACAGATACAGAGAACAGATTGGTGGTCGCCAGAGGCAGAGGGTGGAGGTGGGCAAAATGGGTGAAGGTGGTCAAGCTTCCAGGTATAAAATCAATAAGTCATGGGGATGTAATACAGAGCATGATTACTCTAGTCAATAATACTGTCTTGCCTATTTGAAAGTTGCTAAGAGAATAGATCTTAAAAGTTCTCATCGCAAGGAAAGAAATTATAACTTCATATGGTGATGGATGTTGACTACTCTTATTATGGTGATCATTTTGCAATATATACAAATATCAAACCATTATGTTGTACACCTAAAACGAATATAATGTTATATGTGAATTATACCTCAATTTTAAAAGCCAGAGAGAGATGTCTAATCTCCGCCTCCCTCCTCCCTCCCCCCAGCAGGGTCTAGCTGGCGTCTTCTGCCACCCTTGTACCATTCATTCTCTACTCCCCTGACCTCTACTGAGCCTCAGTAAAGCTGACACCTTGTGAACCAGGCAAACATTGGTGGATCTCAGACCTGGTAGCATTATTTTTTCTGTTAAATTAGTGAAAAATATGCTTTAAAATATGCTATTATCAGGTGCAGGGTAGTGATGCTTTAAAAAGGAAAAAGATATCAAATAACCCCTTGCTGAAATGTCTCTACATGCATGCATTGGTTCAGAGTACCACATTAATACGGCCACTATCCACTTCCGTGTGGTTGTGCTATGTTACCTATGTATTTAGCTGTAGTCCTTGCATTTGGAGACCACAAAGTAGATGACAGCATTCTCCGTGTAGGATTTAACAATAACAACAAATAACATCTGAATTCTTCATCATGTAAAACTTTTTGACATATGCTAATGTCAGCGTCATTCTCTGGCAGGCCAGCGTGCTTATCTCCATTTTAAAGATAAGAAAAACTGGAGCAGTAAGATGATTAAGTCCAAGCGGCAAATGAGAAACTCAAACCAAACTCTTCCTATTCCAGAACCCAGTGCTCTACCAACTAGCCAATACAGAAACCAGTAAGATGGTGATGGCTGGTGTGATGGTATCAGCAATCACTGGTCAAGGATTTAGGAAACGTTTTTGTAACCTGCAGTAGCTGCAGGTGGCTTACAGTTTTTCTTTAAAACGAGTGAACAGCTTAAAACTTTTCGTGATGTATAGCAAGGATGAGAGAGCAGTTTAATGAAATACTTAGGAAAGAGGAAATTCGATAAACTTGAAAGTTTAATTTGAGTGACACTACATTTTTTTTCAAGAAGGAAATTGCCTCAGAGTAGAAACCAAGTTAGTAGGCACAAAATACTAGAACATTTCAAGATGCCATTGATTGCTTCAATTCACTTTGCCTTTTCCCAACCATGTCAGGTGGATGTTAACGGCTGGATATTTAAACAAGAAGTATGTGAGTTTAATTTCTGTGGTAGCTTCCAGTCCTATTTGGTAACCTATCCACAAATATATAAAGTAGAAAAAAAATGGAGAATGAAAAGGCTACGGGAGGTTTCTGATGAGCATGAACCACTAAGTAGCAACCTAACTCCATGTAGAATACCTGTGAGAAACAGTGGGAGTGGAATAACAAAACCCGGGGAGATAATGGAACTCCTGTCATGTTTTTCCACGTGGGCTTGAAACACATTTATTGACTTGTAATTTTGTAGTTCTGCAGAGGCTTTAAATACAGATCTCCAAACACAGTTGGCACTTGTGCCATCCCACATGCAGTCCGGAGCCTTGGGGTCAAGCTCTGCCTCTTTCTATCTTGTATGACCACAAGCGAATCAGTTCACCTCTCTGAACCTGACTTCTGTCCTCCAAAAAATGGAACTAATAATGTTTGCCTTACCTAGTTTTCCTGTTGTTATAAAGATATATACATATATATGTAACATATACACATACGCACATATACATACATATATATATATATATATATATATATATATATATATATATATATATACACATCTACAGAGGGTGCCAAAAAATGTATACATATTTTAAGAAAGAAAAACTGTATTAAAATTGTAGTACTCAATATATACTGACAACAAAAAATGAATACAAGTCATGTTTGACTTCTGCAGTTACAAGAGGTGCTCAAAGTGGTTCCCATCAGCATCCAGACACTTCTGATGATGGCGAACTACTGCTTGAGCAACGCTGACCAAAGTGTTCACTTGTATACATTTTTTTTGGCACCCCTGGTGTGTATACATATATAATACCCTTTTAGGAGCTATAACTGTACCACATTAGACTTTAAGTAAATTATGAATTTCATGTCCTAAATTTAGACCAATTTACTGCTTTTACTTTTAGCAACTATTAACACATCTCTTTGTGTGTGTGAAAATGTTATCTTTCATACAATGATGACATACGGAGGCTTTGCTACTTCAGGATGATTTGCACGGTCTTTCATTTACCATCGAAACTGCTTTTATTTTCTGTCCATTTTTAGAAAGTGAAGTCCCAACTTAGACTGTAGTGATCCTTTGCCCGCCAGCCATACAGCTGGCAGGCACAGCAACCCCACCCCACCTACAGCGGACAGAGGGCCCAGAGAGCTCCTGTTGGATTGCAGGAACTAGCTTTTTTTTCCTTTTGATTTGTTTTTTTTCCACGTAGTTCAAGGAAGGGTGCAAAAGACAATCAAATTCAATTTCCTTATTGGCGAGTTTTGGCCTAGATTTGTGAAAAGTGAGTCATCAATGGAGTAGTTAATAGCAAACGTGGAGTTTTCATATTGTTTAAATGGGACGGCCAGACTATTGGGTCTGTCGATATGGAATAGGAAGTAGAAGGAGCCTTGTGTTAGGAAAAACACACAGGAAATACGTCTTACAGCATTAAGGCTGGAGGAAGGCTGGAAAACCGTGACCACTTTAGTAACATTTCCACTGAAATCGTCTGGAGGTTACACTGGGAAAAGTGCTTACTGTATGAGACAAACCCATGACAAATTTTCTTCTTTAATTGTAACTTTTTCATTCTTAACTACAGAATGACAGCCTGTGTTTCATTCACCTCCCACACCCCAATTTTTTCTAAATCTCACATTCTATGTTCCCATCACTTGGCTCAAATGTGTCACCCTAGGTTAATTGTAGATATTTACATGACATTTACATATCTACTTTTATTTCTTCCTGAGATACTTAAAAATAACCTATATTAAAAACATGCTGAGATTAAAATCACTGTTCCATATATAGATTTAAAAAAAAAAAAAACTAATGCTGGAAATTAGGCTGAATTACACATCATCCCATCCATTCTATTCTGTGAGGTTCAAACCACATTGTAGTGGGGAATTACTAATACTTAGTGAAAGGGAAGGAAGGAAGGAATATGAATAACTTCCAAACTTACAGAACCTGACGACAGTTTTCATCAGTGTTCCTGAGTCATACACATAAACCAGAGAGTGGACTTTCAGGGTCTATTTCTAATACCTAAATCCTTGAGGTCCTGGCAGGGCAAGCGGAGGCACCCCCAAAGTGTGGGTTCAGAGCTCAAAAAGAACTGTGGCAAATGAAAACTAATTATAGAAATAATACAAACATACAGCTTTGAGAATTACTTTCAGTGTACCTTATAAAATAAAATGATTGCAATTCAAACACATGTCACAATTCAAATTCTTGGCACTCTTTTAAAGTATTGAGTTGATAGTTGGTGTTCCAACTGTTATGCTATTTTCATTTTCTCTCCCTTGAAACAGTAGTATTTCATTACGAGCACCAAGGAATAGGTTTGTCCCTTTCACTCAGAAGACCCCTGTAAGGAGACTTACTGTCCTATGAGAAGGTGGCTGCTGTCCAGACAAACTATACTCACCTCCAACTCCCACTTGAGCTCTTTTTCCTGCCCCTATAAAGTTTATACTTCAATTGTCAAGGAGATTTTATCCTTTATGAAAATATGTTTTATAATTTTAAAATATTCTCTAGAAAAAAGAAGTACTCTAGCAATCAGATAGTTTTTAATATAGTTGATCATAGGATATGTTTCATCTCATTTTTAAATTTTCTTCTTTAATTGTAACTTTTTCATTCATCAATCATATTTTCAAACCACATAACACCATATCCACTGAAAAATAGCTTGCAGCTTATGTAAAACATTAAGAAAGAAACTAGTATTTCTGTACATAGTAGCACTTAACTTATGTGACCCATCTCTGCTGACTAAAGGGCTTTCTTGAGGAAAAAACCCAATTCAAGAGTAGACAGAACTCTACCAATAGATCTGTGCTATTAAATTTAAAGGGTTTTAGGGCAAGAAGCAGTTTTGTAACCAGATTAAGAGCAAAGGTAGTGGGGTCAGACAAACCTGTGCATAGGTTCTGCCCAGGTACATTGTGCTATGGAGTACCTTTAAGTGAGTCACTTAACCTCTATAACCTCAGTGTCTCTCCTGTAGAATGGGGTAATATACCTACCTCATAAGGTTAGAGGGCGGACTGAATGAGATAATGCCTCACACACTATCTGGCGCACAGCCACGGGCCACATAAAGGTGCCCAGAACCAAAGAAATAATGTCAACTCCCATCAATGTCATTATCTAGTCCAATTTTAATAGGAACTTTGGAGAGGTGAGTTCTGGGGCAGGCCTGACGATGAGTAAGGAGTCTGTTTGGGAAAGAGTCTTTCAGGCAAAGTAAGAGACTCAAATGCATACCTAGCTCCACGGTCCATCATGAGACCTGGATTCATTTCACTTCTAGGTGCCTCAATTTCATTCTAAGTATACAAAATTTCTGAGCTCTCTGACCGTGTTGGAGTCTTGTCAAATGGCTACAGCCATTCCCAGATTGCCCGCACAGATCTTATTAATAAATATTGCAAATGTGTACATCTGATGACTTTCCCTCGCTAGGAAACTGGGTTTTGTTCTCAGTTTGGAGTTCAGTGAAATCAAAATAATTTTAATAGAAGGCCAAACACAACTTTCAGAGTAAGGGTACTGCTGTCCATAATTTCAGACTGCTGTCCCTTGCATCTGAACCTGTTGCACGCTGCTTCGAAGAGCCTGAGCCCAGGTTTCCTGAGACAAAATAAAGGAGTCAGAGTCTTACTTTGTCCTTCCAGCTGCCACCAACTGCCACATCCTTTCACATTTCCACCGACAAGCTTTTTTTTTTAACTTTCATTTTCTCCCCTTACTCTAAAGTGACGGGTGCAATAATTCAAAGGAAACGGCTATCCAGATTTTTAAAAATGTATCACCTCTTATAAAGATTAATAATCAAAATAGAGAAAGAGACACATGAGTTCTCCTCCATACTCTTCACTGCTTATTTACCTTCGTGTGAGTGTCCCTCTGCAAAAGAGTAATATACACTTCATCTTCAAGTAGGGACATTCTTCCCTATCACCTTGAAAGTAGTCCTTCATGGTTAAGAACAGGGATTGTGTCATATTCATCTCTGTCCCTTAACATGTCTGGGCAATGCCCTGATAAATACTCGGTAAATGTTTGCTAAAGGAATGAAAAATGCCACATTGCAGATACTTTTCATTTTCAATAATTTCAACAATACACAGAAGGTACATGAGTAGGTATAATTAAACAGATCCAACACACAGAAGAGGAAGCGTCTTGTAATGTTCACTGTATCGTAGTGAAAATCACAGAGAGCTTGGAGCAGTGAACTTGCTGACTAAAATAACTAGGAATAGATTTTGAGTCTTCCTGATCTGTAGAATAAAGACAGATATACCTTAACTTATTGAAAGGCATAGGAGCACAGAAGAGCCTAGCATATATCTTAGCAACTCAGGAAAATGTTAAGAGCCTTTGTAAAAGTTGTGGTCACTATTTCAGTAAGTCTGGGGCCCCACCTCAGCCTGTGGGTCACCCAATCATCACACGTCCTCCAGGACGCCCCATGAGTTGGAAGCATCAGCACAGCTTCTACCATTTCAAACCCTGTGACCAGTTATTAGTGTCCCAGGGGATGGGCTGCAACAATTAAAAAATAAGTAACTGAATCAACACTTTCTTTTGTAAGTTTCAATATGAAAAACAAACTTTCTCATTTTTTTCATATATAGTAAACGTGTTATTTTTTTGTGAGCTTGGGCTGAATTGCAGAACTCTACAAGTTTCCATTTTATAACAATAATTTTTGTCTTTAAAAGAAGACAGCAATGCAAGTCTTTAAGCTGTATAAATTTGTGTTTCATTACTTTTTGAGACATCACAGTTTATATAAAGTGCTTTCAAGTTCACACAAATTTAACTTCTAATGTTTCTTTAGGGGCTAACTTGTCAAACAGCAGCACGAAAATCTAGTGAAACGATATCGTATTAATTCATAACTTACATCTTCGCTTTCTAGATTAGGAATGGACAGACTGAAAAATAAAGTAATGTGCAAACACACGATGGTCTCTGATCTTTCCCGCCTGCCCCTCACCCTCGGGGCTACAAAGCCACATTTTTGAGCACATACAAGAAATAGTTCAGCTAACCTTTCTCTTGTGTCCTTGCTCACTTAACCCAAAAAGCAAGGGCTCCTGGTCTCAGACTGCCTCCACGATCTCAGGTCATCCAGACAAAAGACGGCCTCAGCCTCACCTGTTCCTCCCATTGATGTGGAAATGACCACCTCATAGGGTAGGACGTGCAGTCCCGCATCTCAGCTTCAGGTCTGTAATTGTTAGGGCAGCAGCAAGAGATAAATAAGCCCGAAAACCTCATACGAGTCGGATGTCATAGGCCCCGGTCTCCTGAGGACCTGCTTTCCTGTTATTTTTCCATTCTTGCTGGGGCCCGGCAAGGGGAGAGTCTTCTGGTAACCAGCACCCGTGCAATACTACCCTCACTGAATGAATGGAATAGCTGAATCATTTCAACCCTCAGAAGTATCTGAGGGATGTACAAATGGCTTTGTCCTATCACTAGCTAACATTTCCCTTTCTTTTGCAGACGGCTAGCACCTTGGTTGTGGCGGATGCTAGAATTTCTGGAATCTACAGTTGCATGGCTTCCAATAAAGTAGGGACTGTGAAAAGAAACATACGCTTTTATATCACAGGTAAGCCACACATCCTATACTCACAGACAGTCTCTTTAAATCTTGTTTGCTTTTAGTACACTTATAGATTGGGTGATTTTTGTTTAAAAAAAAAGAAAGAAAAACCAACATTCCATAGAATTGTTAAACTTTGAGTACCTTCATCCTTTGCTCTCAGGAATAGTATTCTACACCACTGAATGTCCTAAAGAGTGATTTCCCTGAATTCTCTTTGAGAGCTATTTGTGTATGTTTCGTTCCGCAGCTGGATTGTGAATTTGGGATCTGGTCGTGTTCATTTTTTAACTCCCTTTAGTAACTAGCACAGGGACACATCGGGGTTGTTCATTAATAATCAAGGAAACCAATTAAAAGACATGTGATGACTTTTTTTAAACCAAGAAGCTAATTATTTCACTTCATTTCAACTTTTTGGAAAATGAGGCTCTCCTATAGAAATCTGAAACTGAGCTTTGTCGACAATAATTAATGTTTTCTAGTAGCATTTAAGAATTTTTCACCTCAAATATGACCGTCTCTGCAAGTCTTAAAACTTCCAAGGAACACAAATGCACTCCCTGTGTCCCTCCATGGGTACAGGAAGGAAGTAAGTAGCTCAAAGTATAAAACAATTGCCTGGCTCCGCACTCCCCCAATTTTCTGAGGAAACTTGGGCAGTTTGCCAGCTCTCTGGAAACTTCACACTGCATGGGGCAGGCTGCAGTGTTGCCTAGAGTTCTCTAGAAAGAAATAGGTAGGTCTAATGTCATGAGACGTATGGGCTGTCAGATCACAGGGAGCCTTCTGGCAAGTAAGCTAACCCTCTCAGACGCTGTGCCCTGGGAGGCGTCCTGAGTAGATTTCCGGTGTGAGAGCCGGAAGAGACATTAGAGGCATCACGGCCCCGCATTCTCCAGATGATGCAGTGAGGTCTGGAGAGGTGAAGAGGCACCAGCAGAGCCGCTCCAGACCAGATCAGACCTTGTCCTCTCATGCCCAAGAAGAGAAAGGGCCATCGGCTCTGCATTCATTCCAAGGAAGCAAAGCCCTCGATTTAGAGAAGGCTTCAGAGAGCAATTTCACATAGACTGGTTCTCAGAGGATTTGGACTAGGGACAAAGGTTTGTACCATCCAAATCCATAGAATCACTCTATGTATGAACTGGAGTACAGAAGACCGAGCAATTCCTATATTGCTCTGAATGGTCAACAAGCCTGTACAGGCTCAATGAATACCAGCTGTTGACAGTACAGCTCAGCCTCACCCTGAGCACGTGAAGACATACCGGTGACGCTTCTAGGAAGCTTCTAGGAAGACGGTTTCAACACCACGCAAAGAAAGAAGCAATGTTAAAATATATAGATTCTAGTATCAAAAGCTATGTGCGGAATTAATGTGACAGATGAATTTCCCAATAATAAGCCCATGCTTTCCAACAAAAACATAAACCACACATGTAATTTAAAATTTTCTAGTACCCAGATTTTTAAAAAGTAAAAAGAAAAAAGGGACATTAATTTTATTTAACCCAGTATACCCAAAATATTATCATTTCAACATGTCATCGGTATTTTTCAAATATTAGAATGCTTCACTTTTTAAATTAATTGAAATGAGAAAACTGAATAAAATTCCGTTCTTCAGTCCCCCAGCCACATTTCGCATGCTCAGTCGCCACATGTGGCTGATGGGTGTACATTGTACAGTGTGCCTCTAAGCCTCTGAGAAGGAAGCAGGACTTGAGGTGGTCCTGAGGGAGTCAGAACTTGAATAGGTAGAAAGAAAAGGACAGTCTTGCTCTGGCATTTTCAAAGCCAAGGCCAGAGTATCAATGGAGTATCAATGGAGGCCCACAAACTATATAGATAACTACAAACTCTAAATCAGGAGAGCCAGCTGTTACACGTGTTTCCGCCTCTACAGACATACACCTTCATGGTGCCCTGAACAGTCAGGTCCAGATTTAGAATTTGGGACTACTCAGAGCTCCACAGCAGCATGTGGCAGTGCCTGGAGCTGACCCTGGTTACCCACCCATGTGTACACATCCAAACTCCATCCACACCCTCACGAACCGTCTTCCCTGAACCTAGAAATGACAAGAGCTCAGACCTCAGGAGGACAGACCTAGCCAAGAGGAAAGAGACCTGAGACTGGAAAGAGACTTGGGACCATCTTTACAGGGAATTCTGGGATCCCAGGAATCCTCAGGAAAGATCCTGAAGTGGGGGCAGCACAGGCTCTGGGTGGGCATGCCCGCTTGGCCCCATAGACTCTGTACATTGTGGGGAAGGGTACGGCTGGCATGCCATCTACAGCCCCAGGACAGAGAGCCCCCTCTTGCCTGTGTCTGAAGGCAGTGCTGGAAGAGGATACAGAGCGGAGGGAAATGGCATGTTCATTTCCTTACTGTTCAGAGTCCCCAGGAAAGGGTAGCAGATGCCCTCCATTAACCGCAGCACCAACAGCCAGCCTATCCGCCCCCGAGTCATACGTGCATGGGTACATGCATGGCATTGTTGCTGAAAGGGCCCTGCTTGGTAAAGCTGATCATCTGCTGAATTCAGACAGAAATGCCCTCCCCCCGCCCACCACTTCATACAACTAATAATCATGGAGTGCCTGAAACCTTTTCTAGATCCCGAGGCTTGTCCACAGACAAAGGAGCTGTGAGACTTCCATTCAAGCATACCTTCTTGAAGCTCACACCATTGTTCCTCTAGAAACGCAAGAGCTTTCATCCTAATACTGAGCACAAATTCAGCCAGTCGAGCCCCCATTGCCTGGAACATAACCTCTGAATTCCTTCTTACCAGTCCTGAAAAGCTCTAGTTTTGATTCGTGATAATAAATTCATTTGCTTACATGATTTTTAAACGAATTATTATCTTTTTCGTACTCAAATCCTTGTCACGATACTCTCACTAGAGATGAGACTATATACTCTTAGAAATATTATACCTACGTGTCTATTTTCTGAAAACTGAGTGTACCATTTATACTTGACCTCGCATAGGTCCTGCTTTAAAAGATCTGTCTAAAACTTAACTGCTTTAAATCTGGATCTAGATTTGGATCTTTATTGATCCTCATTTCAGTCATGTTGCCCCTTCTTTGACACAATAATAACTGGAAGAGGATACAGAGTTGCCTTCCAAACTGATGAACACTGACTAGCTGTGGCCATTAGGACCCTCACCACTTCCGCTCTGAACTTAGCCATTACATGGACGTAGGATCTACTTGAAAAGAGCAAAGCTTTCTAGGAACCACTCACTTCCTTGTTAGAGAACATTCCTTCTATTCTTCAGTAGAACAGAAGTCTTCTTTATTTCCACCTGACAAATGAGAGACCTTTTATCCTTTTAATTTCCGTGCTTGTCTCTTTCATGAACTCAATTCACATTTGACCAATCAAGTCAAAGTGTCTGCCCCTTTGTAAAGGCAGGACTCCTTCACCTAACCCTAGGCTGACTGTCCCCCCTGAACAAGGGGTGCGGCTTCCCCATGACACCCCCAAGCTGCCGTGGGCGTGAGACACATGTTAGGTGCATGAGTGCTCATTGGTGCTGTGGAAGCTTGTGCTAAATCTGAAAGATACTGAAGTGTGGGAAGATTTCTTGTTTTCACTTTGAGAGTTAGAAGGCAATTCTTTCTTGGGTCTGTTTTTGTACTCAGGCTAAAAAAAAGATCAACATGAATTAAGGGGGGAAATCCCTCTGGATTCATTAACCAGTTTGGGACATTTTATTTATCATGTTCCATGGATCAAAAGAGAATACCAAGGAGGTGATGCTGAGAAAGAAAGAATCATTTCTAAGAGGCTATCTGATAAGATACACCGAATTCGCTTCAGCAACAGTGTCCCCTGTATGAGAAACAGACCTCACAACCTATTTGGTTCTTTTCCTATGTGTGTGTTTTTGCTGTTTTGCTGGCACTCAGCATGGCTGTGGGTGTGTTAGCAATTACTGAGGGTGAAACAGGAACAGCACTGCCTTATCTCCCTAGTTTCCCAATGTCACTAAATGCATTTTATTTTGAGATTCCTGGTGGTGCTTGGCAAAGATAAACAAAATCTTCCATCAGGAAACCTGTGAGCTATTTCCACAGGAAGTTTCAAATCACTAAAGTAAATAGAAACTCTCTACATGATCTCCATGGTGTTACTGGGGCTCCCTTGGGCTCTAATACCAGGATGAGACTTCATAAATGGAGTCTGTGGTCTTTCAAGAAATGATTTGATTGCAACCCGTACACAATACTTCTGTTCCAGTATCTGTGTAAAAGTTGATGGCTGGTGTTTTAATCCTCACACTTGGAAAATGTCCCAAATATAAAAAGGTGCTGAATTAGAGGGGCTATTTCTGACACCTTATTGTTATGTTAAAAATGACTGTCAGCTTTCTGCATCTTCTGGCACATTCTGAGGTTTTCATTTTAAAAGCAGGAAAACCTCCACGGGTCTCCTCTCTCTCTCTCCAACCACTACAGTCTCCTAAGCCACCGTTACCCCCGCTCCCAGGTTTCAAATGAATTCTTTGGCATTTCTTCAGACGTGACACTTTAGAATAAAGCCAAAGCCCAGAAAAATCAGAAAAACAAGCAAAGTGAGATTTAGGAAAGAGTTGATATGATATCTAATTTTGGACTATTGTCCCCTTAAGGTTTAAAGGTTTCTTTATAGCTTTGTGCGCAAAGGATAATAATAATAATAGCATAACATAGCGCTTTTCATCTTCAAAGTACTTTGTAAAATGTTGGCCCAAATGCTTTGCTCAAATACTGATACGCCACTAGTAACAAGCAATGCAAGGGTTTTGAGAGCAGGTCAGTTCAGGGCCAGTATCCAGTGGTTTTTACAAATCCTCTGGTGAAATGGTCCAAAATGAGACTAGGGAACTTTGTGCAGAAGCTGGAAGGTGGTGCAGAGCACGAAAGCCAAGGAGGAGCGCTCAGAGGTGCTGCCAGAGGCGCTTAGGAGATGGAGCTGGTGGTTAGCTAGGAAAGGACACTGGAGAAATGGCTTTCAATCACACAGTCACTTTCAGAAAGTGTTCAATAAGCTTTTTGATTTTAAACGTCTTCTCCCCGCTATTACCCTTATGTTGGAATCTGGCAATTCTTCTCGATTAGTTGTCTGCATTTGCAGAAAAAATCTTTGTTCTTTTATGTCTGAGTGGAACCACCACCATAAAAGGGGACCTGAGCAAGTAAGCTGGCTCTTCTCTGCCCGCTGTACCCACTGCCCGCTCTGCCCGCTGTGTTCACTGTCTGCTGTGCCCTCTGCCCTTTCTGCCCCCTGTGCCTGCTCTGCCCACTCTGCCTGCTGTGCCCACTGCCCACTGTGCTCACTCTTTCCGCTGTGCCCTCTCTGCCCGCTGTGCCCTCTGCCCACTGCCCATTGTGCCCACTCTGCCCATTCTGCCTGTTCTGCCCACCCTGTCCATTCTGCCTGCTCTGCCTGCTATACCCACCCTGCCCGCTGTGCCCACTCTGCCTGCTGTGCCCACAGAGAGCAGGGGAAGTAGTGGGACAGCAGGAGGAGGAGGAGGAGATCAACCTAATTGTAGGAAATCTGGGAAATGGGTTGTTTTTTCCTGGAGAAGTTTAGGATTAAAGTGGTGTTGACTGGCATGGCCCAAGTCCCCTAACATGGACCTGGGACTTCTAGCTCACCTTGGTTTTTAATACAAATTGCTCTTATTATTTTACTATTTTGCCCATTTACCAGTAACAGTTCTGTACATGATAAAGAAATGGGAAATGTGGTTATCATCCCAAGTTTAAAAAAAAAATCCACTTTAAAGAACAATTTGGGACAAGTAAGGAAAATGTGCCATCGAACTACCTGCCCTGTTTGACATTTCCTGCTTCTGATGGAATGGACTTGGTTGGTTTCTACCTGCTATGTTTGATCAGTTTCCCTAAAATAAAAAGATAAATAGTCATCCTTTTAATGCTGCTTCTGAGAGAATTTGCATAGGAACACTTCTTCACATCTCTGAATATCTCGTGATGAGATATCGCTTGTTTGTATGACACATTGGTTTTTCTATGAACCGAAGTTCTTTATTCTTATTTTATAGATGTACCAAATGGATTTCATATTAACTTGGAAAAAATGCCTACGGAAGGAGAGGACCTGAAACTGTCTTGCACAGTCAACAAGTTCTTATACAGAGACATTGCTTGGCTTCTGCTGCGGACGGTCAATAACCGAACCATGCGCCACAGTACTAGGAAGCAAAACATGGCCGTCACCAGAGAGAACTCCATCACTCTGGACCTTGTCATCAAGAATGTTTCCCTGGAGGCTTCAGGCACCTACGCCTGCAGAGCCAGGAACATATACACAGGGGAAGAAATCCTTCAGAAGAAAGAAGTTACAATCAGAGGTGAGCACTGCAACAAAAAGGCTGTTTTCTCTCGGATCTCCAAATTTAAAGGCACACGGAGTGATTGTACCACACAAAGTAATGTAAAACATTAAAGGACTCATTCAAAAGTAACAGTTGTCTCATATCATCTTGATTTATTGTCACTGTTGCTAACTTTCCGGCTCAGAGGAGATGCTCCTCCCAAAACTGAGTTTGGACATGATAGGAGTAATAAGGAGCCCAGGCCCGCGCTGGGCGCCCATCAGGCTGAGGGTCTCCCTGGGGCCCCCGGTGACCTGGTGCGCGTTTGGATTTGGAGGATCCCTGCAGGACACTCTGTGCTTTCGCTCTTTGCTGTCTTCTGCCTGATAAACAACAGCTGGGAACTCATCCCTTCCTTCCACTTTGATGCCAACCTCTTTTTATGTTTAAGTTTCGAAGCTGCACAAACTGAATAATTTAAACAGATGCTGGTTTCTGCCAAAGATGGACATGAATAAGTTAATTTTCCAGCTCAGAATGAGTACAGTTGAATCTGAGACTCTTGTCGGACCTCTGCCTGGTTTTGTTTTGTATTATTTCATCTGCTCTTGATTTGTAAATAGCACCTGGATAGCAAGTTATAATGCTTATTTATTTGAAAATGCTTTTTTTTTTTTTTAATATTAAGCACATTAATCTTAAGCTGGAGCTTCTAAAATGGGCCCCAGGAGTGCAAGATGGTGTAATTTAGAGGTATTAAAGGTGTATCACATTATGAGTCATGAAAATCCACCCAAATCAAGCCCACTTTCCTCCTCTCATGCAATTCCTGTAGTTGGTAAACTGGTCCAGTGGGCAGTCCCTCCTCCCTGCTGCTGAGTGGACTAAACGGTGATTGACAGCACCTGAAAGAAAGTGGATCACACCTTCATTTCAAATATTTCGGTCCTCTACTTATTCTTTTAGAGAACTTTATCCTGTTTAATTGACGGTGTTCAAAGGTGTATCACAATCAATTATCAAGGAAATGAAGGCTATTATGACCAGACATTTAATGCATTCTTCTAAATGTAAATCTAAAATTTGTCCACTAAAAAAAAGTCCACTTTCCCCATATGCTTATGTTAATAGGATTTTTTAATGGCGATTAAGAAATGGCAAAATTACAAAAACAGAATTCCGACTCATTGAAAAGTACACACTGTTTTTAAATCAAGAGAGATTATAATCTCTTGTTTTAAGCTTGCATTTGAGGGGAAAGTGACTTTTTCACCAATTTAAGATGCACTATTCTGTGGTTTTCATTTATGATTGATCATTATATGCGACTTACGTGAACTATTGGGAAACAAACTATGATGACCAAAATAGCCATGGCTGAGAACAAAGTGGCTGGGCAGTTCAACAGGAGGTGACAATATGACAACTCTTCAGGCTTGGGAACTCTCTTAGACTGTTTCCTACTTTAGGTAACAGACTCTGTCCCACGCTAAACTTGTCTTTCACGTGGGAATTGCTTTTGTCAAGTGTGAAAGAGTAAACAATACCATTTCCCCAGAATGCCACTTTTATGGAGCCCCGAATGCTCTGAAAACAATTAGTAACCTGGAAGTTGTCAGCCCAAAGGAAAGAATAATCAATTGTATCTTGAAATTTTACCTATGGCTCTTGTGCCTGGCGTCTTTGTTCGTTATAAGTCAGTGTGTTCCTTCAGGAAACAATGCCTTCGGACCACAGAACTTAAGAGCCTCAAGTTTTACGAAAGCTGAAAAAGCAAATGGAATGGCTTGGGAAGTGCTTTTGAAAACATGGTGAATTGGACATGCAGAATCTATCACTTCCTTCCCCTTAAAATTGCAATTTTCATGGGGGAAGGGAAGGGTGTTCATAGTTACAGGAGATGACTTTAAGTACTTCCCAGAGATGATTTTAAGAATTCTGTAGAGTAATTAATTTTTCACTGTGTAATTAATCCTTCCAGAGAATTTCAAAAAGAAAATTTTTTTTTTATTTTGCTAGTTACTCTTTTGTGTATGGAGTAAGGGGAGGATAATGGGAAAAGAGAAAGAAAGGAGAGCCGAGTGTGGACAAGAAGTGAGATGGAGTAGAGGGCGTGAGGCTGGTTCCTCAAACCCCATTCCAAGTGGAGAATGGAAACTGTATTTATGTATGGGATGTGGCAGATCCCTGGGGCCTAACACTGAAATGTCAAAAAACCTGGTAGGAGCTATCTTTGGCCATCGATAACTAGCAGAAATATTCAGTTATTTCTGATTTTCTCAGTTTGAAGGGATCAGCTCCACTTTTAGAAAGTAGCTATCTATTGCCATCAATTAACTCAGGTTTAAAAATATGAGTTCAATGTACCTCTCGTATTTAAAACGTCAAAATAGATTACTAGAAAGTGGCAATTGATAAAATGATTCCTTGGTTGATTGGTCATTTAGAAACTAGCCAAAAATGAGACTTTTCTCATAGAACATTTTTTTCAGAAATGGGTACAAAGAAAAAAATCAGAATACCATGTATTTCAGACATGTTTATATGACCTTTGTATTTAATTGAGAGTCCTATGTTTATTCTGCAGCCTTTCTGCTGCTTCTCTTGTCTGAAATTTGTGAAGGGCAGATAGGGCCTTTGGGAGTTCTTCATGACATTCATGTTCAAATAAAATGTTCTCATTTATATAAGCATTGCTTTCCAATACACCTGCCAGGAAAGTCAAATCCTGCCTGTGTTGATGATGTCACAGCTTGTAGCTAAGCAAGCAATTTGGGTGTTGTAAGCCCTGTATTCAGACTTCCTTCTTATACTAAGGCCTGTGGGCAGTGATGGACTCGTTTGTCACTTTTACTGATGGGAAATAGCAAATGTGCTCTGAGAAGCTATTAAAAATGTAACTCAGTGTACTGGGTCCAAGTTTTAAATGAGATGTGTCCAAGTTGGCTTGCCACTGTAAGAGTTATCAAAATTGAAGGATTTGACAGACGGCTGCATTTTCAGTTAGGAAAAACTATTTGGCAGGTTGTACAGAATATAAACACAAATATTAAAATGGTTCTGCCTGGGGGCAAGGCAGACCAGGAAAGACACTGAAACAGGCAAAAGGATCTTTGCTATCATTCATTCCACACAATGTTTGAAGTTTCTAAATCAGAGCACTTCCTCCAGCATTCTTTTTTGCCTTCAGATTTCATTTTGCACGAAATGAGAAAAGACTAACGATAAGCTATGGAAATCAAAACTGAATGAGAAATCCGTTTCTTCCAACAAATAGTAACCCTGCCATGTTACACTATCCCAACATGTTATGTTACATGATAATCATTTCTTAACCCGAGGCTTCTAAACTGCTTCAATGAATGCTAATCCTGAAAGTTTTCCTGCAGGAATAAAAAGAGAAAGGTTTGGGGACCCGGCGGAATTCTGCAGGGACATGGAAGGACAGCCATGCCCGTGTGTCATCTCTTATAGCACTGTAATCCCTCCTAAGCTGCTTTCACAGTTTTAGTACAATAAGATGAGGAAATCAGAAATGTTCAGAGAAAGCTCATACTGTGTAACTGAAACCAGTGACGCAGAATGTGTAAGTTATGCCAAAACTCTTGATTTCTGTTCCAGGATTTGCTCCAAGGGGGGGAAACGGATGATTTTGGAGGGTGGGAAAGACGTCAGGAGCTGTCTTTATTCTTTTCCCTCGGCAGCTGGAGCTACGCATCCAGCGTCCGCCTACCTAGAATGTATGCACATCAGCAGGACTGACTGTCTTGGTTACCTAGACACTGTACTCTCTGGGGCTTTGGGGGTACTGCTGTTCCTACGTGGGATTTAATGTTGTAATGTATTGCATCCTAATGTATTAAGTTCATTTTGTTGTACTATATTGGTTGGCATTTTATTAAAGTAAATTGTATTGTATCATATTTGTATGTTTTAAGAGAAAATAATATAAAATACAATATTTGTACTATTATATAGTGCAAAAACCACAAATCTGTGCCTCTGCCTCTTGAATTCATCCTTTGGTGGCTTGCATTTGGGAAAGGAATGGAGGAAGGAGAAAAAAATCAATAAAGCTTTCAAAGTTCAAGAACTTCTCCTGTTTGGTCTGCTGCCTTGCAATTTAGGTTACTGACAGCTGAGTAACACACATGCCCTCGCAAACACATTAATACAAACACATACGAAATTATATTAGTTCATCGCTACTATGCTATATATTTATGTAAAAAGTCATTACAAACCTATATCCAGAATTACGTTTTTCCTTTCCGGTTCCTAAACTATGCAAAATCCTTAGGTTTTAGAAAAGCTCTCAAAAAAAGAAAGAAAACTAGTTGGCCAGGTAAAAACCTTGATATTGAAATCTAAAAATATAGAATTCAGTTCTTGATTTTACTCTGTGTTCAAATGAATTTCAGTTTATTATACCAACTTAATAAAGAGGAAGCAGTAAGGTAACCAAAGAAGAGAAATTTAGGGAAACTATGCATGGAATCGTACCGTTGAGTTTTGCTGTTTCTCTATATACTTCGAATGTTGATATGTGTATACAATAACAGAATAAGACGGGTGAGTAATACCAATTTTCTTTCTTTCCCCACTAGACCAGGAAGCGCCACACCTCCTGCAAAACCTCAGCGACCACACAGTGGCTGTCAGCAGCTCCACGACGCTCGCCTGTCGTGCCGACGGGGTCCCCGAGCCTCAGATAACCTGGTTCAAAAACAACCACAAAATCCAACAAGAACCCGGTAAGAGATGTTTTCCTGGTGTTTACTCCGCCTCCTCCTCCCCTTGTTCCCTTCCCATTCCTACCCCTCCATCCAGTACGCCCAGAACACCTGCTGCCAGGGTGGCAAAGACCTGGGCTCTGATTCACATTTATGTCAACTTCAAATATCTGAGCCAGGTCTTAAGGAGATAATATTCCCAACTCTAAAAAGATCCGTGTGGAATCTGCTTTAAATGTGGCTTCACAAAGAAATGGCAGGAGCCACTGAGGACAGGTTTCAGTTCAGCGCGACAACAGGGCAAGTGAGGAGCACTCAGCACAGACGAAGTTCGGAGATTTATAATCTCAATTTACCTACACTGATTTGAATGATTTGGTAAAAAGAATATTTCAAATGATATAATACTGCTTTACAAAAATCTAAACTACTGGTCCTGTGTTCATTTTCCTTCCACAAAAAATATTTTTAAAAACAACCAGACTTAAATCAGTAAGTATAAACACTGTCTATTGTCTGCCTCAAAATGCTGTGGTTAAATAAGTTTAAAATGACCTTATTTATGATTTTGATTAATAATTCCATTTATGTTAAAAAATAAAATGGAATGGCCCTTTACTTCCAACACCCTAAATCAAATCACTGGCAGTATGAAGTGGTCCTTAAGTGTGAATCCTCTGCTCAAAACTAATTCTCCGTTTGCATGTGATGCCCAGAAAGGGGTGTGGTATAACATCTTCCATTTTAAGATACCTCCAAGTATCTCTGAAAGGCCTTACGCTAAGCAGATCGCATCCCGTCATTTTTCTCCACAAAGCAGCAGCTCCTGTACTCAAGTCGTGTGTGTCACCACCCAAACTGGAAGGGGGTGACCTCCCCTTCGCCTTCTCCTCTCACCCGTCACCCAGCAGAGCAGGTTCTACCTCCTCAATCCTAAACGTCCCTCAAATCCATCCTTTCCTCTGCTGTCCTCCCGTCACTCTCTTGGTTCAGCTGCCCACTGCCGACCCCGTAAGATCCGCAGTGGAGTCCTCACTAGTCTCCCTAGCCCTCTATTCTCTCCTTGTGTCTATTTTCCACACAGCTGTGTAAAAGGCAGCTGGGAACGTGTCAGTTCCCTAGTTCAAGTGTTCCATGGGCTCTTCATCACAGGACTAAGGTCAAGAGTCTGACAGAGAAAGCCCTCAACAACTGGCCCTGCCCATGCCTACAACTCTATGCTCGCCCTCCCCTGCCTTAAACTCTGCATTGTAGCAATTGTCAAACCCTGGGAGATCACTGCACGCTGCACACACGCTATGCTGCTTCAACCCCTATGCTTTTCCTGTGGCCTCTCTGCCTGGAGTACCTGCCCTTCACCTCATGCCTACCCATCCCCCTTGAGACCCAGATGGGGTGTTCACCTTCCAGAAAGTCTAACTCGTCTCCTGCAAGGAGGAGGGAGGTCCTCCATGAGTCTTTACTTTTTATGAATGTTTCTATTCTATCTTAGTAAGTTTTAGAATCATAACTTCCCATGTGTCTGTATTATCTCTGCATATTTCTGCTCTTCTCTTACTACACTGTATCACCATTCATGTGTAAGCTCTCTTACTACATATGTGTACCATATCATGCCCTCACCCTCTTTGTCTTATTTGCTTATTATTTGTCTTTTTATTCTCAGAAACTGGCATAGTGTATGGCAATCAATAAATGTTTCATGAATGAATGAATGAATGAATGAATGGTTTTCAGAAAATCTTATTCTATCCTTAGCAACTGCACTTGGTAGCAAAAATGGCTACACTTGGTGGGGAGAGGGGAGCTGTATCGTAGAAATTTAAAAGCTAAAGGGACTTTTGGAATATCTTTAGTCTCATCTGTAAAATAGAAAATTTAGGTCCAAAGAGGTAAAGTGATTTGTCCAAGAAGACACACTATTAAGATGGGTAGTTTCATAGAAAACAAATACTTTGAGGTACTCTACCAATATAAGAGAATGAATAAATACACAAATAAATAAATAGCTTGTGAAGCCATACCTGTAATGTCCTCCCCTTAGAGATTCAGAGTTCACACCAGTGTACTGAACTCTCAAAGCAGTCCTGTACGAAAGAAATCGGGTCAACTATGGTTTCAAGTTCTGTATTTCCCCAACTTTCTTGGTCACAAAATACTTTTTATGAAATGTTAATGTAAGATGTTGGGTGGTTTTTTGAAAACAGTACATTTGAGAAGTTCAGTTTTCATAATTTGGAAATTATGCATGGAATAATTTGGATGTAAGTTAAAGAATTAATGTTGAACCCATTTTGAAAGCTCATGACCATTCTGGGACTAGAGGATAAACAAGGCAAGAGACTGGCCTATGACCATCCCTGCCAACAAGGGGAATGAGGTGTCAGGGAGGGTTTGAGTCCAAGCATCGTCCTCATGGCTCAGGGGATTTGGACAACACACTCATCCTTACTCTCTGAGCCTTTATTTCCTTATTTATAAAATTGGGAAAATACTGACCACACCATTTATGTGGTGAGGTTTAAATGCATTAATACAACGAAGCTGGCATATAGTCATGACTTAGTAAATGCTACCTTCTGACTCACTTCATTTATACAGATATTGGCCAATGGGGTGTCAGAATTCGTCTTAAGGTGTCAGAAGGTTTCATTAGTTAAATCTGCTCAAATGTCAAACGATTCTAAATCCAATAATCTCCCTCCCAGTTTTCTTTAATCTTCTGAAGGCCAAAAAAAGAATATCTAAAAAGAGTCTTATCTAAATTCTTATAAAATCTTTTCTAGATATTCTAATATGCTACTGTTTGCACTTACTGAATTCAACTATACTAAGTTGTCAATTTTCTCTCTCTCTTCCCTTTATTCACTCTTTAAAACTACTACAGCCTTTTGGAAAGAGACTTTTTAATTTTCCAGAGATAATCCCTCACATGTATATATAGTATTTATAGAGTTTCATATGTAAGATTCCCATTTGAGGCAGCACATTCAGCAGCCCATGCAATATGCTCTATGACTATGTTCTGCATGTAGATATCTTCAAAAATACCAACTCTTTTATGGATAGTTCTTTATACAAAACTATGAGTCTAATTACACGTAACCAAAGTCATATCCCTTGACTCACTGGTTGTTCCAAAGCTGAAATGGAAAAATCGCAAGATCACAGTCTGAAAAAGACTGAAAACTAGTTCGTAATATACTAAGCCTTTGGAAAGCCAGACTGACTTTAAAAGCTCTGAGAAACAACTGTACACCCTCTAGAGACTTGAGGTGCCTCTTTTATATGAAGCCTGGCCACTCAGGAAGAATTTATATACTGACAGTATTTTAGTGACCTTGGACCACTGATAGGATCTGGCCCATGATCATTGTTATTTGTTAAATGACAACTTGCTCTATTCCAAAGAAAATAGGAGAGAGGAAGCAGGGCACACATGAGAGCTCACGCTCCAGACGACAGGCCATCAAATGCCTGCTGAAAGGACTTCGGGGAGTAGGGCATTTTTCCTCCCTTCTCATTTCCTTTCAGGAAAACCTTTCAGTGGGGCACAGTCATTCTATAGAAGAAATGCAATTTCAAGAAAGTGTTCTGGAAGCTGAGTAGTCAAGTCCCGAGCCAAAGGGCAGCGAGCAGGCACAAAAGGGGCCCTCGGCAGGCAGGCGCAGGAAAGCATGGATGCGGCCCAGGAGGCACTATCCACCAGGGAGACCCTTGCTCGCCATGGCAAACGGAAGCTCATACCCATTACAGCTTGCTCCTCTTGACTATGAATTAACCTCCCCTTTTGATTCATTCTGTGACCTCTTGCAACATACGGAACTGTAGTTTGACACGGCCAAGATCAGCAGCTTGTTTCGTCTGAAGAGCAGTCGGTGCTTGAGGGACCAGTAGCAGAGAAAAAGAAATGGGGAATGAAGAAAAACAAAGAGGAGAGAAATAGAGAAATATGGGGATGTGCAGGGGGATGGGGAAGGGTAGACTCCCGGCCATTTCCCGGAGATCTCAGGGACTGTACCCTGTCCAAAGTCACTAAGCCCCCAACTAGAGCCACTGTTTGGGCTCTTAGCGTAGGAGGAGGTCTCCAATCTGCACTAAAGACTGGGTGATGAAAGAAGGAACCCGCATACACATTAGATAAGTCTTCTCTCTCTCAGCAAAATAATTATGCGTAGAGGAGGTTTTTCTAATTCACATGTCTAGAATTTGCACGGAAACCCTCCTCCCCCCAGTACAAACTTGAAACAGTTTAACCAGGACCTAAAGTGCCACACAGCAATGCAGCTGGGGGCACACTATACCCAATTAAATTAAGGAAAATATGCACACAAATATATTCTCAGATATATTCGGTGAACTCGGCCCATCGCTTGCATGACTCTAAGTTGCTGCTGAGAAAGTCAAATTAAGAAAGTTTATTCCTTCTCCACCCCACAACCAAGTGAAGAACTTGATTTTTAAATAATAAGATGGAATATTAGCTTACGTAGCCATCTTTGTCAGCTCAGATATAATTAAACTGAACACCTCTGCAAAATAAAATAAAACTCAGAAGACATACAATACATCATGGCCCCAACATACACACACACTTTAGAGGGGGGCCAGTCTTCTGATGGAATGGGTTTGGATATGTCCTTTTATTGCTTTAATCCAAAGTTATAAATTCTTGTGAAGTATAAATCTACTTTTATTGCTTCAAAAATATTTCATCATTCTATATATAGTCAATAGCATAAAGTTTTGCAAATGTTTAAGCATTTGAATCAAATACAGTTTTTAAACTTTAATTCAGTGGCTCTTTGGTTATGGTAAAGAATCCTACAATTTCATTTTTAAAACTGTTATTTAATTAAATAAGTAACACATGAATACATTGTCATCGTAAAAGATTACATAGTACAGATATATAGAATTAGTTATAAAATTTTCCCTTATGGAGAATTAACACATGTAACTGCTTAATGTGTATTTTGTCAACAATTTTTTCCATTGTTTACCTATATATGTGCATATATACAAATGCGGGGCGAGTGTGGGACAAATGATAAATGGGATTCATTCATTCATTCATTCATTCATTCATTCAACTGCTATTCACTGAGAGCCAACTCTGTGCCAGGAATATACTAAGTGCTAGGAATAAGACAGGGACCTTGAATTTACATTCTAATGGAAAATGACAGGTAATAAGTTTAACAAACAATGAAACTATAAGCATATAGCATACAATCAGTAATCACTGCTACGATGAACAAAAGACGATAATGGATTACAGTGAATGACCAATAGTGCGGTTATAGGGGAAATCTGAGTTGGGGTCATGCTATGTATTCTGTTTTGTGACTGGTTTTTATCACAATATGTTTTAGAGGTCTTTCCATGTCAGTATACATGATTCTGCCTCATTCTTTTTTAGCATCCGTATGGTATATATTCCCATAATTTAGTTAGCTATTCTTCTACTGATACTAGTACTGCATTGCAGAAGAGGCAATTGCCATACTATTTCCCTGCCTTAAAACGGTCCTACGAACAGTACATGCCTACACACAGAAAGGCCACTTAGGTGAATGGCAGTATCCTGCAGTATAAATGCGCCCACCCTCATGGAGGGGCTATAGCAAATCTGAACATGTCACAGAACTCCCTAGGGCAGGGAGGGCGCACGTGTGTTTACAATTTATAGACATACACAGTTGATAGCTAAGGTTTTATAGCTAATAACCATAGAGTTAGCACCCCTTGACACGTCTTCCAAGACCATTTAAAGTGCCTGAATCATCTTTAAATAATTCATTAGAGAACAGCAAAGTTCACAGTGAGTAGGCACAAAAATGCTTTTCATTTTTAAATGTTTAGAAATACATGTGTTTTGGGCACGGTTTCAAGGTGCGCACTTCAACCACAACCCCTTCAAGTCAACCAGTTTACAATTTCTTGAAAGGTATGGAAACTCTCCTGTTATCATAACCCAATTTTGTGAGTTAAACTAGCAAAGCACTAGACATTACCCCAAATGAAAGGACTTTTGTTTATGGCTTTTCCCTTGTTACATGTAGAGGAGTATTATACAGCTTTCTCACCACTGCCCTCAATCTCATTCTTTTCCAAGAGCCCCTCTTCTTTCTCTGTCTTTTTCATGGCTCAAGAGCAGTCTCCTCAGGATCACACTGCCCATCAGAATTCCTTGAGACCATATGTTTTAAACATCTCCTAATTCTCTTCCAATTTAACACATGATCATAAGGCTGCTTTCACTATGTCTCAGATTCTTCCACACATCAGCAACTTGTTTTCTTTCCATCTGCAAAGGCTTTGTTTGCCAGGAGGCTTAATCTTAGGGTGAAATTCTCCACAGAGAAGGAAGAAGCCACATGGTGAACACTTGGAAACACTGGAATCGTTCCTCATTTCAGTTCCATGTAATGAGTCCATCATCCCTCATTTCCCGATGTTGTCGGCCTGTATAGTTTACTAAACTTGGACTTCTCTTCCCTTGACACAGTTTTCCAAACCTCCAAGGTTTGACTGCATGTGTGAAGTCTCCTTTAGGTTCTTGGTGGGAAGTCAATCAGACATCTTGTCTCTACTTTTCTTGGGTGACTTTTAGCCATCTTGAATCTATATATTGGTTCTTCTGATCCTCAGTTCAGACCCAGTTCTTAGCTAAGCAATGCCTCGAAGAGCTACCAATCTGCAGGTATGATGACTTCCAATGTGCCTAGAACTGTATACGTCACCATTACCATAGCTACCATTTATTGAAAATACATCATGTGCCAACTTCAAGAATTTATCATTAGTTAGAGAGCCAAGACTATCATAACCATAACAAACAAAATTTACTTTTTATTTTATTCAAACAACAAACATTAATTACCTACCACGAGCCAGACGTTTTGTTATATTCTAGAGAAAATGAAAATGAGCAAAACTTAGTCCTTACCTTGGAAAAACATAATAGGTACAAAGTTGATTCGTAAACATACAACATGAATGGTACGAATTCCACTGATACAAATGAGCACCTCTGATTGGGGTGTTTGGGGTAAGCTTCATGAAGGAGATGTCATCTGAATCAGACTTTGGGTGAAGAAGAGACTTTTGGTGGTCACAATCTGGCCACACTAGATGGACATAATGTTCTCTAAGTCAGAAGTACAGATGCTCAACAGAGCAACAAAACAAGAGTCACTGGTCAGACTTGCAGCCAATTTAGGAAAGCAACAAGTCAAAGTCAGAGTTCTGTGTAAGGAACAGAAGGCAAACACAAAGTGTGCCTTTATTTCATCAAATAGGTGAATCCAAGAGCTCTACAGATTTATTAACTCAGTAGAGAACTGGATTAAAGTTCTACTCCATGCTCTTCCCTGGGCAATATAGTGCTTATATGTAACTGGCAAGATTGCCCTTCACCTTATGGTAGAAATGAGTATCAATAATCACCCTAAATGTAAATGGACTGAACTCACCAGGAAAAAGGCACAGAGTAGCAGATCAAAAAATAAAACCCAACCATATGCTGCCTCCAAGAGATGCATCTCAGCTGCAAGGACAAATACAGACTCAAAGTGAAAGGGTGGAAAACGATATTCCAAGCAAATGGCATCCAGAGAAAAGTGGCTGTAGTCATACTGATATCTGACAAAACAGACTTCAGGATAAAAAAGGCAATAAGAGACAAAGATGGACATTTCATAATGATAACGGGGACAAAACAACAAGAAAACATAACACTTATCAATATATATGCCCCTAATATATATTGATAAGTGTTATGATAAGGGAGCACCAAAATACACAAAGCAACTACTAACAGAACTAAAGGGAGAAATTGACCAAAACACAATTATAGTATGGGACCTAAATACACCATTGACAGCTATGGATAGACCATCCAAACAGAAAAGAAAAGAAATAAAATTATTTGTAAAGTCCCTTGAAAATACTAAAAATTTGGGGCGGCTGGTTAGCTCAGTTGGTTAGAGCGCGGTGCTCTTAACAAGGTTGCCAGTTTGATCCCCACATGGGCCACTGTGAGCTGCGCTCTCCACAATTAGATTGAAACAACTACTTGACTTGGAGCGGAGGAGTCCTGGGAAACACTTTAAAAAACAAAAAAAAACAGACTGAAAACTGAAGGGGTTAGACATGTGTTTAAAATTTAGACTGCATCCCATGGATAAATATATAGACCAACATTGCCAAAAAGTGATCCACAACCCCCATCAGGAACCAACACAATAGACAATTCAAGTCCTGACACTGAGTCTCCATCAGATTCCTTGGAGTACACTATAAACTCCTGCAAAAATAACTCAGCGTGAAGTTTTACTTGACTCTTTAAGGCTAATATTTTAGCAGAACTCTAAAAACTACCTGAGTTTGCATTTCTAAGCACTAGGAACTGGAGCTCTTTGAATCATTAAGATGACAAAATAAACTGACATACAATTTTACAGACCAAGGACAGCTGGGCCTTCTGCAGGTTGCAAGTCAATACTACCACATATGGAGTCAGCATTAACTACCACTGTGGCTTCCTAACACTGACAAACAGTGCAAAGCTCACTCCTTTCCTCACCTCCTAAATTCCCTTTGTCATTGTCTTGGTTTGTTTGGACACTGGCTCAGTGACTGAGTGTCTGCTGTCTGTCCACACAGCACTAGACACTGGGGACTCAGTCATGAGGAAGGCAGAGTTTCTGCTCTCCCAGAGCCTGCAGTGGAGTGGGCAACTTAAGACCATCAGCGAATTTACTACCAAATGGGAAGGGCCAGAGTGGAGGCATGCACAGAGTGATCCTAGAGGAACAGAGAAGGGACCCAAGGGCGTCAGAAGATGCTTTCCACAGCAGCTAATCCTTGAGCTCAATATTCATAACAACTGAATGCTAATCAAGTGGCCAGGTCAAGAAAGTAACATGTGCAAAATCACTGAGGCTTATGAGTGGCCAAGAGATGGGTATGGCTCACACCAGGGATACATTTAGGGATGGCACAGGCACACGAACCGGAACGCTAGGCAGAGCCAGCTCATGGAGGTCTGTGCTTGATCAAAATGTAGTAGCGACTCCTCGTGGACATCCTGTAGGTCAAGATCATGTTCAATCTACCTCGCATACACTTTGTTATTGGCACTCACAGCAAACTTATATAAGTTGACTTGATTGCCAGCATTTAAAAACCATGAGTTTCAACGTGAAACATTCAGATTTGTCTTCTCTTTAAAATTCAGAAGACAACACTGTACTCAAAGTCCCAAATTTCAATTGATGGGAGCTAATGCTTCCACCTTCAGATGGGAAACAGGCCTGCTATGCTCCCGAGACAGTGCCCCTGTTGTGATTCATCCCCATCTCACTGAGGCTACGTGCCAGGCCCCTGAAGACATCTCCATTTGTAAATCCTGCTCTGTGTCCTGTTGATTCAATCTGATACAGCTCCCTATAGCAAAGGCAAATAAATCGTAAGTATCCATGGGAATTCTTATGTTTTCAGTGGCTAGGAATTACTTAGGTGATCCCTCTAGAAGTAAGCAGGCCTACATTTAAATTATCTCAACAACACAAAATAGACCATCATGTTTCTAAATGAGTCTACATGTTAGATATAATGACTAACACCCAAAAGGGAAAGATAAAATTCAGGTAGTGTCTCTTCCAAGAACCCAATGCCATTTTGCATAACAACAAAAATTACAACATATCTAGGAATAAATATAACTGATAAGCAAGATATGTAAAGAGAAAAATCATAAAACTACCAAATGATATATAAAAGAAGACCTAAATAACTCAAAAATATTTGATATTCTTAAATGGAAACATTCATTATTAAGTTAAACCATTTTTGAGCCATTTTTGTATGTTAAAATATTGGCAATTTCATTTATTTCAACCTAAAAATAAACATGACGATTTCCCCCCATTGTTATATAAATTCAGTGGAATTCCCATCAACTTCCCAACCGTCCTTTTTACAGAATTTGACAAGCTAAATCTGAAATTCACATTGAAGTATAAAGGACCAAGACAATTTTGAAGAAGGGATCATGCCATACCAAATATCAAAACATCAGCCGGTAATCATAACGTGTGGGATAAACATGTCACTGTAAACAGACAGAGTGCCTGAAAGCAGAGCCATCCAAACATATGGAAGCTTAGTATCTGACAGAACTGACACCACAACTCAGTGGGAAAAGAACAGATTATTGAGTAAATGATGCTGGGATAATTGGCTATTTGTATGGTAAAAATCAGATTCTTACCTCACACCATACACATACTCCTCTCTCCCAAAAATCCAGATAGACTGAAGACCTAAATGAGAAGAGACAAGACTCTAAATAAATCTTTACAACAGATGGATTTTTTTTTTAATTTTTAGAAGAAAGTATATAAGGGAGATGCTTTATATCAGAGCAGGAAAAGTTTTAAACTCACCGTAAACAAAGTTTGAAAGACTTCACGGAATAGGGAATGCAACACATTTAACCAAAAAAAGGATCAGTATCCAACAAAACATATTTTAAAAATCCTAGAATTTAGACTAATAGAAAAATGGGCAAAGGCCATAAACAGACATTTCATAGGAAAAGCCTGAATGGCCACCAAAAATGTTTTCCATTTAGATGTTCCACCTAACGAGTAATCAGAGAAATATAGATTAAACCCACAGTGAGAAGCCATTTCACACCCATCATTCTGCCACTAGTTGAAACATCTGATAGAACCAAGTATCAGTAAGTATGTGGGGGAAGGAGAGCTCTTACTCATTGCTGATTGAAGCGGAACTTGGTATATGTTGGAAGACAATTTTGTAATACTTGATGGAGTTGAAATGGGATGACCCTATAACCCAGCACAAGGAAATGCATATAACTACTGACACATAGCCGTGTCAGACGTGCATTGTAGCCTTCTTTGTAATGGCAAAAAATTGAAAACTACCTAACCATCCTATAGTAGAGAAGTGGATTTTTTTAAATCCGTGGATTTTTTTCTACAGTGAAATATTATACATAATAAAAATGAATTCCAGCTCTGTGTATCAATAAGAATATTAAAACATTGTTGAATAGAAAAAAAGTTGAAAAAGTATACATACTGCATAATACCATTTATTTAGAATTTTTTAACGCACAAAAACAATATTATACAGTGATACATACCTATGTAGAGAAAGCACAAATACATTCATGAGAATGACACACACCAACTTCAGGACAGAGGTACCTCTGGGGAAAAAGGGAGAAGGAAAGGATAAAGTAACTATAAATTTTATTCATATAAAAGAGGGGTTTAAAGCAAATACAGCAAAATGTTGACATCTCATTAGCTTAATGGTGGGCACGTGGGTTATATTTTTTCTGTACTTTTTAAATATTTAAAATTAATCACAATGAAAAATTTAAACTACTAAAGAGAGCCCTTTTTAAAAGGTGAGTTCCTTAGTAGAACAGAGCCTGTATCACGGGAATCTGGTCAAAGAAAGTGAGTAGTAGCAGCAGGTTAAGGCATGAAAGAAACTAAAGGAGACAACCATGTATAAAACTATGGGCAGAAGATCTGCGGATGGGAAAAAATAATAAGGGCAGTAACTGGCTGATTTTTGTGAGAAGGGAGATAAATAGCAAGAGAATGAGAAAGGCCACTCAGAGTCTCACTGGGCCCTATCTGATGGTGACGCATCAATGTCTGTTGCCATTTGTTATGGTGCAATGTGAGGGCGAGTCAGAAAGAAGAGCTCTGCTTGTTGATTTTGGACACCCTCTCACCCCATGTCCTCTCCTCCGTGTGGTGGAAAGAGGAAACTGGGCCAGATGGTGTTAGCTCATCAGAATCCTTGGCACGGTCCTCTCACCTCCACCATTACACATCTGTCTCTGTGGGTGAAATCCAAGTCTTTGACTTTATTTGTGCATGATGTTAGCCTTAAACTGGGATTTGAGTTCAGGTCTGCTGCAGTGGAGATGATTATGGGTAACCAGATAGCTGCCATCATAAACATTCATTGCTCCTGACCACCCACTATCCAGCCATACTTTTATGTTCTGTGATTACCACTTATACCATATACCTTACACTTTTCAAAGCTTCAATGCTTTCACTTAAATTATCTTAACTGACTTCACACCAATACCATGAAATAGGCAAAGTAGGTATTATTCTCCTTTTACAGATGGGGAAACAGCCACGAAGAGATTAAACAGGTTAGCCAAGGTTTCAGGGGGTGAACTCACGTTTTTCCCAGTTATCTGGGCTTAGAACATTGGAACCCGCTTGGCCTATCTCTGTCTCTGCCTATTCCTGTATCCAAAAACGCACCAATTCCTGTAGGTTGTTTCTACAAAGTGTCTGTTTCCATTTCTTCCTTTCCACTTCCTTTCCCACCATCCAGATTTGGATCGTTCTCCATCTTTTGCCTGAATTACAACTGGTGAGCTGGGTGTCCACATGCCACTTTTTCCCCATTCCCATCCATCCTGCATTCTCCTTCTAGACTAAACTTCCTTTAACACTGCTTTTGTTATGTCGTTTCCCTGCTCAAAAATCTTTGGGGCCCTCTCTTTCCTTCTATAATGAATGGAAACTCCTCAGCCAGGATTTCAAAGCTCTCTGTAATCTGAACTCACCTTTTCAACTGCTCAGAACAGGTGCTTTGAAAATAAAAAATGGCTACCAAATACATGAAAAAATGTCCAAAGAAAACACAGATTACAATGTCAATGATTTTCATCTATCAAACAAGCAAAGTTTTGTGTTTTATATTTTTTAGGTGATACTGCTCAGTGCTGGCAGGAGAGTGATTAAAAAGTCTCTTACCGTCTGCTGTTTTAAGTGCTAATTGGTATGATCTTTTTGGGAAGCAGTTTGGTTATATGAATCAAGAGCTTTAGACCTAATAAATCTGTTTCTGGAAATCTATGCTAAGGAAATAATCTGAAATACGAAAAACCCTATGCCTGAAGATAATTGTATAATTATAGTTATGAGCAATTAGATGTAACCTAGTGCCAATCAATAGGGTATATGCACATAATAAGTGATTATATTTAAAGTATGTAAGAATATGGGGGAATATTTATGCTATGATATTGGGGAGGAGGTCAATATTTAAAGTGGTATAATCATTAGGAGAAATCTTACAACTTTTCGTTACTGAATTGTTTACTTTCCCTCCCAGCACACTATTTCGTACCTTTCTCTCTCTCTAGTCAAACCTCCGAAATTCCCTCTTCTTCCTGAATTTAAACAGATGAGTACCTCTTATTTATTGGAAATATGTATCACCAAATTGTCCAATTTACCTGTCCCTTTATACTCTACCATCCCTCCTGTTAAAATGAATTAACTATCCCTACTCCTATCCAAGGTCAGTCTGGCCACTGAATTCCACCTGCTCTCACTTCTTCCGTATTTCAGGGCTCTGCTCAGATGTCACCTCCTCAGAGAGCCTTTCCAAAAAACATCCTATCTAAAATAGTTTCCTCACCCTTCTTAACCCGTAATCTCCTTAACTTGGTTTATTTTCTTCTCAGACTTTGTTGCTACTTGAAGTTACATTATTTATTTGTAATTCTCCAAAACTGTAAGTCCTTCGTAAGCAAGGATTTATTTGCCTTGCTTATTATTGTATCACCAGCATACAATAGTTTAGTAATGATAGGAGCTCAAAAATATTTATTATATGCATGAACAAACTGTGTGAAAAAGTCCATTTTTAAAACACTAAAGGGAAAACATCTGGGAGGTAAGATTGTAGGTTTGTTTTTTACATTTTCTTTATGCTTTCCAGTATTTCTCAAATTTTCTATATTGAATATGTTATAATCAGGGGGAATACAAACTATTTAAACTAAGAAAGTATAGCCTAGAGTCTGGTCAGGCCCATTCTATCACTATTCCAGAACAAGCACTCAATGAATATTCATTTCAGTGGCATGCCCTCTGTGCCACTGAAATGAAGCCCTCCTTTGTCCCGTCACCTCTGCTAATCCTTTAAACCTCAGCTCCAGGCCTACCTCCTCCATGCCGCCTTCCCTGAGTCTTCCTATCCTTACTAACCTCCCTCCTTGCCCCAGATTTTGCATTTAACTGGGTATGTGCCACATTTAGTCATTCTCATTCATTACTTTGTTTGCTGATGTAGGTGTGTGTCTGAGAGTGAGAGAGTGAGAGTGAAAGAGTGACAGTGAGAGTGAGAGTGGAGAGAGAGAGAAAGAGGAAATACGTACCTGTGTGTTAATTCTCCTTCCTCAGCAGATACCGTGTCCTAGCCTGTGTCCCCCCACCCCCAAGGTCTCTAGCGCAGACTAATGGCAGTGGAAACACCCAATACATACTTGGTGAGAGTACTTGGTGTTGAAGCCGCTGGGTCTCAGAGCCGGGCCCGGAGATTCCCGGGGCTCCTTCCATGACATCACTCTCCGTAGTGCGACTTAAGGTCACATTTACCTCACATAAATGAACGGCACTTGCCGTTCATTTTCCTATTATATCAGTAGGAACTGCCTTCCCATTCATTTTAAGACTGAAACATAGAAAGTTTCAGCAACTTGGCTAAAGTGACAAAGCCTGAAGTGATAAGGCCTAGATTAAAACACAGCCCAAACTCCCTTCCACTGTGACAAACGAAACATGCTTCCCCTTGGCCCATAGGCCACCAATGGGCTTTCCGTCAACTGCATGCTCTCGGTGAAGTTGCTTCACTTGCCAACTGTTTCCATGTTGATAACATGGAGACCACAATACCTCACAGGTGGCTCTGGACGCAAGGTCAGAAGCGCACCGCGTAGGACCCAGCACCAGCGGACACTGAGGAAATGGCAGTTACTATCACGAGAGACGCTACCTCCTTGGTATTTTTAAGTTGGGTATCGCAGCCCCATCGCATTTCTTTCACACAGTGAATGGCCTTGGTCAGAGCTCTGCTGGGTGGTGAAGGTGCTGTTAAAAAGCCTGGACCAGAGAAAACAAATAAGCAGCGCAGCCAGGTTAGCCAGGGCTCAGATTTCCTAGTCTGAATGCATAATGATAGGAAGAGGGTTGTGTTACAGAAACGGCTGTTTTTGTTTGTTATCCAGACCCACTAATGTAAACATCTCTCGCTCCTCAGGAATTATTTTAGGACCAGGAAGCAGCACGCTGTTTATTGAAAGAGTCACAGAAGAGGACGAAGGCGTCTATCGCTGCAGAGCCACCAACCAGAAGGGGTCTGTGGAAAGCTCCGCGTACCTCACAGTGCAAGGTAAACAGCTGCTTCAGAAGCAACCAGAAACTCTTCAGACATCTACTTCCCTGTTTGTTTAACTTTTCACCTCCCAGTCTCCCACTGCTCCTCCAGTCCGTGCCTTGCCCTGACCTCCTGCCCCCTTCCTTCCCCTGCCCCCGCCTCCCCCCCCAAGGGCCTGTCTGGTTCCACCCAGCGAGGCAAAAGGTGAAGACACTGGCTTGAGAGCTGCCATCTGAACACAGCCTCCGTGGGGGGAGGGGTTCCCAGAAGAGAGGAAAGCCAGCTGCTGCCAGCGTGATGACACTGACCCACAGAGAATGACCGGAGTGGCCACACCTGTGAGAATACAAGGACCAAGACGATGGGTGTAGATGGGGGGAAAATCCACACACTGGAAATTGTGCGTTCTTTTTTCCATTTCCAATTCCCATGAGTTAGACATAGCTTCCGAATGTTTTCAATAAGCTGTTTTTTAACATGAAGAACACTGCAAAATATTATCAGAGAGAAGCAACACATAATAAACAGACCACATCTGAGAAAAATATTCCAAGGGCTTCCTCTTTATAAAGGCCTCAGATAGTTTGTTGAGCATCAAAATCCAGAGAGGCCTAGTCCTACCCTGGGCTGCGCCCATGTGGCTTCCATTTAGAAAACAGTTTAGACCTCAATTTCAATTCTCTAAAGCCAAGAATCACCCAAAACATAACATTTATAGCATCGTAAAATATCAAATTGACACCTCTTAGATGTAAATGTCCACAGCACATTAAGGTTTTACATGAAAAGATGGAATTTGTTCAGTAGCCTGTTTCCAAACACTCCCCAGTAGACTTCAGAATATCTAAGTATCTCTGGGGGAGGAAGTAGGGAGAAGGCGCTACATATTAATACATCAGCTCTTCTGCCCTGGGAACTTACATGGCTTAAAGATCCTAACTCTGAGAATTCAGACTCCTTACAAACGAAACTCCATTCCCTTTCTTTCATAGGGAGATGATTTTGGAGAGTCTCCTGAAAAATCTGAAACTACTCCACCACAAATTTACACTTGCAGCAAAAGTGGAGGGTGGTATCCCCACATACTTTCAGTCACGGTCCTATTTGTCTCCCAAATAATCCTCGTTTTAAAGTATGGTTTCAACTTTTCTGCTTACACAGGGAGAAAACCATTTATTAAGCGTGACTCTCTCTTTAACACCTCCTTCTTCAAAGGACTGTTAATTTATCTCTTAACAAGGACTCCAGATGTGACCCTGTGGAGTAGCTGCCACCAGGCCAGGGAGGGGCTTCCCTGTGAGAGAGGAGCAGCTGCAGAGAACACGCAGGGCTCCTTCGTCCTCAGTCCAGAACGTATTTTCCCGTATCCTCAAAACAACCCTGAACGACAGAGCAGTTCTTATGAAACTCAGAGAGGAAAGAAACGACTGACCTAAGCCCCACAGCCAGGTAACGGCAGCCCTGCGACAACACACCAACGCACGTGTGGCTGCCTCCCCTTGCCACGTGTCTGTGCCCTCTCCTCTCCACTAGGGGATGTGAGCTGGCAATGACTGCAGATGTCTTTTGTCCAGGCTCCCTCCCTGTTTCATTCAAATCCTCCTTATCCCCTAAGGCCAGTTTGGACCGTCCTGCCCAGTCATACCCTCCAGGATAAACAGCTAAGTCACACAGTCCTTCTCCTCTCTCTCCCCCACACCATGGCTCCTGGCTCTTCAGTGAGTACTCGTCACAGTCTGCACTGTATTATTATTTAGTCATTGGTACACTTCTCCTCTCCAATGAACTGTAAGTCTCTGAGGCAGGCATTGTGTGTGACATCTCTGTGTCCCATGCCCACGCCCAGCACTTAGCAGGAGACTGGTATTGCTTTAGCACCTTTATGTGCAGGCATGTGGCTACTTGGCCTACGCCTCCCAGGAACGCCCTAAGAAGCCAGACACGAGCGGTATTATTTTCAGACTAGAGATGGGAAGATGCAGGTTAAATTCCTTGCCCCGAGTCACACCACAAACAGGTGGTGAGGCTGAGACTCACGTGCATGTCTTTGGAAACTGCAGGTGTCCACGCTTCCTCCATTCTTCTCCCCACTAGGCGGCTCGGAACCCGTGTGCAAGGACTTACCTTGAAACTGAGCTTCTGGACTCTCCCTACCTCTTCTGGGTTTCCTGCACTGATTTCTTTTCCCAACAATCTGATGCTTTTCTGAAAAGTCAGACAACGTTGAGTACACTGCTGTCACTTAAGTTTTGAAAGTTTCCGTGAGCCTGTATCACCTGCTCTCGAGGAACGGGGAGGTCCTTTTCACTTGAAGTGCCCATATCAGCTGCCACTGCAGATGTTCTCAGCCATACCATCTCGCAACAGCACTTCCTGTCCTCCCAAACAGCCTTTCCTCCGATCCACTCCCAAATCACGTGATTTTAAATGACCTGCCTGACCACGTGACCTCCGCTTCCGGGTCCCCTCATCCATCCCTTGCCCTTCCCTCGCGCCCCAGCACCGAGCTGTGCTGCTCTACCTGCGCCTCCCGGAACACACAGAGCGTGTCTTCTGCCTCGACACACCATCTTCCCAACTTGTTCTCCCCCCAGACAATGCCATCAGCCTTTCAAGTGCATTGTCCCTATACCTGATCTCCTGTCCCACCGTCACTTCCCCCTCTGTGCTCCATGACACTTGACGTGTATTTTTAACGCAATGCTTATCCTTGCTCATGACTCACTTTCCTCCCCAGAGGCACTTGATAAATGTTTGTTGGACTCATCTATGTAGAAAACCACACGGAGTGTCTGAAAAAGGAAATACATCGATATATTGTTTAGAGCAATAGAGATAAGCCAAGTTCAATTCGTTGTTCATGTAACAACTTATTTCGCTGCCCAGGGTTTCGCAGGATGTGGAAGTGTAAGCACGATCCCTAACCTCAGTGGGCTTTGCAGCCCTAGTTGGAAGAGTCTAAGGTGCTCATGAAACAAGTAGAACCAGGTCAAGAAACATTTTGAGCTCCTCCTAAGTAGAAACGCTAGTTTATATAAAACAGACTACACAGTGCTAATAAGGGCTAAAGAAGTTCGTAGAGGCAAAAAGGATCCAGAGGGCTACTTGATCTCTAGTGGAGGCTTTGGAGGATGCTGGATTGGCGAGGTGAACGAGGCAGGAAGAAGACAGCAATGTATGAGGCAACTCTCGACCTTCTACAACGATATCTTCCTTGGCAATAACAAAGTCTAAATAATTCTAAATATTTCCTACTGGCTAGTCCACAGAGTTTTCTGAGGAATTTGTACTTTTGATTCATGACCTTTTTTCCCTCGTGTGGCATTAATTTTCAGTATCACTTAGAAAAATGGTATAGTTTTCAACGTTTTAGCCATTATTATCCTCAACTTCCATGCTTTTTGAATTCTTGTGTCTGCTTTTCATAATTTTTCTGCCTTCTCCCTTGCTCTCTTGTAATTTTTTTCCGCTTTCAGAGTGATGGATGTATCCAACCTCTTTGCTTAAAAATTGTGGTTGGCTGCAGAAAGAGATAACCTGATCTGAAATCATCAAACCACACCTGAAATATTGTACCCATTTGTAAGAGAAGCATAAATAAATGGAGCCATAGTCCTAATAGGGTAATGATAAAATAGTGCAAGGAAATGAGGATGTTTCATGTAAAAAAGAGACAACTTGGGCTGAACAGTTGCTTTCTTCAAATATTTAAGAAATTTTCAGACTGAGGAAGACACTTAACTCATTCTTTGACCCACCAGGAAGGACAGAACCAAGAAAGGGAGATGGTGGTGAAGTTTCAAGGAGGCAGGTTTCAGATCCATTTAACAATATTTGGAGTAGGGAAATTTTTCGAAAGTTGATATTATGTGGATCTTATGAGTTAGATGAGATCTTGATGAAAGCACTTCGGGCTCAATGAATACAATTTTGGTCCTCAGATGCTGTTCAGTTGAATGCAGTACCTGCTTAGTCATTTTATCACTGAAATGAGAGTCCTGCCCTGGAGTCTAAAGCACTGCTCTCCTCACTCTGGTGGCTCTGAAAGTTTCCCTGGCTTTAGCCTGATTTCTTAACCTATGCAGATAGACCCTTCCTACTGACCTATCTTGTCAGGTTGAGTATAGGAAATGAAACCAAGCAAGTGAGTTGTGTCTGTGGCTGTGTTTAACAGATTTGAAAAGGTTCATGTATTAGCCAGGAAGGAAACTGTCTGCTCTTTTTATTTCCTTTCAGAAAGGATTCTTATACTCATAGATAAAACAATGTGTTATTTTTGTATTTAAAAGGGATGAGTGGACTGTGGACTCAGAGTAGCTTCTTTAAATAATCATGGGTCTTGTTTGGTTTGGACTGCACATGAGCACAGTGGGGCTCTCAAAGGGGAAGTTCTAATATTAAAAACAACAACAACAAAACTGTTACTAACAAAAATAATTTCTGAAATTCACAGAGCATTCAATAGCCTGTGGAACTCAATGGGATTGTGACAATGAAAGGGTGGTGCATTTTTATCTAAGGACTTAAGTAAGATAACTCTATTTTATCATTATTATTGTACGTAATCAGCACAATATATGTAAATACATTCTTATAACCGATTTAGCCTTGCTGTTGAAATGCTATTTCAATAGCATAATTACACAGGAGAAAATATCTTGAATGATAACTCCCATTTTCAACATTTTTTAAGGACGACTGATGGACACAAAAATCATGGAAAGCATGCAGGACTGTCTCAGGGTTCTGCAGTCTCAACACTTGAGATGACATTAAAGGTGTGATTTGTAAACTTTGTGCCATAATAACTGCACGTTAAGATATTTCAGGAAAGGACTCATACAGCAGAAAGGATACACTATGTTCTGTAATAAAATGCTCAGAGCAAAGAATAGGAAAAGATCTAAAGAAAATTTTCTGGGTATCCAGCCACTCCTGTTTATCACCCTAGGCCAGCTTTCAGTTTTCGTTTCTCCTCTGATCCCTCACTGCCCTCCACTTTAGCTCCTCTTCCTGAATCCTGCCCCCAAATTCTCTCCTATGGCTCCCTGGCACGAGGGAGGATGTGATCAACTAATTCACATGATGATGTTGGTGACTGACGTTACTCCTCTCATGGCTGCTGGCTATTCAGAAGGGTTTCCCGGGAGAGAATGGTGCTCAAAACAGAGAGGTGAACTGACTGCTCACTGATTTTACACAGGAAGGCCGGGGTACACGTGCCTTTGGACTGCAAATCTAAACAATGACATAAAGCTGGACTTGACGGGGAATTCAAAAAATGGTGATGGAACTAATTCAGTTATAAATATTATGCTTACTGAACATGCAGTGTGCTTTTTAAAACATAACATGTGCTTTTAGCCTACTTAACTTTTGCAATAATCCAATGAGGATTTGTTTCTATTTATAAGTGAGAATGTGAGGCTCAGAGAAGTTTAGGACTTTGTCCAGGGTTACCAAGCTAGGAAGCGCCAGAGTGGAGAACTGGATCCGCGTTTAACTGCTCTGCGCTACTGCCCCCCAGATCGAAGGCAGCAGAGCCCAGCGGGGGAAAAAGGACCCTCTTTGAAGCCAGCTGCTTCACTGCTCTGGAGCTGTGTAACCCCAGGCAAACTATTTGCCTTCCTGGTGCTTCCATTTACTCATCTACAAAATGGATGCGAATAATGGTAATCCTTTCAGGTTGTTAAGGTTAATAATGGTTAAACACCTTGTAGGGTTGTTTAAGGATTTGCACATTTAATACAGCATCTGGCAGACAACAGAAACTTTTACAATAGTACTTAATATCATTATTTGTTAATATGATAAACCAAATTCCATTTCAGCAAAACTCTGTATTATAGTTTTCCTAGACTTAACCAGTGAGTCACCCAAATGGTGTCCCAAACCACAAAAGGCCTATTTGACCCAAGGAATTAACTTGCTGTAATAAAAATGTGTTACAGAACTGGTGGCACCTAAGAGCAATTTGAAATATTGTGGGGACAGAGTCCCAGAGAGCAGTTTCCAGGCTCTCGGCCTCACACGGAAAGGTTCTGGCACGGGTAGTAAATGGCCATCAACTGTGATTGGATGGTCGTCAGCTGTGGCTAGTTGGCCGTCAGCTGTAACCAGTGAGACTATGGTGGTGTGACTCCCCTACCTATGGCTCCGTGGGTGTTCCTTTTTGGCCTCACCATGTCCTGCGTTCTTATGTGGGGAGCGGGAGCTGAGACCCCGCAGGCCACCCCGCATGACAAATATCTTTACCTAAAATTACTCTTGAAAACGTACTTCAAATTTAATCCCCATACAGTATTTCCACACATCATTGTCCTTAAGAGGGGTTCCAAATTGATGTGCATAGATTCCTAAAAAGCATCAGAACTAGTATAAAGGCCAATTTTAATATTCCAGTGAGCCTTAGAGCAATTACACCAATTTGGAACCACACATCGTATGGGAGTGATGTCCCTGAGGCCCTGTGCTAGCAACTCTTCGTCATTGTCAGATCCCGCCCACACTTCCAGGCCTCCTTTCCCCTGCCATGTGCAGCTGGGCTATTTCATGCACTGAGCTCATCAGCTGTCACCAGCAAGCTGAAGCTGCGTCTAGTCACGCTGGTGTGTGGACGTCTGACCTCTGAGAACATATCCAAGAGCTGTACAAGAAGAGAGGCTGCTAACTTAAATCAGTCTATCCAGCCTAAGACCGTTCTAATCGCTACTTGCCAAATAAAGACAGAGACTGAGCTATGAGATAAAGATAGAGCAGATACTATGTTACAGCTTGTCAAATTCTGATTAGGTTGATGCAAAAGGAATTGCGGTTTTTGCGATTTTTAACCTTTTAAACCGCAATTACTTTTGCACCAACCTAATATTTTCGTATTCAGTAAGCAGTCATAGAATGTTAAGTAGATCTCTCCCTTGTAAAAAACGTTCATCTTGAAGATGTTTTTAATGAGTTGATTCTTTAAATGTATAAGTGCAGACAAACACATTAGGTCCCACTGAAAGGAATTTTGCCTGAGTAAGGACTGTGGAATTACTTTGGGGGTCAACTTCCTGCCCCGTGGAATGCAGTGGGAACGTTCCCACAATAGGAGGGGGCCTCTCCCAAGGCACTCCATGCAGGAGGCATCTCAGAGGTTTTATGCAGACAGTGCCTTGAGATCTTATCAGCATCTCAAACAGCCAAAGGCCACTGTGCCCTCAGCAGGTCCCAATCAGATTCCGCAAAACTTGTTTGCAGGATAAGCAAGAAGTGTGTGTGTGTGTGTGTGTGTGTGTGTGTGCGCGTGCACGCAGCAAGGCAGCATAAGACTTCTCACTGTGGGGGAAGAAATCCAAACTTGAATTGACTTGAGCTTAAAATATTCCCATGGAGAGGATGTATACCGAGGAAAAAACGTGACCATACTTTGAAGCTTCTTCAAGGAAGTTTTCTCAGTCAAGCTCATGAGGTTCAGGGAAACGTAACCACAAGCTGACCAGCAGCAAATGGAGCCAAATCCATTTGTTCACTCAACCAGTATTTTCAGAATACCTCCTGTGTGCCAGGTTCTCTTCTAAACCGCAGACAGATAGCAGTGAACCTAAACCCACAATCCAACACGGCTGCTTCACTCAGACGGTGAATGTACTCATCAGTTCAGATCCGAGTACCAGGCTATGAGCTCCAGACCATCCCTTTCATCTATCACTATACTCCGGTATCCAGAACAGCGGCCGGGGCATAGGTGGTGTTCCATTTATTTATTGAATAGGCATTTGGCCCTGAATACCTTGAAAACTTCATGAAACTCTTTGGAGACAAAGCAAAATATAATTTATCCACTAATTCAACCAATCTGATAAGAGGGCATATAAAGATGAATAAAATGTAGTCTCAGCCCCCAGAAAGCTTACATTCTGGCAGCGAACCAGCAAAGGCCAAAGCACAGAGGGGCAGAACGGCTGGCATGTTTAACAAACTACAAGTATTCGGATGTGACTGGAACAAATCGGAGGACAGCAGGAGGTGAAGCTGAAGAGAGAGGCAAGGTTGGGCGTACAGGACCTAAGGATTTGGATTTTTATCCTGACAGTGATGGGGGGTGGACAATGATGGAATTTAGGCAGAGGAGTGATAGGATTGAATTTGCGATTGGGGACGATCACACCGGCTACAGAATAGGGGAAAGACTGGAGGGAGTCAAGGCTGGCAAAGAACCTGACACAGCTGTCCAGGTGAGAACTACCGATGAGGCCCTGACGTAGGCAGTGACAGAGGGGGAGGACAGGAGGTGATTTCATAAGCCATGGAAGTAGAACAGGCAGGACTGTGTGATGGACTGGGAGAAATATCAATTTCCCCTCTACACTATGAGACACACTGCAGGGACTACGGCCTACGGGAAGTGTGCGTTCTTGGAGGCTGCAATGAGGGAGCACGGAAGAGGCTCAGGTCTCCAGCGTGCCTATTTGCTGGTCTTCAGGGCACAGAGTCTTCACCAGATGGCCAGAATTCTGTAGTCTGGTCCTGTCCTAGACCTTGATTATACTGCCATCAGTTCCTGGTCACGTCCCAGTCCTGGGTCTTTACTCAGACTGTTCCCTCTGCCTAGAATGCCCTCCCTTGTCTTTATCTCTGTGGGTCAAAATCCATTTCAAATGTCACCTCTTATAAAAAGCGAAAAGCGCGTTAGAGTCTCTCAACCTCCGAAACTCTTTTTATCTAATTTCTTTGTATTTGCCTGAAGTCTCTTGATAAGGTTGTAAATGAGCTCCTTGAGAGTGACAACTTTCCCTGATTCATCTTCCCATCTCCTCCAGCCTCAGACCTTGCCTGTAGCAGGACTCAATACATCTTTGCAGAATGGAAACAAAGAGCCAACGAGATGACTTACTGGTCTATGAAGTAGGGATGTCATTGCCACCTACTTCATAGGGTGGTTGTGAGGGCTTGGCATATAAGTGCTCAATAAGTGGTATCGTCCACATCATCATTTCTAAAAAGAATAAGTTTCATTTGTTCTTGGCCTAAATTAATAGTAAGCCTCTGTCTCCTTTTAATGAAGTTAAAGGATAATGGCATTACTGTAGAATTCCTGGGAACTGCCCACTGGAATCAGTAGGTAGGGAACCACTCTCAGGCCCACTGGAGCATGCCTTTACAAATTCCAGCGAGTTTCCTCTCTGGGGGCTTCTAGTGAATACTCTGGGTCTTTTCCTTTTGATAGTAGGTGAACAGTGCGCGGCTTTTGATCTCTGTGATTCAGAGAAGTGGGGTGACTGGGGAGAATCCCACTCTAGCAGTTACCTCTTCTCCCCTTGGTCCCTGCAGGCTAACTGCTGAAAAGGTCAGAAACGGAGCCCCAGACGTGGGGAGCGGGATGTGGGTGATTTGGCCTGGCTGTTTCGAAAGGAGTGAGCAGGCAATTGGGACAGTCCTTGAGTTTTATTTTTATTTTTAAAATCTACTTTGAAGAATTTTGTGAGTCCCAAAGGAGCCCTTATATGTAAATTTTTTTTTCTCTAGAATTTCCTCTAAAACCCATTAGGGAGATTTAACATATTCCAGATTTAGCACTTTAATGGGCTTCTGTTCCTGCCTTAATTTTTTCCCATTTTTAATTTCTCCTCTGATTTTTAATTGGTTATTTCTGGGATTACGAAGTGTGCTAACTCAACAGCAAAATTTCTGGAAAGTCTTTTAGTTTATGTGTTGAGTTTATTCTGATAATGTCACGGACACACCTGAAGCAGAAGGTAAGAGGGGACCTGTCCCACACACTGATTCTTGTGCCAGCAAACTGTGTTCACCATGATGGTCCAGTAGGGACACTGGACCTCTTCTAGAAAGTCACACACACCCTAAGGTTGAGGGTTGCGGTTTAGCACCATCTTGGTGTTCTGTCTCCCCAGGAACCTCGGACAAGTCTAATCTGGAGCTGATCACGCTGACATGTACCTGTGTGGCTGCCACCCTCTTCTGGCTCCTATTAACGCTCTTCATCCGAAAACTGAAAAGGGTAAGAAATTGCAGATAAATTGTCTGCTCCTTTTTACGTAGTATTCTAAAATGCCCATCTGACATCTAAAGCAGGCACTAAACAAATGTTAGACCTTCCTCTTGCCCTTCCTTCTCGTTCCTGTCTCTTACCTGGTGAACACTAAAAAGTGAATCATTAAAATGTCTCTCAGGCATTAAGAGGCATACTGAAAAAAAAAGCTAGAGCAATGGGCAAATGAATATTTCCCAGGGACAGAAAGGACATTTTTTATCTAAAAATATGTAATAAAATCTTTAAATTAAGTTCAGCTTGAGACCTGTGAAGCCTTCATTTTCCTAACTTTACTCTCTGCTAAGAAACAAAAAGAAAAAAGCAGAACACAGACCCACCACTGACTCATCTCTCCTAACAGGGAAACACAGATGCGCACTGCTGTTCATGCTCACTGAACCCCGTGATAAAATTAGGTTCTTTAGAGTGTGAGGCTCACTGTGGAATTCGGGACATCAGATTCCATAATTAGACCTGTAGCACGACTTGCTTCTCTGAAGTTCAGTGGGGGAAGAGCCAAGACTCATTCATTCATTTATTCATTCATTCATGCTTCAAGTGTTTACTGCGTGTCTGCTCAAGGCCGAGTGGAGAGCGAATGCTACAGTGTGCAGTCTGGGTTGAGGACAGACTTTAATCAATTACATAGACAAATTTAAAGTGTAACTAGAGTTACCATGTTTCCCCGAAAATAAGACCTAGCCGGACCATCAGCTCTAATGCGTCTTTTGGAGCAAACATTAATAGAAGACCCTGTCTTATATTATATTACATTATTTAAGACCCAATCTTATATTATAGTAAAATAACACTGGGTCTTCTATTAATTATTGCTCCAAAAGACGCTTTAGAGCTGATGGTCCGGCTAGGTCTTATTTTCGGGAAAACACAGTAGGTGACCAAAGTTGCATATGCGGGGTGGTCAGGCAGAAAAGGAGGGGCCAGTGTCGCAGGCAGAGAGAAAAACAGGAATGAGATTGCGGCAGGGCAGAGGGACACCATGGCAATGAGAGGTGACAGAAGGCTGCAGCAGGGGGAACAGGGATGAAGTGAGGCAGGAGAGGAGTGGCACAGCTGCAGTGCCTGACCAGGCAGGGCGTTGTAGGCTATAGGATGGAATTTAGTCTGTATTCTAGAAGTAACAGCACGGGCAGGGGGGTTCTTAAGCAAAGGCAGGCAATTGTAAGTGTGAGAGATTTGTGACTGCAAAGATTATTTGGGCGGCCGTGAGGGGCATGGACCAGAGGGGCAAGAATGAATAGAGAAGCACCTAGCAAATGACTATACAGCTGTCCAAATAAGAAATGACGGTGGCTTAGTCTAAACAATCAGAGTCAGGAGATATTAGGAGGTAAAATCAAGAAAACCCCAAAAGTGTCAAAGAGGCCTCCTCCATGCTAGAGACTTGTTAGCCCTTATCAATGTGCCAGGTCCTGGGGGATTCTCTTTATGCAGTATCTCACTTAATTCTTCAAACAACTGAGGTAAAGGTATTATGGTCACCGTTTTACAGAGGGAGGTCACGGCTCAGAGATTTAGAGTAACCTGTCCAAAGTCACACTGCTAACTAGAGCTGGAGCTGAGTTTTGAACCCAGGTTGTTTGACCTTAGACTTTCTATTCCAAACCAACACAGTGTACTTTCTAGTGTTAGTATGAGAGGCAAGGCTGCCGCCCTCCGCGACGGTCAGGCTTCTGCTATGTGCCATGATTGGTTTTGAGACATGACAGTTCAGGCCACTGCTTTAGAAGGAAACAAAGGTCAAACAATAGCATTTGAAAGGGGAGAGACATCATGTAGGGAAATGGATCTAACAAAAGCAAAACTTGCCAAATCTGTAAGGGAGGTACAAAGGCGACAGGAGTTCAAAGGAGGCGAGGCGGAGAAAAAACTTCAGAGAAAGCAAAGTTTAGAGACACACTTTGAAGGTCCTGGCTGGAAGGAAAGCAGCAGAAAAACACAGCCCCCCTCCCCACGCCTTCCACTCCCCAGATTAGGGGAGGAGTCTGGTTACTTTGCATGTAGGGACACAGTGGAAACAAACCTGGAAAGACAAATTGGAACTACACTGAATAGGTGTCTTGTACTTCTCAAAATCTATGAAATTTTGATATCAATAAAAAAGGATGAGAGCAAGAGATTATTATCTTGATAACAGAATGCCTAGAAAATCTGACAAGTGACTGGTCGTGGGAGGCAAAGGGGAACAAGGCATCAAAAACTGTTTCCATGTGGTTTCCCCAAGCACAGAGTAAGTTCCTCATTGATAAAGACTATTTTGTCTTTTGGTCCAGCCCTGCACAGGCCAGTGTTATAATTACAGCTAACATTTACTGATGGTTACTAGATGCCAGGCCCTGTTCTAACAGCTTTACGTGGGTTATCATTGGATATTTACAACCACCCGATGAGATAAAGACCAGCATTATCACTATTCTACAGATAAGGAAACTAGGCTTAGAAAGGTTAAGCAATTTGCCCCACGTGATATGCTGGTCAGAAGCCCAGCTATGATTCAAACCCAGGTAGTCAGTCTCAATGCTGGGACTGCAAAGAGCTTAGCTGTGCAAGGTCCTTGCCAAGCACCCGGTAGCTGCTCGGTGTTGATGCCAATTGAAAGAATAAATATTTGTCAACTAAGATTCTACTATCGTACACTCCTCAAAGCCCTTACTTAAGGTTTTGGCGTTTCCTCTCATCTGCCTTATGGGGAAAAACCATAAAATTCCATAGATGCCACATGGTGGAGATTGTTTTCCACTGCCTGCACCCTTAGCCTGCCTCTATCAACACCGCTGCCCACCTGCCCTCACATCCGGCAGAACCCAAAATACCCCATGCTGGACTTTGGAGCTTGCTTCTATGGCCTTGGCTACACTGAACACTGAAGTTTAGTCACAAAACCTACTCCAGCAGCGTCTCTAAGGAACAGCCAGCACAGCACCCCAGCGTAGGCATTTCTCCTCCTCCACAGTCTTACAGATGCGCTCCAGGGTGTGACAGGCTGGGCCCCTACAGTCTAACACCAGTGGCAAATGCACTTCGTGACAAACGTGCTCCGTATCTTTCTGTTTTCCATTCTTTGTGGAGAGCAGGCAAATCTTTCTGCCTTGAGCTATTTGTCACACAGTTTAGCGATAATTTTTGTGAGAAAGAGACCATTGCAAGTGATGGATGAGGTGAGCTGTGACAGCCCAGAACTGGGTGAGTAAGGGCTGAAGAATGTGGGGGGGTGTGAGATGGTGTGCACGGAGAGGCTGTCTTGTCTACTGAAGTCTGGTCTTGTGGAGGGAAAGGCACTGAAAGGAGGGGTCCTAAAACTCATTTCAATGAAGTTTACAAAACTGCTAGGCAAGAGTTATCGAATCCACCTTATATGGGCAAGCATACTTCCTTTCTGTTCTGCCCACAGAAATGCAGTCAAGTCTACAAATGAACAGGAAATACACCCATGGGTAAAACACTAAATGTAAATCCAGTTATTTTTGATCTAAAATAAAGAGTATTTTCTGGGGTTCATTTGCATGACCAAAATAGGACAGGCACTTGAAAGCAGATGCCCACCTCACTTATTTGACATCCTACCAACGGCCAAACTTGGAATGTGGCTGTAAGTCTCATTCCCTGGCCTTTGAAATAATCAACTTCTATTTCTTACTGAAGGTAAATCTTATTTTCATCTCACTAATAGACCTGACAGTCTCTTCAGGCAGCTGCAGCAGCTAAGAGGCCAGGCCTCTTAAGTATATTTAAATACCTAGTATGGAATGTGACTCTCGGCTGTCCCAGGGACCCTGGGCTTACTTTGCCACCTCTAGCCTTTTTTGCAAATGTAGAAAAGCCACAATCATGGACCCCCCACTGTTGACCCATCTGTAATATATATGCCTGCTTACACAGAATGACCATGGAAAGTTATTTTTAGTTATTGTTTGGAATGACTTTATAAAAATGCTTTGCATTTTTTAGTAAAGGACTATCCCATCCTAATTGTTTAAGAACAAGCAAGGTTGTCACTGGAGAATCTGAGTGCATTTTACCTGGGATAGGATGGCGGAGCTAGTACTACAGAAACATGGTGTGGGAACAGCAAGGGAGGTTTGATGCACATCACACACACACTCAGGTGTGACGTGCAGAGAGGTACCTTCTGTACCCAACCATAGTTTCAACCAGATGAACCCAAATAGCAGCAGATGTCGCCAAGTCTTCTTTTAAATAGGATATCAGGGGGTTTTGTTTCCTTGTTGGTGACTTTGAGATCTCTTTATTTCTCAGTCTTCTTCTGAAATAAAGACTGACTACCTATCAATTATCGTGGACCCAGATGAAGTGCCCCTGGATGAGCAGTGTGAGCGGCTCCCGTATGACGCCAACAAGTGGGAGTTTGCCCGGGAGAGACTTAAACTGGGTAATGTATTTGTCCAACAGATTCCTAAACACATAGCGAGCCTGCTACATGCCAAACACTGCTCGGAGGGACGCAAGGATTCTACCCTCCAGCGGGTGACACCCTAGCAAGGCAGACAGATGCCGGGGTATATGATTCTATTGGAACGCTGTGACAGCAGTTCAGGGGACATGGGCACCTGTTCGTCCTTTCAGCAGTTCTCAAACACCTTCTCTGAGCAACAGACACAAGGCGTTTGAGCTCCTTCCCTCTAAGAGCAAAGGAGACCGCCGTGAAAGTGGAGAAGCTTAGGAGAAGGAGAGATGAGTTCCAACGGGAGCCTTCCAGGTACAGGCACTCTTACGCAAAGACAGTTTTGAGGAGTTAGACATGTATGACCTAGAACACAATTCGGGACGGCGAGGAGCAGTAAACCCAAACATCTGGTAAAAGAGTTGGAGCTCTTCAAGGCTGCGGATGAAAAAACGCTCTGCACAGACCCACTAGTTCCGTACTCTGAAGTTCTCGGGGTGCTGGAAATGTCCAGACAGAGAAGGAAGGCCGAGCTGGTCCTTTAAGTCTCATTTTGGAAGAGCTAGGACTTGTTTTCCAGGTAATGCAGATGCTGTAAACACCAGGCAGATGTGCTTTCCCTCAGCTTATCCCCAAGTTCCTCCAGCTCAGACATCACGGTGCAAATGAATCTCCCGCCCAGTTGTTACAAAACAATGGGAGATTCAATTACTCCCACCCCAAATATTTGGATTGTGGCTTCTCAAAGTTTTCCACTCCCTCCTGGTATGCCAGAGTCATTAGTAGCTGGAACTAGGAAAAGAGATCATGCGCCCCGTGTTCCTGGAGCTTGTCACTCAGAGTAAAGAGCCTGTTGTTCCAAATTCAAAGGCATTACCTCCCCTCCCTGCCACACAGACTGTATTGGGGTAGGGGTGTGAGGCAACAGAGAGGGGGAAATGGCTTTTCTTGTTCTCTTGGGCCTTGAAATGATTCCACTTACATTTCTTCCTACATGAGAAAGAATACTTGGCCCCAAGAGTATGTTCTCTTTGGCTTGGGGAAGAAAATTGGCAATTAGTAAAAAGCTGGAGAGACAAGAAAAAGCCAGTAATGGCTGATGACAGGGAGAAAAAAATCTACTAAATTTAGAGTAGTTAAGGGCAGGTGGCACAGTAGATGAGCTCCTTCTGCAAGTCTAAATTATATGGCAGCTAGCCCAGCCCCTTCGGTGACCTTGGCAGGGAACATGGGATAATTTTCCCACAACCATAAGCCATTCTCAGGCCACGCTGCTTTCGAGACTTATTAGTCACCAGCAAACATGCTTCTTCCAGTACGACTCGAGCTTTCCGTCCCCGAGCTTTCCGTCCCAGTTCTTCACTCCTTGGCCCAGTGTCATTGTGATCCATAACACATCGGAGGGAGATTGCTAATCCTTCTATCCGAACTCCCTAGGGCTCTGTGGGTTTAGAAAATCCCATTTCAGGAGAATCTCCTTGGTGAACATCTTTCTCATGGGTCTTTTCCTTTCTGCAGTTGCCAGCTGCTGTGATCTGGCTAATGTGCACTGAGTGTCTCTGAGAGAGTGTGGCGAGTCAGCTGTCTCTCAGTGCAGAGTGGCTGCAGGGGCCAGAGCCATGCTCCGCCTACTGACGTGGGAGCAAAGAGGCCCAAGAGCTGTTTGTTTGTTAAGCCAAATAAATGTCAGAAAGTAATCTGAAGCAATGTCTGGCAAGGGAAAGTAAGCAAGATTATGTCTGAATGGATGGAGAGAAAAGGTGGGTTTGATGGGCAGACTTGTAATGGGGTTATAAATGCAGAGAAACGCACAGGCCAAGCTGCTTGATTTCAACTGTCTGCACTCTGTGGGTTACTGTTAGCAGCCCTGGTGAGAGAGGTCTGCATTTAGATAGATAGATAGATAGATAGATAGATAGATAGATAGATAGATAGATAGATAGGTAGATAGATAGATAGTTAGAGAGATAGAGAGATAGAGAGATAGAGAGATAGAGAGATAGAGACAGACAGACAGACAGACAGACAGACATAGAGTTGGAGCTCTGGTCAAAGGTGTCGCTACCACTGAAATTCCTGAAATTCAGTCGCTAAAGAAACCTGTTTTGTTAGTGATTCCTCACTAAACCTCAGAGAGAATTCAGCTCCATAAATGTATCCCAGAAGTTGGGGTAATGTCTGACATTGCATCTTTCCATTGGAAAATAAAGTCAGAAATAACTAATATGGGAAACAACACAGAGAGTCTGGAATTTGGTGAATGCCTGGTGCCTAAGTTGGTGCCGCTTCCGGTAAGACCAGCCCTGGATGCCAGAGAAGGGTTCAGCCTCCTGCGACCACGCAGTTGCCCAGTGTCCCAGGGACCCTGGCAAGTCGTTCTAGGAGGAAATTCCAATATCCTTTCATTGTATGACAATCACCTAGCACTTTTCCAAGCTAGCTAGTGGCATTTAGGTAACACCAAGGAAGCTTTTTAAGGGAAAAGGTGGATCAGGCAAGATTAAGTCCAATGTGGCTGGGCTCCCCTGACACTGCAAACGTGGGTCTGCCGAAAGATTCCAACATCTCAGATGATTAAAGAGCCTGTAATAGCTTCATGCTGTTTTGTGAGGCAGCAGTCAGCTTCTGAGGGAATAAAGGAAAAGACTGAGAGAAGCCAAGTGAGAACAAATTAATTCTCACTGATAAAAGTAAAATCCGCAAACACCGGTTAAAATAAAGTGTGTTGTGAGGGCTAAGAAGGGAACGGATGGAGGCTGAAATGTGGAAAGGAGAGGAGTCCGCCCGCCCCAAAGGAGCCAGAGTCTTCACAGTACGTGGGGAGCCGTCCCAAGATAGAGATTATCTTCCTATTTCTCAGGCTCCAGACATTTTTCAAATGAGATGATAGAAGGCACTTCAAAAGGAAAACATTGTGCTTTTCCTCTAAAAAAGCAAGGAATAAGCTCCCAACCAAATGCACCAATTTTTCCAAGTCCGGAGAAGCTACCTACCAGTGCTGTTTCCGTACGTGATCTCCACATCCGGCCCCTGCAGGGTCCACCCGAGGCTCTGCTGTTTAGATGAAGAGCCCCCATGCTGCTCTATTTCTTGGACGACTTTATCTGATGAAGCAAGCACTGACTATATCCCCATCCGTGTATGTGCTCTGGGAGAAACAGGCTTTTCAGTCACTACAGGTACACCTGTGACCAGAGGAAAGCATGTGACCTCACCAGTGGTCCCCTCCTAAGGCAGGGTGTGTCCCTATAAGATGCAGAGACAGCTACAAAGAGGCTATGATTACGTTGGTAATTGAACTTCTCCCATGTCTTCAGTGGATGCCGAGAGTAGTGGAAGGTACTAAGCAGAGGCAGGGTGAAGACATCTTTGTTACTGAGTAGTTGTGCATAAAAGTAGAAAGGTTCTCATATGATGAAGAAACAGGAAAGCTTCACTACAGACTTTCCAAGAACCTTAAAAGACAGACAAACAAAACACTATGTGCTTTGGGGGAAGTGATTGGAGAGGGAGGGAAGACGGCTGGCTGACTAAGTGAAGGCATGTTAGCAGAACAGATGGAGAAAGAGGACTTGGCTGGGAGAGGGGGCGGTGTGGTTCACTGACACTGACTCCAGGACTTAACTTCTGACCAGAGGCATTTTGTTCCCCCCCAGAGAACCAAACAAGAGTGACTTCTTTGGCTCACTCTTCCTTTTACCATATCATGCTTGAGGGGTACTATTTCTCCAGGTTCTACTTAGCTACCTTTTTCCTGCTGGTGCAAAAGGAAGTCCCCTGATATAAAAGGTAGCTGAGGTTCCCGGGGGCGCCCTCCTCCCAGAGCACCACTCTCAAGGTCTCCATCTCACGTGCCCCTCCTGCCCCCCAGGACTGTATGAGACGGGCTCTGAGCATCTCACCAATTCCCAAATGCTACTGTTCATCCTGCACGAGCATACCGGGGGCCTTCTCTGCACCAGGCACTGGGCTAGGTACAGGGAAGATTCAGACATGGCCATTAGCCCTCTCAGGCATCTCATGCACAGGCGAGGAGGAAACGTGACATAACGGGTACCGTGAAAGAAACCTCGCTTTGTTATTGCCTTTGGCAAACACCTCTCTGTGGTTGAGGCAAATTTCTACCAGTGGTTGACGTGCTCATGTGCTGAACCATGAAGATTTGTAATCATCTTGTGAAGACATGTTAGAAATACTGGGAATGTTTTGCCTGGCAAGGAAGTCAGAGCAATGACTTAGTGCTTCTTTTTTAGCTGTGAAGCATTATTATAACCAATAGCAATAACCACCATTCTCAGGGTCTCCATTTCCGCTGCAAGCAGATCAGAAGAGATGAAGTGGTGAGAAAAGGGACGTAGGTTAGACACAGGGAAATATTCTTGCTAACAATGTTATTAAACACTAGAAGAGACCACCCAGATCTCTTCTATTGGTAGCCTCTTCCTTCCAGGATTTTGTGAAGAGGAGACTAGCCAGCCACCTACACCAAATGCCTTCTGGGGGCCCAGCCTAGCTGTGAAGGATGAGGGTACCTCAGAAGTACAGTACAGACTTGGAGGGAAGATACTCCAGAAATGCATCCCCTACTTTGACTCTTTTGGGGTCAGTTCATTGGTGATTCCATTCAAAGCTCCATGCCTCACATATGCATAGGAAAAATGGCACTTCCTTCCTAAAAGACTTAAGCTTATCCCTCTGGCTTGGCAAACAAACCAATGTCTTCTTTTCATTGTAGGCAAATCACTTGGAAGAGGGGCTTTTGGAAAAGTGGTTCAAGCATCTGCATTTGGCATTAAGAAATCACCCACTTGCCGGACTGTGGCTGTAAAAATGCTCAAAGGTATGGACACCGGAGTTCGCTTTCAACTGACCCATTACATTCCCTCAACATTGGCACAAGTTGAATATAGCCTAGGGATAGAGAGAAGCTATTTCTGCTCTGGCCACAGAACTTTCTTCCACTGCTGGGAACCCCTTTACTTCAGGATTTTAGATTAGGCCAGCAAGAGCTCAGCATAAACCTTGTAAATGAAACAATCCAGCATCATCCATGGGAAAATGATTCTGTCACCCCAAAGATCTTTCTCCCATCACATATCAGACTCTAGACTTTCAGGGACTTAAGCCCATGGTAACCACAGGTTCAAAATTTTGGAATGATCCACTGTGACGTTATAATGGAAACTTAGCTGTACATCATAAATCCCGAAGGCTTAGCTGGGGCTTGACCTAACTACAGAGTAAAACTATGAAACAGATCAACTGAGTTGATCAGAACCATAACATACTTACATGACAAACTTACACTGCCAAGTCTCAACCATAAAACACTCTCTCTTTAGAAATTGAAAACAACAACAAAAATAAATTAGATTTCTGGCGTTGAACAATGCTACCGCTCTGTGAAGCACCGAGGGGCGGAGCCAACAGCGTTGTGTGGCCACTGAAAACGAAAATCAGTGAAAATTGTGTAAACCAAGCACCTCAAAGACTCGCGGGTTCTTTCAAGTGTAGAAAATCCTTCATTTCCTCCTTTGTGATGTAATTTTCATGTTACTTCAGCACATTTTAAAGTCCCCAAAACCAAAAGACACAGGACTGAAAACCCAAAGGGCAGTTTTCAGCTGTCCAAAGCCTCCGGGGTATTGCCTGGGGATTCTGAGATCCAGGAAGCGAAGCACCCAACTAAACGGGTACCTAGCAAAAAAGGCTCCAGGAGAAAAAGGGCCATTTGCTTTGGGGACTTCAAAGCTCTTCATCTTCTTCCAGCACTGACACGATCATTACAGAAGTGTCACGTAATGCTATTTTCCATCTCAAAAGGCTGTCTTTTTCGAGGGAAGGCTTGGAGAAAACTTGGGAGAACCTGACAGTCATATTCTGACAGTAGCCAGGAAAGGAGTTTCGCATCCAAAGGTCAGGACTTTTGTTCGAGGTGGACTACCCAGATGATGGCAGGCATTTCTGTGAGAATACCTACATTCCAGAACCCCACCATGGACGCCCCCACCCCAGATTCTGAAGAGAAGAGGCACCAACATGGCTTCTATGTGAGAAAGCATCACACTAGATACTTTACTAGATACTTTTAGGTTGAACCACTTGCAACTGCCATTTTTCTTATTTCTGTCTCTACAGCCTTATGAGATAGATATTATTATCCCAGTTTGCAGATGAAGAAACATGGCCCAGAAACATTAAATAGCCTCTGCAAGGCCACACAGTTCCCCGGGGCAGAAGTAAGAGTCTACGTGCAAGTCTTCTAGCTTTGAGGGCAGTGCTCTTTCCCCCACAGCACAGTGCTACTACCCAAGGGGGCTGCAGCTGGCCTCCTCAAATGGCCCGTTGCTCCAATACCCTACAAACAATCCTGGCCTGCATTCCAAAGGCCATCTAGTATCCAACTCTGACAGACATCGAAACGAAATCTGAAAGCATCCGCTTCGTCAGCTGGTCCCATTTCCCTGCTTACCATCACGCACGGTCTCTAGGACAGACAAGTCTGCCGCCCATGCTTGTCTGCTGTGGGTGCGAGGTAACACCTGTGGCCCTGCCTACAAATGGAACAACCTGAGCCAAAGAGCCTGGTTTCCTCCGGGCATAAACGCATGGAAGGACTGGGGAGTTTGAGGGAGGAAATTCTGACCTGAGATTTTTGAAAGGCAGCCCAGAGAATCTACTCTATGTAGATTCAGAAATAGTGTGATAGCTTTATAAATGCTTATCGTTTTTTCCATCAACCTTGACTGAAAAAGACTGCCAAATCATCCACTATATAAAATTCCTAAAAAAAAAAAAAAAAATTCCTAAAAACCATTTCCATTCAGCTTTCTTGTTTTTTAAATGGGTTAGCCATCTGTTCCTAGGAGAAATTGAAAAGGCAGAATGTCAAACAAAGACCATGAGTCAGCAGCACTTTCAAAGTGCCCTTGAGCAAAACCTTTAACCTTTTTGGGCCTTATGCCCATGTCTGAAATGAGAAGAGTAATCATGCTGTTTATTTATCCAACAAATATTTGTGGAGCATCTAACTGTGAGCCAACCCCAACCTCAATGGAAGGCTTCTAGAGTTTATCTGGTTATTGTTAAAAAATGATTTGTGCTTATGAAATGCCATGTCCATATCTACCACAATGTTAAATGCACACCCTTTGACCCATTCCAGGACCGTCCTACAGAAATACTTGCACATGTGTACAAAGATTACACACAGGCTGTCTATTATAGAGTTATTTGTAATGGCAAAAAAACAAAAACAAACAAACAAAAAAACTGCAGACAGTCTAAAGGTTAGGAATGCCACTGATCAATTAAAAAGAATGGAAAAAATCTCCAACATATTAAAAAGGGGTAAAAGCAAATTTTTAAAAATATACATACACATGTAGTTTGTAAATGCATAGAAAAATGTCTGAAACTACAATTAACAGTGGTTACTTCAAAAAGGAAAGTAGGTTGGAGTGGCTTTCATTTTTTACTCTACATACAGTATATTGTTAGAATATTTTACAGCAAGATTATGTGACTTTATTTCTAAAAATAAGTTAAAATGTTGAAATGCCTTAGCAATTTATCAGTAAGAACAGAGAGTACAAACTTAATTTAGCTTTAGACTCTGCTAAGTCTTAGACTGATGTTGTTTATCTCTGAGAATGAAATTGAAGTCAGATACTTATGGATCCTCACAACTTGAGATAACCCTGCGGACTCCAGGGAGGAAAAGGTTATAGGGAGAAAATAACACACTGTACAGATGTTTACAGAAGTGGCCATTCGGTTCTTGCAGGCCCCTGGTGCTCCTTCTTTGTAACTCCTCAAAGAGGGGAAAAGTATGAAAAAGAGGTGAGCTGTGGGCACATGCTTTGCTGGGAAGGTTCTTGCTGGGCCTGGTTCTGAAGGGAAGCCTTTGGAAGTCGCTTTCACAAGGTGCCCTGCTCTGAGTGAGCACATTGCTACACAGGACTAGGTCCACCAAGAGGAAATGTGCAGTGACTAACCCCAGCACCACTCTGGGCCTTACTGTAATCAAAAGGATGTAGGCTCAGGAGGGTGGGAGTAATGAAAGCAGTCTGGAGACTTCACCTTTCTGCAGAATGGGGGGAAGTTAACGAAGCAACTAGCTGAACACTGACAAACATGGAGGGCAGAAATGCCGCCTCCAGAGGAAAGAACCCCATTGTCCTGTCACCTTCACTCTTCCTTGCTTCTCACACAGAGGGCGCTACGGCCAGCGAGTACAAAGCTCTGATGACTGAGCTCAAGATCTTGACCCACATTGGCCACCATCTGAACGTAGTCAACCTGCTGGGAGCCTGTACCAAGCAAGGAGGTAAAGGAGAAGGGGCGGGCCCGCTCCATCTCCCAGTTCACACGCTAAGAGCATCTTCTCTGATATTCAGCTCCTCCCCACCCCGTTTCCTCCTCACCTCCTAGAAAATGGCTTTTCCATAGGTCCAGAGGAAACTGTCTGCCCATTTGTAACGGGGGGCTCCCCTCCTAGCAATGCCTTCCCTGTACAGTTCATGTAAAGGTTCTGAGAGGACTCCCTTTCAGATCTCCTTCCACAGGCTCTAGGTCAAGGGGAGGGCATTTTTCTTTGATGATGACTTTGAAGGCGGAGGACCAGAGATAAGATCAATGCATAGAAGGTTGAGCATTCCTTGAAGCTTCACCTAAAGGCACGAGTGTTCTTAAAGGCCTTTGTATCCTCCCCAATGGCAACGTCAGCGCTTGGCTGTAGATGGGTGATCACTGCTTAAACCAGAAAGAAAGGTGTAAAGGGCCTGTGCCTATAAATGTTTTCCAAGCTCAACAAAGGCAGTAGATGAAGGGCAGTTGGGGAAGACCTGCCTGCTCCGAGTGGCAGTGGGCATTGAAAGAAGCTAAGGGCCGGACACATCCCACCTGCTTCCCTCCCATCCTGAGTCCTGCCAAGTTACAAGCTCCTTCTCGAGTTCTCTGCCTTGGCAACGTCATTCTGTGGGCCTCAGCTTGGCGTCTGTAAAACTGCCCAGGGCTAATCGGAGAACCCACCTCTGTCCGTGCATCTGAGCTCCGTGTGACGGGCTTTAAGATGGAAGGTCCGAGGCGAGCATTGCTGGACCCCAGGCAGGCACCCGAGACGAGGGCGTCGTATCGTCCCCGGTCATCAGGAGACACGCCACCTCTGGAAGCAGCTTCCTGTTCTGTAACCCAGAGGGAAGAGGAGGCGCTGTCGGGATTCCTAACAGGCATTTTAAAACCAGCAAAGTCTTGACAGACGCAGAACACCCCTCTTCCGAGCAGGGCTCGGCCTCTGTTGAGCCTGGAAGAACTAGATGGGCTGTGCCCTAGGGCTCAAGGCCTCCGGTAGCTGCCTGCTCCCAGCATGCCCTCGGGCAGCGGCTCACAGGAGCACCTCCGGGTTCACTCCCGCTTTGACCCGGAACCGGAAGTTTTCTGTCTGCTGCAGGCCTCGTGCCCAGTTCCCACGTGCAGTGCCCATGCCCAGCTCCCGCGTGCAGTGGGAGCGCTGGGCAAGTGCAGGGCCCATGGGTCCCGCAGAACAACTCGATTTTTCTTTCTTCCCAACCCTCTTGCTTCCTTTCGATCAGGAATCGGCAAACGATGGGGCTGGCCTCAGAGCTTAATTTGACTGTTTTAAATAGTTGGGGAAAAACTCAAAAGAATATTTTGTGAGGTGTGAAAAATTATATGAAATTCAAATTTATGTTTATTGAGCATAGTCACTCATTCGGTTGTACTGTCGGCCATGGCTGCTTTCACACTACTAAGGCAGAAGGGAGGAGCTGTGTGGCCTACAGGACCTAAAATATTTACTGACCTGACGGTTCCAAACAAAGCTGGATCCCTCCTTCAGCCCTTCTTATGAGCACCAAGGCAAACGCTGTGCAGACACCCCCAGGTGGCCGTGCTGCTGGGGAGAGACAGGCCAGACAGAACCGGCCTGTTCTCCAGAGCTGCTTAACAATCCAGGGTTGGTGCGACAGTGTCCTAAGGCCCCTCTGCTCACTAGGGTCTGCCTAACAGGCGGAGAGGGCGGCTGGCAGTTACAGGTGAAGCCCTGGCTTTGGCCCCTGGCCTCCTCAGAGTTCTTTTTTTCTCCTTTTACTCTTTTCTTGTTGTCTGCTTCCCTTCCACCCCCGATTGTCTCTTATTCCATTTGTATTGTTTAAACCCCTTCTCAGGTTAAATTGAAACAAATCTCTCACCCTAAGTTGCATCTCTAGGTCCCTTAATAAAAAGATAAGTTGGTTTGATGTTTCTAAGGCCCACTGAAGGCTGGCAAATGGCTGACTGGCTTGGTGTGGCTGAGCATGTGCTGTTTTGGCTGCAGGGCCTCTGATGGTGATCGTTGAATATTGCAAATATGGAAATCTATCTAACTACCTCAAGAGCAAACGAGACTTATTCTTTCTCAACAAGGTAAGGAATTTATAGGGGTTGGGAGTTTTTAAAGATAGCAATGAATTTCCATTTAGGTTATAGCAGCATAAAGGAGGAGAAACCTATATTTTTTCCGTTAATGACTAAGCTTAAAACTCAATCTCTGCTTTTTCCTCCTTCTTAAGTTTTTCCTTCCATGCTAATATACCACACTCTTTTGTTTTATTATATTTTTTAATCTTTTTTTATATAGCACACTTTTTATGGACAGCATAGAGAATATTTGATACTAGTGTATGTGGCAATAATAAGGATTTAAAATGTATTAGCTATCTATCTAAATACCTATCAAGTCATCTTGATAATCTTATTTCTTTCTCTCTCTCCAGATACACACAGACATACACAAATCACTTAGTCACATGTTTCTTAAGAGAAGATGATAGCAAGTATAATTGTCTCCATTTATTAGATTAGAGAAACTAAGGACTCAATCAAATGAGTGACTTTATAGTCAACAATAGACCAATGATGGTGCCCAAGAAGTCATTTCCTTCTCTTCCTGCTACCCTTTCTCCCACTTCCCCACACCTCCTCACTCTTGTCACCCCTACACACACACCAAACCAGCGTTATCCACTAAAATAAAGCTATGTAGTAAAAGGAACACATGGGTCCAAGTCCTAAAGACAAACCAAGTTTAAAAGAGATAATTGAGGGTCAACTATATGGTGATGGAAGGAGAACTGACTCTGGGTGGTGAACACACAATATGATATATAGATGATGTAATATAGAATTATACACTTGAAACCCATGTAAGTTTACTAACCATTGTCATCCCAGTACATTTTAATTTTTTTTTAAAAAATGTAATTGAATGGAGGAGAAAACAGTTTAAAACCTTGCCAGTGTGATCCATACCACCAATCTTGTGTCCTTCTCTGGGCTGGAGGAGCTTGGGAAACAATGACTCAACACTGATAATTAGCAACGTTGGTGGTGAATCCTTGTAGTGTGCTGGTTTAAGCACTTGGACTCCTGAATCAGACCTCCTGGGTATAAATCCTGTTTCTACCACTGATGAAAAAGGGGACCTTGGGCAACTGACTCAGCCCCTCTAAATTTCAGTTCCTCATTTATTAAATGGAAGTAATAACAGAACCCAATTCATGAGACTGCTGAGAATTACATTCAGTTAAGTAATCAATAAATGTTTAAGTCACCATCATCATTATTGACCCACAGAGATAGAAAGATCGGTGAGTCCAGCTTACTGCCACTGACCTGTATGACCTCTATAATTGATCAAGCGTCCAACATCTAAGAATGGTGCCCATCTCTGTCATGTGGGCAAGAGTTGTCACAGGGCACACATATAAGAACCACTGGACAGCTGGCCCATTCCCTCATCTCAAATTTTGATCCAACTAAAGGCACGGGTATTCTAGATGGGAACATACATGCAAGAACGTATTTTCCCCAGCTTTAAACCATTGTCCCTCATAATTAGAGTCTTAAAGCTGAAAGGGATCTTTGTGATCAGCTAGTTCACACTCTCACATTAGAGATGTGCCCGGAAAAGTCAACTGATTGGCTTAAGGACACATACTTAGCAGGAGATGAAGCCGGGGAGAAAGAACCAGCTCGCTTGTCTCCCCTTCCAATGCTTTTTCTGTGCACTACATTGGATAAGGAGGAAAAAAAAGAAAAAGAGGAAAGTGGTGCCCTGCGCCAAGAGTGGTGCAAACTCCCTTCAGTCCTGAAACCCTGGACTGGCTTCAGGAAGAACGAAGCCAGCAGAATACCCCAGGGATCAGGGCAGGATGGAACGTTTGGGTTCGTGCGTCCTTTGTTTTGAAGAGTTTGCTTCCTTCTCGGGCTATATTTAATGATTCGCCTCCCTGTTGGTGGAGCCTAGTGTTTTCGTGGAAAACACATGGCTGTATTTCATATTTGGAATCTGAAGGAATATAAAGAGAAGGTGAAGGAAAAATCTAAAGGGTAAATAGAAATGGGATATTTCATTTTCCAAATAAATTCACCAGGATCTTTAAATATTATTTGTAATAAATTCATTGTATTCTGCCAAACTTCTAAAAGTTCAGTAAATCAACCTTAACTTAATAGAAATAGTTACCAATAAGCAAAGCTGAATATGCCATTGATTGGCAGTCAGGAAGAGGGTGAGGGAGCTTGATGAGTTATGGTCCTTGGAGACATGCCCCAGGCTGTGACTTCTGGGAAAGTGAGGAAGAAGCCTGCCCAGAGTGTGTTGTCAGGGCCTTGAGCCATGAGTGGGCCTGTCCAGCACTTTCCTCTCCCACACCCTTGCCAGCACTCTTCCCCTGCTGCTGCCTTCTGTCTTGGGGAGGGTCCTGTGAAAAATAAACTTCCAGTCTCCCACTGAGCAGATTCAAACCTAACTGCCTCAGGGAGACACAATAACAAAGGGTTATATTCTTTACCTGCTCTCAGGTAGGTCACCTGGGGTGGCAGTAGGTGTTCGCTTAGAGGCCTGCCTCCCCTCCTGCAGCACAGGAAGGTCTCTTTCCTGGGGGCAGGAGCCTGGTACCCGGCACACTTGCAAGAGTTTCTCAGGCTGTCCCTCCTGAAGCTCCCTCCTCTGTCCTCTGCTTGCTCCCACTGTGCCCTCTAGTGGAGGGATCACCCTACTTTGTGACATTTCTAGGAAAAGCCAAGGAAGGATGGCCAACGTAGTTAACCCTAGCACTGCCACAGCATGCTGGAGGATCGAGGGACACCCCTGAACCCCAGTCCCTTTTAGCCCCCTGTTCTGCCAGCTAGCAGACTTGAGCCTAGGTACATGGCTTGTCATGAAGCCCTGGGTGTGCTAAGTTTCTATTGTCACAGTTGTTCGATGAATTACTAAATGTGGTAAATTTGTTCCGATTCCACATGAACATCCAGAACCAACAGCTCTTTTTCTGTGAGTCAAAACATAACAGGATGATAGAGCTTTCCACGTGAGAAAAATGAAACCCAGAAAAGTAAGGTGATTTGCCCAAAATCACATAGGTAATGGAAGAACCAGATTACACATCAGGCTTTGGATGCCCAGTCCAGGACGAGAGGCCTTTTCTACCCCATTAGGATCAAATTGTATCTTTATTTTCACTGGAGGAAAGAAAAAGAGATGTTCCTTCCCCAAGGAAACCAGAGAAATTGGTAACTGCAACCCTCTCTTATTACTCCCCACAGGGATTACAAAGTGAAGCCCCAGGTTCACTGGGGAGCTTTTTCTGACACTCATATCATCTTTCACAAGATGGCGTGCGGTGTGGAAAAGCGGTTAAGGGCACAAAGTCGAGTTGGCCAAACCCCGGTTCAAGCTTTGTCATTTACTAGTTGCATGTGACTTTGATTACTTCACTTCTCTAAACCTATTTCTTCAGGTATAAGCAAGAGCTACTTCATAAACTTGTTGGAAAGATTAAATAAGAAAATGTACCTAAGGTTCTTACGCAATGTAAGTGCTCAGTAAAGGCCAGCTGCCATTAATGTTCCTTTAGCCTACCTAAGATGCTGTTTACAAGGCCAGACAAGAACAGGACAGACTCCACAACCCCCAGCAGTAGCCAGGTGTCCGGTCACCGCAGGTCCCTTGCTGCTAAGTTGCTGTCCATTTTGTGGAATGACACTCTCCCAGCGCAGGTGACTGCCAGCTTGAGGGACTGTCTTCCCTGTTTCATCTGTGTCCTTGGTCTGTTCAAAGGAAGAAGCACTGCACATGGACCCTAAGAAGGAAAAGATGGAGCCAGACGTGGAGCAAGGCAAGAAACAAAGACTAGATAGTGTCACCAGCAGCGAGAGCTTTGCAAGCTCGGGCTTTCAGGAAGATAAAAGTCTGAGCGACGCGGAGGAAGAGGAGGGTAGGTATTAATTCCTTCCTGTCCTACAGTCGGAGATATTTTTACAACATACTGTGCATCTCTGACATTTTTTTCTTATTTATCACCCTAATAAACATCCGTGGGAGACTCGAGGGGCAATGTCCCGAGGAGATAAGAGTTGAATTAAGATTATTTACAGAGTTACTAATTTTGACAGGGAACTCGGTGCAATTGTCTCCCCTCGGGCCTTTTGTCTTAAGTCATCTTCCCCCACCCCCTACACTCGGGTGAAATGGGCTGGAGGCCTGGAAAAATCTCGGATACTCATACTGAAACTCAAATGCTCTTGAAAATGACCTCTGATCCACTTGTTGGTTTGTTTTATGTTTTGCTAACATTGTTCCAATAAGCTGGGACGTGGCAGGATAACAAGCGCCGTTACAAACAGCTCCGGTTTTAATGCTTTCCAGATTCTGACGATTTCTACAAGCAGCCCATCACTATGGAAGATCTGATTTCTTATAGTTTTCAAGTGGCCAGAGGCATGGAGTTTTTGTCTTCCAGAAAGGTCAGCCTTGCTCCTTACCGTTGTCCTTCTTTGCCAGGCCTGGACATGGGGACACTCACATGGGTACACACATACGTTTGCTATAAATCCACTTTTTTCGGTATTTGCTTATACTTATGTCCTTAAGGATAGAGCGAACTTCACGATGAATGCCTTATCCTCACATGAGTGAGGAGCTTTGGCAAGGACTAGTCTTAGCAGGAGCTAGAACTTAACTAGAGGAAAACCTCACCAGGGTTCTGACTGGAGAAACCTGGTCCCCCCACTCCCCGCTTTGCCCTCCTGCATCTTTTTGACACTGACCCGAGTCTCAGAATACACGACTTCACAGGAGGGCTTCTGTTGGCCCATCCGTGTGGGCCCCCTACCCACTGCCGCTGGAGCTCCACAGCTCAGGATCAAAGGTTGGGGGCGTTTGGGTCCCTGTGAGAACTGGATCGCCGGCTCCGCTGACCAGGACGTTTACTGTCCTGCAAGATGGTTGCCGAGCAGCCTGAGGCTGAGCCTTGGCTGCGGGGCCTCCAGGGGCCTGTGTTTGGAAAGAGGCACTTCGTGTTTATGGTAAAGGTCCGTGTGCGCTGGGGGTGGCTTCCGTCATGTAATGGGTCCTCACATGAAGAAGAATAATGACACTGAGAGCCGCAGGAAATTAGTCAGGTGGATTAAGGAAACGCATTGATTATGCTACTGTTTTATTACAGTGTATTCATCGGGACCTGGCAGCACGAAATATTCTTTTATCTGAGAACAATGTGGTGAAGATTTGTGACTTTGGCCTCGCCCGGGATATTTATAAGAACCCCGATTATGTGAGAAAAGGAGATGTAAGTCCGTTTGGTGTTTATTTGACTCATTTATACCCTACCATTTCTAAAGCGTAGCCCGAAGCCCGTGGTAAATATTTACACTTCCTCGGCAGTGGTCCCTGACAGCCAGCGTGTGCTTTGCGAAGACGGGCAGTCCAGAATGGGCTGTGTTCCAGAAAGCCCTGTGTGGGGCTCGGAAAGGCCACCTCTCCTGGTTCTGTCCTTTCCTCCCTCCGGGTACCCATCCCCTGGGCAGCGCTGCCTGGGATGGCTAATCTGAGAAGTGTTTGGCGGGGCCCTGGGGAGACCAGCTCCTCAGCCCTTTGACTCCTGTGGGAATTTTCTGAACCACAGGACAGAACAGCCTGGACTCTTTCCCACAAATGAACCCGGATGATTGATTCAGCAGGTGGATATATCTCAGGAAAGGGTGGGGGCAGGTATTAGTATTATCTTGCTAGCGAGGAAACTGTCCCCCTCCCACGGCTGCGTTCCACGCCCGGCATCCCCCTGCTAGCTCACACCCTCTTCTCTTCCCTGCTTGTTTTTGGACATAGTGTTACATTTCACTTTTGTGGGTGACCTCCCGTGTCCTCTCTTCTCCGGCCTGCACCGTGAGGACTGAGCCTGTATCTGGGCTCTACTGAGGACTCTGCAGCCCTGGTTCTCAGACTTAGTGAGCAGCGCACCGCCCGAAGGGCTTAGTAACTGCAGTGTGCCGGGTGCCACCCCCACAAGTTCTGATTCTTTACGTCATGGTGGGGCTGAGACTTTCCCTTTCTGACAAGTCACCAGGTGTTGTTGACACCGCTGGGCACGGACTGTACCTTGAGAACCACTGCCCCAACAGTCTCTTTTTATAAAGGGGAAAAAAAAGAAACCAACAAATTTTCCTACAAGCCCTGATTTGCAAAGGTGGCATTACCTATGTGTCTGTCTGTCCTTCTCTTCTGTCCATCTATGTCTCTTTCAGCCTCTCCCTGCCCCTCTCCCTTGCATTTTTCTCTTTGTCTCTCCGTTGTTCCATACTTCCTGTCAATTCCCATCCATCTAAAGTGGCAAGGCCTATCTCACTGGGATTCCTGCTACCGCAAAGGGAACAAAAATTTGTCTGCACACCTGAAAACCAGCCCTGTCGTCCTTTAAATACCATCCCGCATGTTCTTCTTTCCTGCATCTTTGCTCACTCCCCCCATTCAATGACTTCTAAAATCCTGTCTTTTTACATAAGAATGCCCTTCAAAATCCTCCTTCTTAAGAAAAATTCCTGGAAATCACTGGTTTTCAGGATGTCTTCTAATTCAGATCACTCTTTTTTCAGGTCCCTGTGGAGTGGGAATGGGGAACTAGGATTTCTTACAGAGTCATGGAGTTAGGGCACGCCGGACATAGGAGGGGCTTCCTAAACATTTATTGTCTGTATAGGAGTCAGTACAGCACACAGCTCTCCCTTTTAGTCAAACACTGCATGTTAGAAGAGTTTTCTCCATGTTAGGAAGCCATAATTGCTCTAGGAAATGATTTCTGGGCCAAGTGTTATCTGGGAGATGACCCCACGGGCACTTGGGTTGAATGTGCTTTGTTTGCATGTCCTTCTGCTCAAGGCCCCCTTGCCCTTTTCTAGACTCGACTTCCTCTGAAATGGATGGCTCCTGAATCTATCTTTGACAAAATCTACAGCACCAAGAGTGACGTGTGGTCTTACGGAGTACTGCTGTGGGAAATCTTCTCCTTAGGTAAACCTGGGGGCAGGAAAACATCACACAGCCCAGCCCCAAATGTCTGCTGACTGTCCCTTGGATAGACACAAGCTTTAGTTCAGCATGTAAAAGAACTGAAAGCCCTCACAGAGGCATGGTCCACACAGAATCCCAGATAAGGACTGAATGGTGCGTGTATGGGTGCCCTGTATCATAAAGATGCTTTATACAAACCTCAACAAGGCCAGACCAGTATTAAATCTGCAGTCAGTAGTCAGTTTTACCTTCAGCAATCTGGCTACTCCTGTCTCTGTCCTTTGCCCCCTTTACCTAACTCCTCAGACACCCGGATTCCTAATGCCCTCCCCTCAGACTTAGGAACAGCCCCAACAAGCGCAGCTCACCCAGTGTTAGAAACAGGAGACCTTTTTAGTGCCGTTAATATTAGCACAGCTAGTATGAGCCTTGGACACGGATTTATGTGGGATGAACAGTGAGGACACTGGTTGTATTTATTCTGCTTCCAGTCACATCCACTACAGGTGGCTAGAAACTTCGCTCAGGGCCCCGAGTGCACAGCTGTGCACAGAGCCCACATCTGCTTGCAGACACACTGGTGCTCAGAGGCCTCCCAGTTGTGGGGTCTAGCCAACAGTCTTTTGGACTTTGCCAAAAGTTTGCCTTTCAAAGCAAATAAAAGTCACCCAGTAACATCCCTGGTTTCCTGTAATGTGTGAAAATCATTCCCCTGCTTTCGATGACAGGCACCTGTTGCTTCCAGTCTTTGAAAGCAGCTTGGCGGCTACAGTGGCCCCGCAGTGACACAGCGCCAGCACTGCACGCCTCCCAGCTGCTTCCGACCAGCAGTAATCACTAGAAAGTGCAGGCAAACAAATGCGGAGGTAGACAAGGTTTGAGGTCCGGGACAGAGCAGACTGGGAGGCCGGACTCACCCTACCCGCCAAGAATCCCCCTAAAAAGAAAGGTTATACGGGTGCTGGACAGTAACACTGGCAAGAGGCAAAGTCTAGGTCCCTCTGGCACCCCGACGGCAGCCCCCGCCACACACCAGCCTACTCCTGGAGCTCAAGGCCCCCCTTTCTCTCAGGCCCATCACAGCAACTAGTCTCCAGTTCTATGAGAAGTTTACAAGAAAGGAGTGAATTAAAATCATTCTCACTGAGGAGTGAATGATCCACAAGTGACCTATTCCAAGTACAGTGGCTTTTTTAAAAGAAGCTCGTTACCCCAAGGAATGAGCCTCTAATGATGGGATTTCTTTAGGGTTCCTTGTGGGGAGCGGGAAGGGACCCTTCAGATGACACCCTCTCTTCTGATCAGATAGGCATAGCCCTAGGAATGGCGTGGGGCTATCAGACACCCAGCATCACGCGGCCCACCCACTAGCAAGGATTTGCTAAGCTCTGGTGTGGTTTGTACTATGCGTGGAGATCCATTCCAATCGCTGGCAATTTACTGCTAAACCATCCCTTTAAAGGGAGGAAAGGAACACTGAATTGCCCCCTCACCGTAATGCGCCTGTGCTTGCCCGTTGTCTCACGCAGGTGGGTCTCCGTACCCAGGAGTGCAAATGGATGAGGACTTCTGCGGTCGCCTGAAGGAAGGTGTCAGGATGAGGGCTCCTGAGTACGCAACGCCTGAAATGTGAGCCTGTGGCCGCCTCCACCCCCACCTGGCAGCTCTCACCCCACCAGACACCTCAGGAAGGGGTGCCCTTTTGGTTTTTAGAACCCCAGCTCTGCTCAGCCCCTGCCAGGCCCGGTTGTGCTGGGAGTACCTTCCAGAAGTGAGGCATTATCCTAGATCCACCCTCACCTCCTTGTTCTCTCTTGACCACTGACATGACTTTTTAAGGCCTCTGGCTGTAAAGTGAAGTTAGAGATTCAATTTCTAGGTAAGAATCCAGACAAAACTAAGAGAACACCCAGGAACTTGTCCCTACTCACGAAAGGGGAGCCAAAAGGGACCGAGGGATAGAAGCCGCTACTGACCAGTCCTCCATCCACACTAAAGACCAGCGAGGGGGTTCGGTTTGGAAGGCAGGGAGAAGAGGTGCAGGAGAGGAAAGGGGGGGTTTCCTGCCGGAATTAGCAGTTACGCCCCCCAGGAGGCTCCATGGGTTATAAGACTTCTTTAGACTTGTTGTAGGAACTGGCTCAGCTTCATTGTTCAGACCTTGCTCGCCTCTCTGGGACACTCTTTCTTCCTGAAGCATTTGGACGCTTTGCACTTTGCGCCCAGAGCAGGAATGCGCTGACACTGGCAGTTTTCTTGAGTTGCTGACAAGGATTTGGGCCTCTCCAGGGCGGCACCACCTTTCCTGAACTGGCCAGCGGCCCTCCCCATCCCACCCACACAATGGGGTCCTGTCCGTAGCCCTGGGATGGCCTTTGGGGCGGAGTCAGAGGGAACGAAGGAAGTGTGGGCTTGGCCAAAGTGCAAGGTCGCTGTCACTCCTTCTCATTTGGAAAAAAGGCGAGGTCAGACCCAGGACCAGGGCGAGGAGGCCGGGACTCCGGCCTGTGAAGCCCAGTTAGCAGCCTGAGAGCAGTGGGGAGCAGCGGCCTGTTCTTGTCAGTCTTCCACGGCGTCCTTATCAGGAAAGTGCAGGGAGCTTCAGGCCAAGGTCCTTCCTGAAAGCGAGGCAGATAGCTTAGCCCCAGGACTGCCCTGGGGCTGTAGGGGTGAAGGCGTGGGGAGTTTTTAATTACTTGCTTCCTTTTACGTGGTGGAGAAGGGCCAACACCAGGAGATCTGGTTTAAAATGAGGTTGTTACTTTGCACTGTGTTTCCCCACCGCAATGGTCTCCTTTGAATTTCCCAGCAACCTTGAGGAGCAGGCAGGCAGATGTTATCATCTGAATTTGGTGAGTAATATAGCTAAGCCTCTGAGAAGTGAACGGACGTGTCCTCCGTCAGCTAAGCAACAGAGCAGACAGATTTAGAAGGCAGTCCTTTGGGTCATAGGACTGTTAAATTAGGAATATAGCCCACATTCCTTAGAAGAAATGTTTCTCTAACATGTCCACTCATACTTCGAGTTAAATATTTCCTTCCACTTTTCACATAATCTGAAAATCACAGGAGGACGTTCTGTACTAACAGTACTAGTAATAACTGCAGTCCTTAAATAGGAACATTTAAAAATGTTTAGTAACCAGTTATTTAGTGCTTATTAAGTGCCAGATACTGTTTTTAGCACTTTTAACATATATTAATTTTCCTACTGCTCATAACCCTATAAAGTAGGTACTATTATTATCTCCATTGTACAGATGAGAAAACCAAGGCAAGGAACTTCTAAGTGACTTTCCACGTTGCTAGTACGTTAAGCAGACCCAGCCTGAGTCCAGAGCACAGACCGTGCCACAGGCTATGTCCCCCATTCTTCTCCTGCTTCTGGTCCAACATAACTCTAGGTATAAAGTCATGTCCACTTTGGACTAGAAACTCCCTCAGACTTTATCACACCTTTGGGTCTTTACATAAAACTCTCCGGGGTAGCACTTGCACCCCACACAGCCCACAGAAAGAGAAGGATCATTCCTCAGTTCTGGGGGGTTATTTGGAAATTATAAAAAGTAAGAAGCAGCTTCATGAAATGTTGGTTCAGAAGGCCAGAATTCAAACCTTCAGCCATTCTCGAGCATTTAAAAGCTGATGGAGAAATGTCCTCCTTGTTTGTTCCCACAGTGGGAAGGCCCGGGGTAAGGATGAAGTGCAGCTCTCAGAACTGGGATTCTGTGACCTGACCTTGGCCCAAAGTGGCATGCACTTGGGAAAGGAAGCTCTTCCCACAGGCCCCTCGCCCCCCAATCCAAGGGGGCTGCTGTGCTGGGGGCATCTGCTGTCCCTTTGTTAAGCCTATTCGCGTCGTGATGTCAAACTAACATTGGGCCCTTGGTTTTCCGCCTAGAGCCTGTTTAATCAGATGCTTTTGATAAGGGAATAAGCAGTAAATGTATTGATTTTTTTCTTCTTTCCTTTGGTGTCTGCTGAGATGATTTGCATTGAATTTTAAGCAAGATAAGTGGAAACTGGCCATCAGAAAGCAAGAATCAAAATAAAACCCAGCAAGTAGCTGTAGGTGGTCCCTGCGCCTGGTCCTCGCATCTGCCCAGGCCACTTGCTCAGTGTGACATGATGCTGACTGACATAAGCCTGGGGCCACGGACCCAGCACCCCTGTTTCCAGGGCCCCCTTTGTTTTCCCGGTTCAAGCCTTGCTTGCTTTGGCTTCCTTGTATGGATTGTCTGTGTATATGTTGAATGTTCTTCCAATGGCCTCCAAGAATGTGCTCATTGCTAGTGATGAAGGAGCCCCAGTGAACAGCCCCAGGTCGGTGGCACCTGACGTGGCCCCCGCAGCACACTCACTGAAGGGCCCTCACAGTGCTCGGAACCTGCTGACCCACTCCACAACCCCTGGGAGTTAGGCAGAGCAGGTCCAGTAATGGCAATGCAGGTCGGGAGGGACCGGACCCAGGGTCACGTTCTGAGAAGAGTCCTGACCCATAGATTTGGACAAAGCTGGGAGGATTTGCGGTTCAGACAAGTGAACTTTATGAGCTCCTGTCCCTTACTCGGAGACTTAGGACATCTGCTGAGTGGGTGCTTGTCAGAAGGCAGGACTTCAGTGGCACCTCCCACCTGTGAGGAAAGCTTGCTTTGGAAGGCTAGTGCCCACATGGGGCCACCACTCCCCGGAGTTCCAGCAGAACTTGAGGACACGTACACCTAAACCACACTGCTTTGCCTCTCAGAATTGTTTTTACTGAATGGTACTGTTTGCTGCTAAGGCTTTAGCCAACATGGAAAGACAATGTACAAGGCAGTCCCATGAAGTTGTTACCACCCGGCTGGTCATGATGTTGAGGGGCATCTAGGAGAGCCTCCTCTCAGGTGCCCATTCCGGGAATGGCCATGCTTCTTCCAAGTAAGCTCCTGACTCATGTGCACCGTCTAATGAGTAGGCCTTCTTTTCAGCAGCTTCCTGGGAGCTTAGGGCATTGCCTCTGTCAAACCACCCAGAGTCATGTAAATTTTGCGTTATTAACTTTGCCTGTAGTTTCACCTTTTTTATCTTTGTTATCTTCTCCCTGATATTCTTCTTTTCTGTTTTCTTTAACCTCCCTATACTCTTGCTGCCTTTACCAGCCACTTCATATACCTTGAAACAAAATAGGGATATTCTTAAGAGATGCTTGGAGCTGTTGGTGCAACCTGAGAGCACGTCGCTAAGAAATGGCAGAGGTCAGATGAGTGCTGGAGCTGCTCAGGCCTTTCTATTAACACCCAGGTCCTAGCATTGAAGTAATGTCTGCAGTACAGCTTAAGAATTCGTGGAAGGAGCAGCGTCCTCTCTTCCCAGAGACCCATCAAGCTTCCTTTACTGAGGAATCTTTACTGAGTGTTTGTATGCCGGGCCCTGGGCAGGACAGTGGAGGTCAGGACAGTGGAGATAAGGTCCCTCCCTGCCCACACAGCGCCTATAGCTGGGTGCTGACCCAGCACCAAGTTCCAAGCCCATTTGGCTTTTGATCCGACTCGGTCAGTGTCCTCTCTAGTCCAGATCTCCTGCGAGAAGACTCTACTTACAGTAAACATCTCTCGAGAGCAAAGAGCCCAAAGAGTAAATCCTTAAGCCGGTGTGCACAGGGCTCTGGCAGGTGTCCTGCGGGGCAGGGGAAAGGGCAAGTAGAGATCTGAAGTCCCTGCAGACACAACCAACAGCAGAGCCCAGCACCTTTACATCTGAGATGTCAGAGGACAGGAATCACACAGGGACCCTGCTGACAATTAAATCCCAGGACAAGATGCAGCTTCTGTAACATGAAGACAAAACGTTTTCACGTCCAGAAGCTCAGCCTGTTCTTCTTGCCTTCAGTGGCAGGAAGCCAGTTTGTAATGGCAGCTTTGACATGCTGGGGGGAAATCAGCCACATGCAAGGAGCATGCACACAGCCCAGGGAAATACAGTCAACGTGGACTTCCACGGTTTGGAAGTGACATGTGTCCTGCAGGCAAGGCCTTCTCCACTGGTGTCCACTGTGAGCTCAGTAGTGGAACTGGGAGAGCTGGGAGAGGCCACGTGCTCCTAGGAAGCTTGGGCCGACCTCCCAGGCACACTGGCCACCCTTTGAGATTTGTGTCTGTGTTCACTTTCTACTTTTAAGGACGTTGTCCTGCTTTTGACAGTGAGGGAGGAGTGCGACACTTCATAGGCACGTGAACAGTGGCGCCCCTCCCCAAAGAGCCCTGCTTTCTTCACAGAAGACAGCCCTTCTCCTCTGCAGGGACAGAGCCATTCCAAAGAGCTGGGGTTGTGATGGGCCCTGGAGGGTGCTTTGGTAGTCTGCCTGGGTAGACATGTTTCCCACAGCCAGCAGGTCCTGGCCATGTTAACAGCCCTTCTCTTATGAGTTGGGGCTGCCCTCCCAAACCTACAAATGAAGGCAGACCATCATCCTTACATGCATGACAGCGCCCATCGCTTTGCTGATGTGATATGTGGGGCGATCTATGTAGCTGCCAGTGCTCTCCAGCTCTTTCTACTGTGCTTTCACCCGACAGCTATCAGATCATGTTGGACTGCTGGCACAAAGACCCCAAAGAAAGGCCAAGATTTGCAGAACTCGTGGAAAAGCTAGGCGATCTGCTTCAAGCCAATGTACAACAGGTAAAGCTAAATTTATCTAGAATATCAGAAGCCAAATGCCTTTGAATGTAGGTCAAGGGGGTTTTCACTTGTTGTTTTTAATAGTTATTGATAGCTGAGATTGGCAGTTTAAAAAAGTGTGTGTGTGTGTGTGTGTGTGTGTGTGTGTGTGCAAGCATGCAAAATTATTTTTGCAAAACACAGCTAAGATTGTGGAAATGACAGTTGAAGATGACATAATGTTTCACAGAAATAGTTTGAAGTAGAAATTTGTGCAATTAGAGCTGTATCTTTGGTATTTTAGGATGGCAAAGACTATATTCCACTAAACGCCATACTGACAGGAAACAGTGGGTTTACATACTCAGCTCCCACCTTCTCGGAGGACTTCTTCAAGGAAGATATTTCAGCTCCAAGGTTTAACTCAGGAAGTTCTGATAATGTCAGGTAGGATATCTTTCTTTTCCCAAATTTATGGTATATAATTTTCAAACATACAGAAAAACAAAGCCTACCCCCTAACTGTAACTGCAGCTGACATTTAGCCCTATTTTGTCCATATCTACTATTTCCGTATCCATATCTCTGTATGTTGACGCATTCTCTCACGTGTGTATTTTTCTTTTTGCTGAACCATTTGAAAGAGGGCTTTAGGCACTGTGACACTTTACCCCTAAATACTTGGGTACGCGTCTTGTAATAAGGACATTCTCCCATGTAGCCACACCAAAATTATCACAAAGAAGTTGATAATTCTTTAATATTGTTAAATAGTCAAATCTCTCCAAATGTCTTTTATACCTTATTAAAAACAAAAAGCAGGATCCTATCAAGAATAACACATTGCAAAAAAAATTAAATAAAAATTTAAAAATAAAAAAAGAATCACACAGTGCCTTTAATTTCTTTAGTTTCTGTCATCTATCTTATTCTAGAATAATTCTTCCATCTGTTTCTTCCCCAATGACATTGACTTTTTCCATGAGACCTTAGCTAAAACTAAACAAGCTGAATTTTGGTTTCGTGCCTGATAAACGGACATATCTGTCATTACTGCAGAGGAAACTGGAGAAAGGGGTGAGGGGAGAAATGTTTGCCGAGTGCCTCCAGTGGTGCTGGGGGGATCAGCATGTTAGTACTAATGGTTACACAGGTATCACACGTGTCTAGTACTAGTCACACGTGTAACACGTCATTACTAATGGTCCCATGTGTGTCGCACACATCCAGTTCCAGTGGTCACGCAGACTGCTGTGCGGTCGGCACTGTGCTAGGCTCTGCGCCTACCCCCACTCCTTTAATGCTCCTGACAGTTCTCTGAAGGAGATGTCACTATCCTCCGACAGGTGGGGGGGCATTGAGGCGCCGTGGAGGGGAGCTCGCCAAAATTGTGCAGCTAGAGAGTGGCAGGGTAGAGCTTCTGACCAGGTTTTCTGACAGCCCCTTCCTATTCCCACGCAGTCAGGACTCTTTAGGCCTCGGACCGTCCCGTGGGCCTTCTAGCATCTTCATCTGCAGTAGGCACAACTCCAGGCTCTGGCTTCAGGCCAGCCAAACTTTGGCAAGTGACGAGGGAAGGCATGGGGAAGAGCTGCGACAGTCTGAAAAGACTGACCGCTGCCTGTGACAGGCCTGGCAGCCCATGGCCAGCCCGTTTGTGGCGGTGGGTTTCAGGTCTGTAGCACTACTCATACTTCACAACCAGCCCAAGAAGCTAAAACAGTTGAGTCAAGGGGAACTCAACTACTTAACAGTTGAGTTAAGTAGTTTTCTTAAAGATAAGAAAACTAGCTTGGATGAAATAAATTGGCAGGGTCTGACTGGGTCAGAAAGGGGTGGGGAAGGAAGTGACAAAGTTATTGGGGCCCTTCCAGTATGTTGCTCAGCCTTGGCCCTAAGAAATGGGGCTTGGCAGATGGTGACGGGGTATCAGAGTGAGAAACTCAGCAGGCGAACTCGTCTTATGTCTCTGACAGTCTTTCCTAACACATCGCCAACAACCGGTCAGGAGGCAGTGCAGGGAAATCACAAATACTACCCATTTCTGTAACCACAGAAGAGAATATACCTAGTACTCAATTACACCATTACATCAGCTGCGTGACCTCGGCGGGTCATCGTATTTGTCCCGTCACATCCCTTCAGAAGTAGGCAGCTACCTGATAAAGTCGTATCACTTCTCTGGGCATCATTTCTGATTCCACAAGGGACCAGAGGCCTATCCACTATTCTCTCAAGCATCCCTCGGGTTTTGCTCGGAACTATCCAGTGTGGATTAGCAGCCATGGGACGAAGTGGCGTCACTGCCAGGACCCCAGGGGAACACAGCAGGAGAATTTCAGCCTCAGGAGTAAGGTGATTCCTTCTGGTATTTTGGCTCATCTTAGCTGCGATTTGTGCCCACTGTCTCCTGACCAATGAAAACTGAATGCATTTTCCTGTCCTGATTTTTCTGTCTGTTTCCTCCTTAGATACGTAAATGCTTTCAATTTCATGAGCCTGGAAAGAATCAAAACCTTTGAAGAACTTGCACCAACTGCGACCTGCACACTTGATGTAAGTATTGGAATTACCCACTCGATGCCCCTCAGTAGGACCCTTTGCCAGACTCCATCCAAACAAACTCCAGCAGTCTGGCGGCTCTCAGTGAGTGGGGGCTGACATGACAATTTCAGGGGGACTCACAAGACCCAGCTATACAGCTCTCATTTAGAAGTAGGTAATTCCGTAGTTTGAAGATGGCCCAGAATTCACTCCATGGCCCAGGTCCTCGACTGGTTGTAAGTTGTCCCTTTGGAAACTTCACTTTGTGTTTCTAAACTTCTTGGCTATCAGTGATGGGACCCTGCTTTCCAGAGAGTAGTGGAACGCAAAACTGTGAGTGGCTGGTGAGTGGTGACGTCACAGGCAGCTCTCCCATTTGGGTAGCCTGAGACCCAGAAGGAGTCTGTCTGGTAGCCAGGCCTGTGCTCCTCCCTACTGAGGGGAGGCTGGACAGCGTGTTCCTACCCAGTCACCCTGCGAGGAGCAATCGCAGCAGTGCGGCAAACAAGAGGGCTCAACCAATGTGTCTCTTTAAAGTTCTGGAACGTGGCGTTGAGAGAGGATGTGGAGGAGAGGGCGGGCAGGGTGGGAGTGCCCGCCATCCCAGTCCCCTCCACTCAGGTGACCTGCAGGTGAGCACTGTTGCCACTGAGTGGGCTGGAAATGCTGGCTCCAGGACCCGCCCACACTCACTGTGTCAGTGTCATGCAGGGTGTCATGCGGGGCCTCTGGTCCCGCTCCCCACATAAGAACGCAGGACATGGTGAGGCCAAAAAGGAACACCCACGGAGCCATAGGTAGGGGAGTCATACCACTATATTCTTTCTGGCGGCTGAGCTGGAGACACAGGAAGCAGGAACCACACGGTCTGCAACCTGCCGTCTACTACTCTGCAATCCGCAACCCGCAATCCGCCGCTTGCTAGCTCAGCCACCATCTGCTGCTACTGTAGCCACGGCAGTTATATCAGTGGCCAATGGCTCACTGGTTACAGCTGACGGCCAACTAGCCACAGCTGATGGCCATCCAATCCCAGTTGATGGCCATTTACTACCTGAGCCAGCATCTTTCCGTGTGAGGCCGAGAGCCTGGAAACTGCACTCCTGGCTCTGTCCCCACAATCAGGCTCTGCACCGGCACAAGGGCCCCAGGGGATTCACCTGCACGTGAAAGTTTGTAAAGCACCTATGATGCCCATGTCCCACAGAGGGCCTGGAAAACCAGCTACAGTGCAAACAGTGTGGTCTGTGACGTAGCACAGTGTGGGCACAGCGCCAGGAGTGCAGTTTCCAGGCTCTCGGCCTCACATAGAAAGGTGCTGGCTCAGGTAGTAAATGGCCATCAACTGTGATTGGATGGCCATCAGCTGTGGCTAGTTGGCCGTCAGCTGTAACCAGTGAGCCATTGGTCACTAATATAACTGCCGTGGCTACGCTAGCAGCAGATGGTGGCTGAGCTAGCAAGCGGGGATTGCAGCTAGCAAGGGGAGTTGGTTGGTTGGCTGGCAGAGAAGCAGATGGCAGGTTGCAGATCGTGTGGCTCCTGCTTCCTGTGTCTCCAGCCCAGCCGCCAGCGAGACTATAGTGGTGTGACTCCCCTACCTACGGCTCCGTGGGTGTTCCTTTTTGGCCTCACCGTATCCTGCGTTCCTATGTGGGGAGCCGGACCAGAGACCCCACATGACACCCTGTATGACACCCTGCACAACACACCGTCACCGTGAAAACACCAAAACTTCTTCAAACACAGCAGATAAAGAGGAAAAGATGAGTAAAACATTTAAAAACCTCACAACTAAGCTGCAGAAAACAAAGGTGGAGTAGCTGGAAATTTTGTTTTGCTGCTTCGTACCTTGGTATTAAGTCTAAGGGCGACACTGAGCAAGCATGGAAGATCTCTCCCAATAGCACCCTTTCCGCCCTCACAGGAGGAGCGAGGCGGCCTCACAGGCCTCAGAGCCAGTGGCCAGAGGCATTCCTTGCAGCTGAGCAAGTTTAGAATGGTCAGTGTAGAGACAATGCTTTGTCCTAGTGGGCAGGGCTTGCAGAGGTGAGAACAGCTGGAGTGACTTGGGGAGGGGGTATCCCCCAGGTTATCCCCGACTTGGCGTGGAGCTCTCTGGGCCACGCAGGAAGTGTGACCTCTTCCCTTCCCGCCAGGATCTCCGGGTGGACGGGGGAACTCTGAGGACCTCTCCGCTGCTGAGGCGCTTCACCTGGACCGACAGCAAACCCAAGGCCTCAGGGAAGGCCGAGTAAGGGAGACGGCTGCCTTTCCGTGGGCCCTGACGGAGGGGCGTGAAGGAAGTGCTGGGAAGGGGGTTTCGTGAGCCGGTGATTTGAGAGCTGGTTGCCCCCCTGAACCACAATGTCCAGGCAATGCAGAAAAATAATATTTTTCCCCAGAAAGGCAAGAAGGAGGATGTGGGGACAAAGCCCGAAAAAGCAGTTTCCAGGCTGTCGGCCTCACATAGAAAGGTGCTGGCTCAGGTAGTAAATGGCCATCAACTGTGATTGGATGGCCATCAGCTGTGGCTAGTTGGCCGTCAACTGTAACCAGTGAGCCATTGGCCACTAATATAACTGCTGTGGCTACGCTAGCAGAGGAGGAATGGGGGCTAGCAAGAGCGGATTGCAGAGAGGTGGATGCCGCCGGGGAGAATATAGTGGTATGACTCCCCTATCTATGGCTCCGTGGGTGTTCCTTTTTGGCCTCACCATGTCTTGCGTTCTTATGTGGGGAGCGGGAGCAGAGACCCCGCCTGACGCCCCGCACGACAGAGGACATAAAATCAGACATGAGTATCATGCTCTAGGAAGGAAGCCTGGGGCTTAAGAGAAAAGACGCAGAAAGCCTCAGGAGAAACAGGCAGCCCAACCCATGGAGCGCGGTGCTGAGGCGGAAGGGAACCTCTCTGCCCTACTGTGAGCAGCAAGCGGATGGAGCCGTGCTGCAGGGGCGCTGCAGGGGCGGGAAGAGAGGCTGGCCCTTAGGAATCCCACCTGCAGTTTGCACAGGGGTCACGTGCTGTTTTCCAGTCCTAAGATGTGCAGCCCTGAGACCCCTTCTTGTTTGACCCCAGTCCCCTCCCTCCCTCCATCCGGTGACCCCCTGACCGCCACTGTCAGAATTATATAGGCCCTGGTTTTATAGTGCACTGCCCTGCGCATCATTTCGGGGTCTCTGCTGGTCCCCACCTAGGAGTAGTGCTGGGTGGGGAAAGGCTGGGCCTGTCAGGCACCCTTTCCTCCCTTCCTCCCTCCCTTCCTTCCTTTTTTCCTTCCTGCCCTGGTTCAAATGCCTGCCTGTCTCACCCGCAGGCAGAGCCCACTCGCCTCTTGCCTGTAACTCAGGAGTCAGCACACTTTCTCAAGAGGCCACAGAGGAAGCACTACTCAGCCCTGCCACTGTAGTACACACAGCCCTGGGCAATGCGTAAGCAAGGAGGCACGGCTGTGTCCCGATGACCTTGATTAACCGCACGGTGGCTGTGGCCAGTGGGCACATGGAAGGGGGCTTCGCATCGTTAGTCAGTCAGGGAAATGCAAACCAAAGCCACAGTGAGACGTGCTTCGCGCCCACTGGGATGGCTAGGATCAAACAGTTAGTGTTGGTGGGGATGGGGAAAAGGTGGAGCCACTTCAGCCGCCGTGGAAATGTGAAATGGTGCGGCCACTCCAGGAAACAGCGTGGCAGTTCCTCCAGCTGTTCAGGGGAGTCTCTCTGTAATCCAGCGGTTTCACTCCTAATGTGTGTACCCGACAGAAATGAAAACACAGACAGACAGACACGTGGATACACATGTTCACAGTGGCATTATTCATAATGGCCCAAAGTCGAAACAACCCAGATGCCCACCAAACGGATGAGAGGATACGTAAAATGCAGTGTATCCACACAGTGGGGTACCTGTCAGGTACTGACACAGGCTACAGTGTGGATGAGCCTTGAAACCGTTAAGTAAGAAGCCAGTCATAAAATACCATGTACACGACTCCGCTTAAAGAAAATGCCCAAAATAGGCCGATCGAGAGGGACCCGAAGTAGACCAGTGTCTGTGTAGGCGGGGTGTGGGGTGTGGGAAGAGGAACGACTGGGTGTACTGATGGGTTTCGGGGGATGATGGTCGCACCCGCTGTGAATATGCTAAAACCACTGACCTGTGCCCTTCAAACAGGTGAATTGTATAGTATGTCAATCCTATCTCAGTAAAGCTGTTGTTTAAAATGACAAACAGGTGGCCAGAGGCCAACCCCCAGGCGGTACTTGCAGCCCCTGAGCTAAAGCAGAGGAGGGTGGCACGTGCCTCCAGGTGACACAGTTAGCGCAGTCCACCCAGCACAAGTAACCTCAGAGGACCGGGACACTTCCAGGCAAAGTGCTCCTGGGTGTTTCCTTTCACCACCAGCACAGCAGTGGCACCAGAGGCCGGCACCCCCAGTGCTCAGGGCACAGGTGAGGGAGGAATGGATGGGTAAGCGCATGGTCCCACGCTCTGTGCTTCCTGTTTTGGAACACTCAGAAGATGGGTGGCCCCATGTGTCTGTATCTTTGTGAAGAAAGGAAAACCATGCATTACATCCTCTACTCCGAGACTGAAAACACAGAACGTGGAGCGAACGCTCGCCCTGCTAGTTCGGAACCACCCCAAGTAATGTGATGGAGCGCAGCTTCACTCATTCTCGTCCCAGCTATCAGAGGAAAGTAACCACGAAAGGACAAGGTTTGCCTTCTTGTGGCTGTCTTAGGCTGGACGTAACATACAGAACATAGAAGCCAGTGTCTTCACCTTGGAGCCTTGCTCCTCATATACGGTCCCCAGATGTCAAGTGTTCTCCTGCAGAACACAAACATAAGAGGGAGGCATTTGCACAAAGCTTTTTGTATGACGCTCTATTCGTTTCTTGAGGCCACTGTAACAAACGACCGCAAACTTCATGGCTCAAAACAAAGGAACGTTTTCTCTTGCAGTTCTGGCAGCCAAAGTCCAAAACCAAGGAGTTGACAGGGTCCTGCTGCCTCCAGAGGCTCTGGGGCAGACTCTTTCCTTCCCCCAGCTGCTGGTGGCTCCAGGCATTACTGGGCTCATGGATGCCCTCCTGTCACCTCCGCCTGTGTCTGGCTGGGACTCTCCCTCTGCCTGTCCTAGGACGCACGTGATTGCCTCAGGGCCCACCTGGGTAGCTCAGGCTGAGCTCCTCCCGTGAAGACCCGCAGCTTAACCACGCCTCTTGCTGTACAAGGTGCTATTGACAGGCCCCAGGGTCTGACATCAATATTTGGGGGTGAGGAGCATTTCGCAGCCTCCCACAGTAGCTAACCAGCCCAAGAGCGGAGAAGGGCTGTACCCCAGTCTTGCAGCCATTTTCCCCGTGGAGTTATGGATTTGCATGATCTCATCACAGCCCAGCTGGCAGCAGAGGGGCCCTGTGCAGCTCAGAGCAGAGAGTCTGACCAGAGGTCGAGGTGGGGTTCAACGACCATCGACTCTAGGACAGTCGTGACTAAATGCTGCATCACAAAGGAGTGGACTTTAGTGTTTGATGTCAAGAAGCCGCTTTTGTACATGTGATTTTTCCTTTTTGTTTTCCTTAGCCTGAGAGTGACCAGTAAGAGTAAGGAGTCGGGGCTCTGTGACCTCTCCGGGCCCACCTTCTGCCATTCCAGCTGCGGGCACGCCAGCAAAGGCAGGCGCAGATTCACCTACGACAACTCCGAGCTGGAAAGGAAGGTCGCGTGCTGCTCTCCTCCCCCAGACTACAACTCGGTGGTCTTATACTCCATCCCACCCATCTAAGGTTGGACACACAGCCTGATTTCTACAAGCACACGTGTATGTATGCCCCCAGAAAACTAGCTTTTGCCAGTATTATCCACGTATAAATTTACACCTCTCCCATTCCACAGGAGCCAGCTGCTTTTTGTGATTTTCAATAGTGCTTTTTCCTCTTGACTAACAAGAACGTAACCCCAGATAAACAGAGTAACAGTGACAAGTGAAGACGGCCCTGCTGAACCCTCACCTCAGTGTTAAAGGTCTTTGCAAGCCGTAACACTTGCCTGCTCCACCTCTGTGCCTTGGACAGTTCAGAAGGGACACTGGCCACGCCAGGCGGCCACACACCTTAAGCCGCCGGCCTAAACAATGCCTCTGGGTCCTCTCAGATGTGACATGTAAGAAGGAAAGAAGGGAGAAAGGAAGAAAACAGGACGGGGCACGAGAAGGCCGCTGAGCTGGACCACATGCAAGGGAGAGGGTGGGGAAGGGGGGGAGGGCTGCGAGGTCCTTCAGGGGCATGTGCAGCCCTCACCTGACCTCTGCTTCTGAGAGCCCTGCTGGGGGCACAGGACAGGGGGTGAGGGACATTTCTGGATTCTGGGAGACAAGAAAAGGACAAACACTTTTTGGAACTACAAAGCAAATTTTAAAGCTTTAGCTACAGGGCTGGTTTTCTGCCCATTCCTACATGTGGCACACTTTTTATTTCCAGCAGAGGGTGGTCACATCTGAGGCCAGACCACTGGCCACTGGCCACTGAGAGCTCACCCCATGCCCAGCTGGCCCCCTGGCCTGCCACTTGGCATAAGGCTCCTAGTAAGCTAATCGGAATGAGTCTTGTCTGTTAGGGTTATGTTGGGCTCGAAGCCACATTTTAAACAAATAACCTCAGACTCTACTTTGAGTGTCAATGTATAATCAAGACACAACTCAGTCTTTTGTATTAACCTGTTTTGTACAGTTAATTATAAAAGGAAGCCGAGGAGAAAATGCAGTCTTGTGCAGGGTTTTCTCTCTACCAAAATGAGGACAGATGAAATTTAAACAGATAAGGCGAGTGAAAACCCCATCTCGATACTAAGCGAACCAACTCACTGTAACAGTTGGGACCCGAAGGATAGGAAAGTCAGTCATGTTCCCTTTTTATTTAATTAGGATTCACTATCTCTTGTTTGTCTCCTGGGAAGATGTGTGAGAGCATTAACCAATGTTTACTAAGCACTTTATGCTCCTTGAGAAAAAAGGTGGTATGTAATTTATGCAAGATAGTTCTAGAATTGGGACTCAGGATATCAATCAGCCAGCCACAGGCGAAAAGCCTCTTTCCATGGGCTTTGGACCTTGTCTTGGGTCTGAGGATGATGGAAAGGGGAGACAGGGTACAAAAGGGGGCCCACTGTTCAGGGTCTAAGAACCCCGGAGCCCGGCTGGCCGGCTGACTCCTGCACCTTCTGAAGCCAGTCAGAGCTGGGCAGGCAGAGCGGGTTGTTGCTGCTGGCAGAGGACAGTCTGCTTCCATTACGTTATGCATGTAACTTAACTCTAGAACCTGAAATATAAGTAACAGAAGAATCTTTGCTGACTTCCCTGTGTCATTGTCTGGTTTCAAGGTTCTTTGAAGAGATGGAAGAGTCAGCACTTCCCAAGTGAGAGGTGGGGGTGAGGGGGGGCCTGTGGCCAGCCCAGGAGCCAGTCAGGCCTCTCCACCAAGCGCCAGGGCCAGAGGGGAAAAACTTCGTTCTTCTTCTTTACATGCACAAAAGCACCTGTGACAGCTGGCAATAGTGTAAACCAGGTAACCAGAAGGGGGTTAAACATGGGGAAAATAAAGGAAGACCTCACTCAATTCTCTAGGTTTTTCAGATTGGATAGAGATCCAACAATTAGTGAAAACAAAGGAAGACCTTAGCTCTGTGTGTAATGTCTTGATTTCAGTAATCTAATTCTTAATCACAAGACCTTAGTTAAAACCATCTTACCAAAAGAAAAACATCTCTTAGAACTATGTTAATTCAGTTTCTTAAAAGACTCTGGTGTGTAGACCACGTGAGTCATCAGTCAAAATATGTTCCCATCTGGAGCCTTAACACAGAACACTGGAAGCTTGCGGTAATGGGTAGTCTGTCTAGTTGCAAAGTGCTTGCCAGACTGGTTCATTAAACCAGTCCTGGAAACGAAAACACTAATTAACTGATAGGATGCTTAGAACCATTGGTCATATATGACAAAAATGGTTGGCACTAACAGTGCAAGAACCAGCACCTCCTTTCAGGATCTGAGACAATGTACGTGTGACAGCATGTGTGGAACAGGACAACTACATGCAAGCAATGACGCTCAGACCTCAGTTTTAGCCCCTGGAACAAATCCATCCAAATCCTGGAAAATGTTACTTAGGTCTTCTAGCTACGCCTTGTTTCCCAGCCCCGGAGAATGTCAAACAGGAAACAGCCCCTTGGCGTCCCCTTTTCATTGATTAAAGGAGGAGCACATCTCTGACAGCGGGAGTAGCTATGTGTATATATATATAGCGCGTGTGTGTTTTGTGCAGAACTATTTAAGGAAACTGGAATTTTAAAGTTACTTTTATATGGACCAAGACTATATGCTGCACATGTTCAGACACAATTGGTCCTACATCTCTAGTCACCATGAATGTATTTTGTATGCTATCTTCATATAATAAAGTTAACTTCAAAACATGGATGTATTTCCTTCCTGATTTGCTTACACATGAAAACGGCGTACACATTTCACTGGGAGTGGTAACTGGCGTTCTGGGAGAGCTCATTAAATACCGATTATTAAACTCTGCACTGCGGGTGAGGGCCGAGCTTCCTCTCGATACTACAGCATGGCCGTGCTAACAATCGGGACGCTGTAAGAACGAGTTCACACCAGGCAGGCTGCCCAGAAAACTAAACACTAAAATGAGATCACAAGGAGAAGGTGCAGACCGAGTGCTGGCTGCAGATGAAAGTGCCCTCAATTTAAAAAGAGGCAGGCTTTCCCAAACACTAATTTTCAGCTAATAAACAATTACCACAATTACAGGGTATGTGTGTGCGCGCAAGTGTGTGAGAGGTTGTGTGCAGGAAACCATACAAAAGTAGGTGGCAAAAGCCCGAGACACACAGCTTCCAGGCCAGCAGTACACGAGCTACGTTTCCCTCGGCTTTGTGGCGTGCACCCTCGGAAGAGAACCAAACGATGCGGTGTCTAAGTGACAACCCTTGTCTTAGAAGTGGTCACCACCATCCCCTTCCTAGTAACACCGCGAGGAAACTGGATTGGAGAGACTCTGTAAGGGAAAACGGACCTTTTTTGGGGACAAAGACAAGAAAAAGGGATAGATGACTAATCCAGTAAATATGTGGTTAACTGAAGGGGGCAAGAAGCATTTTTATCTTCAAGAATCTGAAATTCTTTAAAAGTATTATTGGTTTTCATAACAGAAGAGTAAAGTCACTCATTTAGGCAGATGATTTGAAGAATGCTCGAGCAACTGGCGTCATGGTTTAGAAGTTTTCTCATGACTCTGGAAACTTACAGGACATTTGGGAATTGAGTTTTTTCTTTCCTCCAGCAGGATGGCCCCGTAAGGTTTATTGGAGTCCTCGGTGTTAATCATATTACCAGACTTTAGGGTTTCACAGGCCAGGAAATTCTTCAGAAATATCCTGGGTCCTAACACAGGGATGAGTAGCTTTCTATTTCTGGAACTAAGGACATTTAAGGGAGAAAAAAACCAAAAAACAATTAGATACCACTAATGTTCTCTTTTTTTATCTGGGTGTGGTACCTAAGTGTGTTCACTTTGTGCTAATTCATTGAGCTATAAACTCGTTTGCAAATGTGTGTGTGTGTTACGTTATTCCTTAGTAAAAGATTATCTTAAAAAAGAGAATCTTTTGAAAACATAGTTTCAAAGAGTAATGGCTTAAATTTATAATATATAAAATATATATTAACTTTATGTGCCAGCAACTATTCTAAGTGCTTTAGAGGAAAAAAACCATGGTTTTCATAGCAATCCAACGTGATAGGTACTGTTAGTAGGCCCTGCGTGTCAATAGGAAAATTGAAATAATCACAAGACCTACCAGCACCTGTGCTCATACAGTCCGCCTTCCCTTCTCCATGGGCAACTCACAGCACATACTGGTGCACGTGACCCCTTCCTCGCGTCATCTTCTCAAGGACACTGCTGCAGCAATTCCCACCCTCTCTCACCCCCATCATATTTTCCCCTTTCCACTGGATCCTCTCCCACATCTTAGGGGAAAGCTTACCTCTCTCCTTTCCCCTCCAGCTACCACCCGTTTCTCTATTCCTCTCTGCAGCAAAATTGCTTGAAGAGTCGGTTCCACTCCTCATCTCCGATCCCCCACCTCCAGCCCAGCTTTCCCTTGCACACTCCCAAAATTGCTCTCCACAAGTTGATCAGTGACCGCGTATTGCTAAACCCAATGGCCCATTTTCAGTCTCCATCTTTCTTGACCCATCAACAACTTGACCGTTATTCCTGAAAACACCTTCACTAGACTCCAGGATGTCACATTTTTCTTCCTATCTCACTGGACACGTCTCTCCTTTACTGGTTTTTTCTTTTCTCTGACCTTTGAACATTGTCCCCATTACCCGAGCACTCTGCCTTGGGCCCGGCTCTCAGTCTACACAAACTCCATCGTCTCCACCAACTTCAGGCCTTTACATGACACCTGTATGACTGTGACTTGCAAAATTACATGTAAGGACCAGATCTCCCCCGACACCCCGAAGCTATGTGTACACAAGTGCTAAATTGACATCTCCTCTTGATGCTTGGCAGGCTATTTCCCAAAGATGGCTGCAACAGTAGCTCTCATCCCACAAGACCTTTGGCAATGTGCCCTTGCCACGTCCCCATTAAATTCCTCTCCCCAGAATCAGAGCTGGCTTTGTGACTTGCTTATAATGGACAGAATGTGGCAGACCTGACACTGCATGACTCAGAGGCCAGGTCAGAAAAAAATCATGCATTTTTCACCAGAGCTTAAAGGTATACTCTCTCCAAAAGCCCCCACTAGAGACCCAGTCAGCTGCGTGGAGAAGCCTAAGGCACATAGAGGGTCCACGTGTGCTCCCACTGGCAGTCCCCAGCTGGGCCTACCCTGTGAGTGTTCAGTTCAGGTGCCAGATGAGATGACGTCAGTCCTCAGCCACTGGAATTTTCCCAGCTAGGGTCCAAACACAATGGAACAGAGAAGCCATCCCCACTGTGCCCTGTCCAAATTCCTGACCCACAGGATCCCTGAGGAGAATAAAATGGTCTTCTGCCATTCAGTTTGGAGTTCTTGTTACAAAACCAGAACAAGTATGTACTAAACATCTCAACCAGGCCCCAGACCAAACTCCCAATTGTCTTTTCTCTCTTCCCTCTCCTCCGTCTCACCCCCCCACCCCAAAAAAACCCCTTTGATCCTACAACAATCTCTTTAAATTCAGTAGCATCCTCCATCCTGTGAGCAGCGGGCCAAAATCTTAGGTCATTTTGACGTCTCTTCCTTTCTTACGCCACATGCAATAAACCAGGACATCCACTGGGCTCTGCCTGTGAAATATATTCAGAATCCAATCCCTTCACACCACCCCTACCGCTGTCCCCCAAGTCCCAATCACCATCATTTTTCACTTGAAATCCTGCAAGAGCTGCCTAACCAGCAGCTGAGTAGATCCTTTCTGCATGTTGTATCCCGTCCTTCCTCTGCTCCCAATGTTCCCGCAGCTTCTCCTTCCCCGGAGTAAACGACAAAATAGCCTTAAAACTTGCCTACAAAGCTCTTCCCCTCCTGTTACCTTTCTGTCTCCCCTTCTCACTCTGCTCTAGCCAGGTGGCCTTCCTGCCGTTCCTCCAATACTCCTCGACCTGGAATTCTTTCCACCCAGATATCTGCACGGCTGGCGCCTTCTCTTTCCCTGCTCAAATATCACCCTGTCAGTGAGCCCCACCACTCAGCTCATCCCACCGGAAATTCTATCGCCACCCCCATACTCTCCACATCTAGAGTTGGAAGACGAAATACAGGATGGCCTGTTGAATTTGAATTTCAGATAAATAATTTTTAACATAAATATGTCCCATGCAATACTTGAGACATTTATGCTAATTATCCATTATCTGAAATTCATGTTCAACTTTGTGTTCTGTATTTTTATTTGCTAAATCTGGCAACCCCGCCCACATCCTTCACCCTATTTTATTTTCTTTCTATAACCATTATTACCTCTTAATGTACCACATACTTTGTCTTCTTTCTGCTAGAATAAAGGCTCTGTAAGAGCAGACATTTTTATCTCTTGAAGTCAGTTGTTCGGTTGGTTCTTAGAACAAACCCTGACATATAATAGGCATTCAATAAATGTTTAATGAATGAGTGAATCCCAACTCATCCAGCTGTGGCACCGAGTGGGTAAGTGGTTTTCCCAAGATTACTGGGTGGGAGACTGAGGATTGAACTCAGGTCGTCTTGTTCTGGCAAGCAGGTTGCTTAACCACCATGCATACCATTTTAATGAATTGTAAGGACATGCATTTTTAAATTCTCTTTCCTCACATTCCCCACCCCCAACCCGGTTTATATAAAAGGATATTTTACAGATGAATCCCCAACTGTGCACTTGCTAAAAGTGAAGGGAAAAATACCCCACTGTTTTTGACCACTCAGAGCACAGGAGATAAAAACAATAAAGCTATTCTATCTCCATTGGCCAAAGTGTATCAGATGTAACATGGGCCTAGTTTTAACAGTATTTTTAATGTTTTCTCCTAAAAAATTTAATCCCAAAGATCCCCAAACACATCTTCTGTTCCAGGCAGACTAATCTCCTTTCTTCTCCCTGAACCTATAATAGTCATTTTGATTTGCACCTGATCCCATGGATTTCTTTCAGGATCCTTCTACAGAAAAGACCTCCTACACTTATTCTCTCTCTTCTCTGATCTCTCTTAAAAGCAACTTAACAGTTCCTTCAGCTGAAAATAATCCTTCCTTCCCCTAGTTACCCTTCACCTATGCCTAAAGTCCTTTTCTATTCTGTACTGTACTGTTTTCAACTTTTCACTTCAAATGTGTGGAGAAAAACCACAAAATAAACACTCAGCCCCCAGATTCAGCAAATGTTAACATTTTGCCATATTTTCTTTATCTATCCTTATCTTCCGAATAATGTTTTTGAAGGATTTGGGGGAAGGGAAATCCTTCACTTATACAGTAAATTAAGTACTGAATCAAAGACTAGCTATGTATCATTCCCCGCCTGCCAAATAACAGGTCTTCCTTCCTAAACCACGTGGTGAGCCAGGTATTTATAGAAATGTTTGGGCATCACTATGCATTTTATAATGACAAGAACTCACATTTGCATTTTTATTGCTTAGAATATATCCACATAGGCATTTAACAGCCACGTAGTAATAAAAACATGCCTCCATTTCATCCAAGACCAAAGGTCCCTCCAACACTTGCAGGAGATGTTAGCCTTCTAAATTCCTATCACTCGACAAACATCACCTTGTTAAATGAACTGGTAACAACAACAACAAGCGACAAGTGTCTCTCTGTAATTCTTTATTAAAAATACGGCTGTACACATAGAGACTGAAAACAGGATTAAAGATGAATAACCCATATTGGGATCATGACATTAGAACTTATATTGGTGTTTTTTAGGGAAGTTGTTGACATCCAAATCACAGAACCAAGGTCAAAAGCAAAATACGAAGGTACCCTCAAAAATATTTACAATGAAGTAAATACACTAACAGAATTTAAAATAGGTACAAAAAATTGAAATGACCAATGCCACATGATTTCAAGGGTTGTCCTTTCTGTGCTTTTATCTGTCATACCAGGAAAGTATGGGAAGTTTATATCCTTAATTTGACTATTCTCAGATATTAAAATCTTCCTACGAATTAAAAAGACTAACTTTTAGACAACCTCTTAAATGGAATTACACTATGGAAAAGAGGGCTCCCCCAAAAAACACCTAAGCAGAACTAAGAGTTCTATTGAAAACCATTCCCAATAAAAACTAAATGAAAAATAAATATAAAACAAAGTTTAAAAAAATATGTATTACCTGACACCAACTGTTTTCTGGCTGACAATATTTACTCATGACAACGTATCAGCTGTCTACCTTTTAAATTCAAAGCAAGTCCTGAGGTTACCAGGGGCTGAAGCAAACTAGCATTTATGATGCAAACATTCTTGAGTTTGTGATTTGAACCTGCCTTGCAGAGGGAAGTTTGCTGGTCTACACAGAATGAGAAATTCAAGCCCTATTTTACCCCTGCCCTTCCTTAGCTTTCACAAAACATTGGTCCGCAAATTAAATTTTCAAAAAGTTCCCAGACCCCAAAACTAAAATAGATGATCCCCTTTCATTTTCAAAGAAAACAATATTGGAAAAAATCTCCAGCCCGCTTATAAATTAAGCATTTCATATTTCTTCTAGAATACAAGTAGTTCTTTTTTGTACAAAAGAATTACAATATGATTTGTCAAAAAACATATAAAAAGACAGCTGCTCTTCCTCAAATACATGAGCTAATGATAAAAGACTTTTGCATGTTAATGTCTCTAACTCTTGTTCCTTTTACATAAAAAGAACATCGCGGTGGCAAACGTTAAATCATCCTCTGACTATGGAACATCATGTTCTTTTAAAATCCATCCAGATCAAATGCAGTAATTGATTTTCTTTTTCACTCAACAGCTGATGCTACCACACGTGGACTCAAACACACCTGTTAAGACATGGAAAGCGTGTCCTAGTCTTCAAAGCTTTTAGGTGAAGAGAGGTGCTTTTTCTTGATGCAAATCTCAAGGCAGAGAAAATCATTTTAAAGCTTATAAAAAGTGGACAGAGAAATATTAAAAACTTCTCTGAAAACTACAAATACGTGTAATTATTAAAATTGAAGACTGTAACATCAGTTACAAGTGCTTAGAAGTCTTTCCTGACCTTCTGAGTTCCCACGTTTTCTTCGTAGCTGCACGGTGAGCACCCGGAGCTGGTAAAACATTCAGTGCTGGGGAAGGAGATCTCGTCTTCATGACTGTTTTTTAAGAAAGAAAATTCCTATGTATTTGGCAGTCTTCGGTATCAAAGTATAGGTATTTCATTAACTAGAAATTCCACGAATACCCAAGTTTGGCGACAACTGCACGTCCAAATATTAAGAAAGTTAAGAGGAGGAAAATTCCAAACTTTTGAGATTGACTTACTCAGGAATATCCCATATAGTTATTATCAAAAGTACTATTACTTTGGGCTAAGCAGTGACTGCAAAGGCACAGCAGACCGTTATCCCTCCAAACTCAGGCTGCCAAACTTGCGAGAGCTCTCGCTGCCAGACCACTGCTGTGTTTGGTTCATCTTCTGAACAGTGTCTGTGTCTGTATCCAGTGTCAAGGACCATAATAAAGCTGTGGTTCGAAGAACAGAACTTCATACAAAAAAGCAAACGGGCAAGTAGCTAAAGCGACCTACTCCTGAACTCAGATCATTAACACAATCTCTTAATTCTTTTTCTGGTTAAAAAATAATGGCATAAATGTCAACGTCTCTGACTAGCAGGGAAACACCTTGGTGAAGAGACTCTGGCTGAATGTGGAGCAAAGCGCTCTCTGTGCTCCTTCAGTTTCTCCAATCCTTATTCAGAAAGGATTTAAATCAAGTAAGGGGGACTTTAGAGCCAACAATTCACGGGTATTTCTCTGTGTTCTTCAAAACGAAACACCCCAAGCCTCAATCTGCACGAACAGTGGGTGGCATACAGAGCTTGCATACGAGACTTGTAAGAATTCAGCACTAGACTGTACTTCTACGAAGTTATTTAGCTGGTCCACGACTTCATTCAGGGCAACCCACCCACCAAAGAGCAAATTCTGCAACCCTTAGCGAAGGAAATGCTGCCCGGCATTGTTTCCCCAAAACGTCCTTGCAAAGAGTCCCTCAGTAAGTATACAATGTGGCAGAAGTTCAAGGATCAGAAAAAAGTCTTTAAAAAATTAAAATTAGTGCATATACAGGTGGAAAAAACAGAAGCTGGAACATCATTCACCCAATGGTGCTCCTTAATCTAAAAGAAATTCTTCACAGATCTGGGCCCACTGGCAGCCACAGCTCTAGGATGAGTGAAACATTCTTCCTTTCAAGTAACAGTGTACCTGACTGAAGTGCAAGCAGCTTGGCTCATCTCCTGTTTGTTGCCCAAATGTGAAATGAGATGACGAACACAGTCCAGCTGTAGTGCAATTCGCTATTGGTTCCGCTCCTTGGCCATGTCCCGCCTGCTCTGCTAGCAAATACTACAACTGACCATTGGCAGCTGCAATCAGTTCCTGAAAAGTATTTTCAAAGCAGCGCTTTAAGTCACTGTATGTCACCACAAGGACGCTCTTCTCGTCTCTGGAAATGAGGCTTATTTTTTCTGGCACACCAGCATCTAACTGAAACAAACAGATACACAAAATATGAAGTTCACGCCATGCACGAGATAACGGACTGTATTTTAGGACATTTGAGACAACGATAAATAAACGATTTAAAAAGTTTTGTCACATTCCCTTCTGGAGATACATAAATATTTTATGCACGTACACACCTGTCAGCTCAGATGCTTTATTTTGAGAAAACTGTAACATTTATTAGAGAGGCAGATCTGAGGGTACAACTAAAAAGTACCAGTTTCTTTTCTTTTAGGGTAAGAACAGAGACAGACAAGCATGTTGACCGTGTGCAAACAGAACTTGCTCAGAACCCAGGTGTCTATCATAAGCTCAAGTGCGGTGCAGCCCGCATGCAGGGCCTGGCAACCTGCTAACCGTCCTTCCGGCTCCCACAGCGGTCACACACACAGAAGCGTCACCAGGCAACAAAGCTTGGATGCTTTGCCAACAAAAGCTGCCCTGTATTTCTCTGTATCTTTCATGCTCTTCATATTTGTTTGCATTATATTCCATCCAGTCGATACTCCAGAATTTAATTATTTCCCCAATTATCTTCCAACTTTTTTTGTATCACGAATTACAATGTAAGGAACATACCCATCTACTTCATTTTTTTTTCTACAGAATTACATCCTTAGGAGAAAGACTTAAAAGTACAATCAATCAGAAAGGATGAGTAATTTTACAGCTCATTACATAGAGCCAAATTGCTCTCCAAAGGGTATCAGACACCACTGATTTGTGTGGCGTACCAATTTACCATCAGCTCCATGTCAAATGAGTGCCTTGCTATTTTAATTTACGTTTTTTTGATTAATGTTACCAAATGTTTTCATACATTTACTTTTGTTATTTCCACAAGTGTGAATGTCAGTTTATGATCTTCACCCACACTTATCTATAAGGATTTGGCAGTAATATTTTAATGAGGTCTTTATAAAGCATAAATACTAATCCTTGGTCCATCAAATGGACCTTGGTCATCTTATTATGCTTTTCACTTTATTTCCGTTAGTTTTCAATGTAGATGTTCCCTTTTTTTCCCATTAATTTATTCATTGAAATATGTTTAAAACTAATTCTGAAGACTCGAACTTTTAAATCATTTTGCCAGTGAATTTTAATCATTTCCACCAAAATAAGCTATGTAAAATTTTAATTTTTATATCATTATGTCCCTCCATCATTTTTCATTTATTACTCTTCCCAAATTTAGAAAACTGTCACACTTTCAGATTTGGGATAAGTTTTATTTACTACTATTTTATGAAATGACATAGAATTTTCTTCAAATTTTCAATATCCTAATATTCATTAACAAAATCTTCACTTAAGATACCTGCTGCTGGCTTGATCCATTGGGTCTACCTATTAATGGTTTTATTAGTTCTACACAGTTCTAGTTACTGGTGCTTGCATACTTTGGATACTATTTTCTATAATCTGGTGGAATTCTTCTCTACTCACTGCTCTCGAGAACAAGGTTCTCCCCATAAGGGAAAAAGGCAAATGAATACATAAATCATACTGGATTAGTTCAGTGGTATGCAGTTTTATCCTGTTTCAATGTAGGTGATTGACAATACTCTTTGAAGAGTTTTAAGGAAATTCAAACATGGCAAAGTAGCACTTAAAAGCAAAACTCCACGACCTTTTCCTGGAAGGGTGAGCACAACTCCCGGTAGAGGACATTTTCTCCCCTAGTGCCTGTCATTTAGGGACAGTTTTCTATAAAGAACCAGTACTAAATGCCTTCAATTTCAGGGCCACATACAATCTCGGTCACATATTCTGCGTTTTTTCTTTTCTTTTTGTTTTTATAATCTTTTAAGAATGTGAAAATTATTGTTTGCTTGCAGGCTATACAGAAACAGGCCCATCAGATGGGTTTGGCCCAAAGGCCACAGTTTACCGACTCCTGATTTAGATATAAATCTATACAAAGGTTAAGATTTACTTCTGAAGACCAATTCTAAGGTCTATAATTCCAAGTGATTCATTAAAAATAAAAAGGCATTCCTTCCTTCTCTGGAAATTGTCCTGGCCTTTTTGAAAACACAGAGCTCGCCTCTCAAGTAAATTTATGATATATCTTCATCTACTTAATTTATCTAATCACCTCATTCCCCATTTGTATGGGCTGGGCCTACTGACATCACCAGAGCTGTGCTATTACCACTGTAACATGTGATCAGCGTAACCGCAGTTAATAGGAAACGGGCTGGTAACATGCAGGACATTCAACATGACTCACATGACTTAGAAGAAACTCAACTTTTAAAAAATATTTAAACACAGAATTATTTTTCTGTTTTCCCACTCATTGTTTATTTGGTATAACAAAATAAATAATGGGGGAGGGGAGGCAGTCATTTCGTGACCTTTATCACAATAAAAAGATCCTCAATGAAGAAAAATTCTAAAGTTATTCATGTGGGTCTTTAAAAAAAAATCTTCCTGGTCTAAAAATTAAGTAGCTACACCTATAAAATCTTAATAAACTGTCTTCTAGACTAGAGTAAAGCCATCCATCTTAATTTCTTAAGTTTCTTACTATTTGTAGAGGATGCAATTCTGCGAACTGTAGATGGCATTATGATCGTGAAAAGCCAGATACCAATTACCTTGTTAAGACAAGAAATGATATGACTGAGGTCGATCCAAGGAGCACCCGCTTCTGTCACCTGATGAAAAAGATGATCCCTAAAGAGTTTCAACAGATAACGGTCTCCAGTCTCTGACCAGGTAGGATCCTTCTGAAACCTGGAGAAGGTAATATTTTACCTCAGTAACTGATGCTGAAAGTATGTTTATTCTTCAGACTCCAAACTAGTTTAATTTTATTTTCTCCAATAAATAAAGGCTTTTTTGTAGTTTTTTAATCTCCCGAAAGTTAAAGGGTAGCTAAAAGTTTTTATTTTTTCACATTTTATGCCCAGATTTATTATTTTTAAAAATAATCTCACTTAACATGAAAGTATATGAATACCGGTTTCTAATTCTCAAGGGCAATTACCCCTTACACACCACTATTTTATGATTTCCTTATTTAGGCCCCTATTACTGGATCAAATGGGGAAGAAAGAAATGTCTTTAGATTACAGAGTAGACAGATGGTCAGGGATGTGCTCTACTTTACTGCTGAGCATAAAAGAGAAAAATGTTCAGGAAACAAAAAGGGGGTAGGTTTCGGTTTCCTACCACCATGTGAGGATATGAAAGCATGCTGCAAAGAACTGGAGAACAGACCAGAACCAGTCAGTTTTCAGTGACCTTTTGTAATTTACAGTCTAGTAGGGAAAACAGACATTCAAATAACCAAAGAAAGTTATCACTGTATATTTAAATAATGCTATTAAGAAAAAGCTGTGTAGCACAAAACGGAAACATGAACTCATTTGGGAAGGTACGGAAGGCTCTCCAGAGGAAGCAGCCGAGGCCCTTCCCAGAAGGACGCTCCTCAGTCAGACGCACTGATATTTGTAAAGGCCAGAGCATGGAGGCACTAGAGAAACTTAAGAAAGGTCAGTGTGGCTGGATGGGGTCGGGGAGAAAAGACAAGAGGAAAAAAGGAATACAAAGGGAGGGATAGAGAGTAAGGCCAAAGAGGGGAAAGAGGAAAGACAAGGCAAAGAGTGAGAGAAGGAAGAGAGAGGAGGAGAAAATTAAAAGAAAGAAAAAAAGGGCAGATCTGAAGCAAGGATAAGGAGAGGTCGGACTACGCAGCCTTAGGTCACATTAAAACATTAAAACAGTAGGTCTAAGAGCACAGGGAGAGCCCCCCCACAAAGTTAAAACACAAGTATATGTGTGCTTTGCAAAGATCACTCCAGGGGCTTCCAATTAAAGTTGATTAAACACACCCATTTATCCCTGTTCCCTTTCAAAGCCCCACCAAATTGACAATAAATGTCTTTAAAGGGTATAAATACACAAGGACAAAGGAATCAGAAACAACACTAGCAGACAAAAACCAGTCACAAAAATGTGGAAGGTGGAAAGCAGACAGGTAAGTGGTATGACTTAGCAGACCTGAAAAAAACTGAACTCCAGTGCTACAGGGGACGTGAAAAGGGGAGATCACAAGAAATCAGCCACAGCAGTGAACTCAGGGAGTGACGTCATTAGGTACTACCGGTGCTGGTGTGAAGGAGGCTGCAAACAGCAGAGGGATGAAAGGTGCCCTAAACAGCAGAGAACCGTCTCCTGGCCGCCCCCACTACTGCCTGGCAGGAAGCTGCCCAAAACAGACCACAAACGTTTCTAGACAGGGCGGACAGAGCATCTCCAGCCTGCAGGAGGCGGGGCAGAGCAGGACACAAGGAGCTGAGAAGTGGTGGCTGCGACTATTCAACCAACACTTTTCCCCTACTTGGCTCCCTAAAGCTTGTATACGGGTTTATCATGGAGAGAGCAAGCTGCAAGATGCTTTTCTGGAGATGCTGACCTGCCCACCAGAAACACTGCCACTTAGCAGTCTACGAAAATCAAAAATAATCACACCTAACAGTATCACACTGCTTTATCACACATTCTGCTTTGTCACAATCGTGGGCCCCCCCACAAGGAATTTCCCATTAGCTTTTTAGGACCTCACTTTTAATATTAATGGACAGCCAAGGATCAGAAATCCTTTCGCGAATAAAACAAAACAAAGCAAATTCTTGTTTCCTATAAGATGTTGCAGGGAACAGAACAAAACTTAAAACCAAAAATCTTTAATTGACAACCTCAGAGAAACAAAATTAGATGCAGTAAGAAATATTTAGAGAGTAAAAAGTTCTTGAAACTTGAAAATGCGATAGCAGAAATTTAAATATTCAAAGAAGGGTCAGAAACTTTAATTTTAGACAAAATAAGTTGCAGTAGTTGCCTAGAAAGTAGAACAAAAAGATATGATCCAAAAAATAGAAGAGAATATTAGAATATCAATTGCAAACTCTGACATCTGAATAAAGGTAATTCCGAAAGAGAGAAATTACCAAAGAAACAATAACCAAAGAACATATGTTTCCAAGATTAAAAGGGCCCACCTGCTGTGTCATCAGAATGAATCAAAAACCCACAACAAGTTGTCACATTGGTATGAATTTCTGAACATCAGTGATAAAGAAAAGACCCTAAAAAAGTATGGGGGGAGGGAAAGGATAGGAAAAGAAAATGGCTTTGAATCTGTCTGGAAGCTAAAAGACAGCAGAGCAATGCTTCAAATTCTAAACGAAATTATCATTACTATTATTCAGCTATGTAGTAGAGGTACTAGCTAACACAATCACTAAAGAAAAATTAATAATTACCAATATTTGAAGATAGGACTACATACCTGGAAACTCAAGAGAATCTACTGAAAAACTAACCAAACAATAAGGTAATTGGGTAGAAAATTTACAAAAATCAATGATTTTCATGTACATCGATAACAAGCAGTCTGGGGGCGGGGGAGGGAACTCCCTTTTATAATAGTAACAAGAAAAAATACCTAAGAATAAACTTGGTGTGCTATAACTACATAAAGAGCAACTTAAACATTGAAGAATACTAAAGCAGATGTCAACAAATACAATGGGATACCATTACCTTGGTTAAGATAACTTGACATCTAAAAACATAAATGTTAAGTTTATTAATAAACCTAATAGGTTATATTCTCAATTAAAATACTATCAGGTTTATTGATTTTTTTTAACTAAAACAAGCTGATTTTCGAATTTATACAGAAAATTAACAGTTTTAGGAAAACGAAACAACAAACAATGAAACAGATATAAGAGCACTACCGGTACTAGATTGTAAAACGTCGATCGTTAGAACAGATGCTGCTTTAAACAAGTGGGGGAAAAGTAGACTACTTAAGAAATAGCTTTTAGATCACTGGGTAATCTTCTGGGGGTAAAATAAAATTGAATTCATATCTTATATCCTATATAAATTCAAAATACATAAAAAATTTTAATATGAAAAAAATGAAACCATAAGTATTCTAGAAGAAACCATGAGATCATTCCTTATATTGTGCAATAGAAAAGGCCTGACTTTCTAACTATGACTCAATCTAAAAGTATAAAGGGAAGTTTCATCAATTAGACTACATATATAAATGTGTGCATGGGAAAAAATTAAGCAGAGTCAAAAGGAAAATGACAAACTAAAAATAAAGATTATAAAAAGATTACGAGATTACAAAAGGTAAATCTCTCCAGCTCCTATATTTCAAAAAGAAAAACAGACAATCCACCTGAAAATAAAAATGAGTAGGCAGGAAAGGAGACACAGATGAAACAAAAACATAAAAAAGATAGGCAACATGCTCGCTAATACAAAAAACTGCATCCATCAGGTTGGCAAAAATTCAAGTTAGAAACACTGGTTGGTGAAAGACACTGATGCACTCACTGTACGCTGTTAACCATTCTGTAGCAGCTACCAAATTAGTGACCTTCCCACTGACTTCACAACCACAACTGGGCCTACACTTACGCACACACAAAATTAAGCACGCGTAAGTCAGTCCCTGCAGCATTGTTTGTATGAGCAAAAAACTGAAAACAACCCAAAGGCCCGCCAACAGGGAACTGGAGAAACAGTGCACGCCAAGGATGAGCTAGTACATGGCACAAGTCACAGGAAGCACGGACTGGAAGCAGACCACCTGGATGCGAAGCCCGCTCCTACACTTCCCACTGACATGATCTTGAACGTGGGCTTTAACCTCTGTAAACCTTGCTTCTCTGTTCAATGGGAGCACTAACAGGACATGCATCACACAGTTGTCATGAGAATTAAGTCAGGGCATATTTGTAAACTACTGCAAATAGTGCTTGGTACTCACTAAATATTGGAACAGAATGATTTCCAAAATGTTATGAGAAAAAGAGCAATATACAGAACACTGTATGGTTTACAATTTGTATACATTAAACACCGAGGGGGGAGGAGCTGGTGGAGGGGGGAATTAAGAATATATAGTCGCAATGTGAGAGACCGTGAAAACTCCCAGGCTAACAGTGAAGGGGGGCTCCAGTTGTAAGGTGCGAGCGTGAGCAGGCTTACAGCACGAGCAGCCCACATGGGACAGAAGGACAGAAGCTCCAGGGACAAAGTCTCTGAGGAGGACTGATCCGTTACCTATTCGGGGCCATAAGGAAAGGTGTTTTATAACTCTGGCAGACAGTTTGGAATGAATGGCAGTAAATATTTTTTATTTATTTAGTTTTCTATATAAGATAACTATTAATTCCACAAAAACAAAACTCAAAAAACAAAATACAAAAGAAATGAAATATAGGTTTGATTTACTATGTGGTGTAGCTATGAACAATATTTACCTTGTTATAATAATGTCAACACTAAATAGATTTAACTCAAAATTTATGGGTTAAATGAGAGAGAGAGAGAGAGAGAGAGAGAGAGAGAGAGAGAGAGAGAGAGAGAGAGAGAGAAAGACTGATTGATTGTGTGTGTTTTCAGTTAAGAAAAGGGGTGTGAAAGATAAAGCATCTTCCACAGGACAAAATCATGAGCTGAGTTAAATACTGAAAAAAATCAAGAAAAAACACTATAAGCATACATTTTAGAATAGAGACATAAATTCCAGAAGAAACAGCCAAAGGGTTCTAAAAATGGCCCAACATATAGTCATGTTTTCTTTATTTAGAAAAATTATTACGGAAAGTACTAATTGAGTCTTTTAACTTTGAAGAAAGGGAAGGGGATTTGAATTCTGTCCAAAACAATTCCTTGAGCCACGACATTTATCTATCTGTCCCGTCTCTATTAACAGCGGTGACACTCCTGCCTGTCACTTAAGGTCACAGAGCTGCAGTGCTGCCATCTTGGACAGTTACGTCGTACACACATCAACTCTGCTTCTTTCTTGAACATATGATTAACTTACAAATGAGGCAGAACGAAATGACAAAGAACGTGAGACGGTGATGCTTTTCCGATGTCACTGATATGACAGCTATAAATAATGCGCTTTCAGAGCAGATAGGAGGCAGCAGGAACTAGAGATTTCTGAAGCCTCTGATCTGCCCAAGGTAAACGGGGTTGACCAGGCTTCAAAGAGGAGACAGGGTGAAGGCAGGGCTGATGGTCATAAAATACCCCTTCTGTGCAAGCCACATGCTGATTTCGAACACAGAGCATTTCTGTATGTGTATGTGTGTGAAATCCTTACGACAACCACGCCCAGGCTGTGACTGTAAGAGACCACCCTAACAGCTAACAACAATAAGCTTAAGGTCACTTCGCAGGAGAATTTTTTCCCCCCAAATAAAACCGGTAAGAATAAGGTACACTCATTCTTATTATGCAAAACAGAGCCCTTGGTTAAAAACGTATCATAAAATACTGTAAATCCTTACTCCGGCCTCTCATTGATTGTTCCCAATTTTGCTAGAAGCCTAAACAGTCTTCCATTTTGAACCTCCTATAAAACATTTTAAAAAGAGAGAAAATATTAATGTTCCAGCTAACTAAATATAAAAGTAAAAGTTTACAAAAACTGGTAGGTACCCTGAACCAATATTACCTTTAAACAATAAATCTTAATATCCCTTTAAACAATAAATCTTAATATCCCCACCTTTCAGTTACACTTTTAAATACAACATGTCCATGTCATTCAATAGCAAGATTATGTAACTGGTCATTTCTAAGAATCGTTAAGTAACTCACATTAAAAAAAAAAAATCAAGACTTTATCATGTGACTGTAGCAAAGCCATAAACAAAAAGAAAACAAATGCCCAGAGAACATAGGAAAGTAAAATACTGAACGTTAAGTTTGGACAAAAATATCTGCAAACAATCTTGGCCAAGTCTGCACTATACTGAGCACAATAATTACTACTCACACACACAGAGGCAAGTGTGTACACTCTCTTAACTACACCCTACCTTTGCAAGGTCTTCCTCGATGACATCATTTCTCATCTGAGCAGCATCCAATTGAGTATAAAATCGAGCACCGATCATGGGCATGATGTCATTTACACTTCGCATCCTATTTTGGTCAGTCAACAGATACCTAACCAAAATAAAGAATGACTTGAATGCCAAACGGATTCAACAAACAATGTAACCCACAAGCATGTAGCTACTGTTGCCATTGTCATATTAGTGCACACGATTTTGAAAACATTTTTTCATGCAAGTCTAGTTCACTTTTAAAGCTTAATAATTCTCTTTTCTCTGGAAAATCTTAAGAGCCAGTGAAGGGAAAAACTGTAAACATGTCTCTTTCTCTACTTTTTCCGTGTTCTGAAATAAGAAAGGAAAATCGAATAGGTTTACACTTACCATTTCCATTCTCAAACCCTTCATTACAATGGTGGGAGATGAAAAGATTGTTACAAACTTTTTTGGAGAGGTGAGATAGGGGGTGGTTGTAGGTGGGGAGATTTTCCCTTTGCTCCTCGAAAATAATTTTTGAAACTAAAACCGGGTCAATTTTGATAAATCAAACTTTCTAAAAAGCTTCAGCTTTTTAGAAAGCTGTCCTCTGCTCTGTGACTTCATTTATCAATTGTCACAGTATATTTATTTCTGAGAAATCTTCATGCACGAACACACATCAGAAGAGACCAATCTATCACTATAACTAAGGCAGAAAATACTACATGTTTCAAAGGGCTACCTTCTGGAACACAATAATTATTAATCACCTATTCTTGCTTATTCTGATAGGTAAGCCATTTCCTAACCATTCTCACTCTCCCACTCTGTCACTCTCTGCTTATAATTCTGTCTCATTTTCTTCATTGGACTTATCTGCAAACATCTTACTCGTCCACATGTTTATTAACTCCTCCCCATTAGGGTGGAAGCTCCAGAAGTTGGGCATGTGCTCACCTTGCTCAGTCTGCAGCATGTAGCAGGCGTTCTTTGTTAAATAACTGAATGGTTACATTCAGGTGGATAATCGATGTCTCAGCTATTCATCTGTAATTACTCACATATTTATATCTACCCATTCACACTTAAAGTTATTACAAACTATGTGAATTTGGAGAGTTACCTTTCTATGTCTCAGTTTTGTCTTCTTTAAAATGGAGCTAATGATTATACCTAATTTATAGAGTTGCTGGGACAGTTAAGCGAATTAATTCACATTAATCAGTTCGAAAGTCCTGACAGTTTATTGTTCTGTAAATTTTAGTTACTGGTTAGTATTAAAGTATGACCTTTTTGTTTATTCATTTTATTAAGGAAAATGTCAAACATTTATATGAGTAGAGAATTGTATAATGAATCCCCATGTACCCATCACCCAGTTTCAATAATTACTAATGTATGGCCACTTTGTTACATTTATATTCTTTACTCTCACTTTTTTTTATAAAGGAAACTTTGGAGAGTATAACTTGAGATTAGAGACATCCTAGGTGTTCAAACTAAGGCTGGAAATCACTGTTGTGATAGTATCTAAAACAAATATTTTCATTTCAAAGAGAAATCATCTTAATAATGATTAACAGGAACCAGGTCACCCCTGGCTTCCAGCGCTGTCACAACCAGGACACATCTCCCCGATGTGTCCACAGCGCTGGAAGCAGGCTGGGCAGCCCCCCTCTTTATCCCGCAGTTCCATACCCCAGGGCTAGTCCAGAAAGAAACTGCACCATCCAGGGCTGCCAGAAAGATCAGAAGGAGCAGCTGGGAGCTAAAAAGACTGAAAGTGATCGATAGCTCTAACTGCTTCTAGAATGTAACAGCAAAAACCTCCAAAGAAACTTCCCAGCATCCGTTCTCTAGAATAACCTGTAAGGGTTTTGGCAGTGCACCTGGCTTCCCAAGGCTGGAGGTGTCTCGGGCAGGGAGCCCACCATGGTGACAGCGGTCCTCAGTGATTTCTCCTAAGCCGAATTCCTTTCACACCTATCCTCATGGACGCACAGGGACCTTTACACGCCCTCCTGCAATGGCTAATCTGGCCGGAGTACGGACCCAGACTGCCCAGCATTTGTTTATAGCTTTCACACAGACGCCAACCACCGTCTAGAGCAGCACTGACAGAACTTTCTGAGATGATGGGATGCTCTGTGTTGACACTGTCCGCTATCAGCCAGGAGCCACATGTGGCTTCTAAGCTCTTGAAATGTGGCTAGTGCAAGTGAAGAACTAAATTTTTCATTTTATTTAATTTCAATTAGTTTAAACCTAAAAGGTCACATGTAGCTAGTAGATGCTGATGAAGGCTTTAGAGAGTGCCCTCTGGCAAAACGTTTAAAACAGCAACAACTAATGTGAACACACTGGTTTATACATTTATTCCAAGAAATATATACTTAGCAATAAAGATAAATTACAAGTTGTTTAATTGTGCTTTGCCTGATTTTAACGAGTGGGAACTACAGTAAACAGATCACTGTTAAAAGGCCCTTATGAAAAAGCTCTTATCGTGTATGATCATTATATACGTTTAATCATATATTAAAACTTACAAAATCAGATTCTTCAGGTCAGAGGAGTAGTTGATTGTCACCAGTTCCATGGCTTTCTGTAAATTCTCTCGCTGAATTCCTGCTAAAGAGTTGCAAGCCAAAGCCAACACAACTTTTCCTAATGATATCAGATCTGCTTGCTGACATGAAAGAATAAATGCAACTTGTAATTTCTATTTTATAGGTACAACTTTAATACACTGACACGACTGCCTGCATGGAAAAAGCATCTTTACAAGGAAGCTGCAGAGCTCAGCATTGGCTGGAGCTCAATAACGAGACGACTCGGGGTCTCTACACCAGACTCGCCTTCAGTAGGTCTGGGCTTCTCACTGCACCCAGGTCATTCCGGTGAAGGAAGTCCACGGCTGTACTGTGAGAAACAGTACTCCAAGCAATGCAAATGCCCAACACAGAATTTCTGCCTTAACTTTTGTTTTTAATTTTTAAATTAGATATAGCTGATATTCTTACGATTACAAGAAATTTAAGGCTGGTTACTACACTTGGTTTACTATGATCATGACAATTGACGATATATACTTTTCCCATTTTCCACAATGCCTAAAATACAGTAGAGTTTGAAGAACTGTTTGAAGACAAGTTATTCCATTATTCTAAACACAACATCAGCATTACCTGATTTCAGAGAACGTTCTGTAGAACACTGAAAATGTTGCAAACCCCAGGACATCCCATCTGTCAATGTTCTAAATGGACAATTTTACTAACACTGCAACTGATCTTTCAGCTCTGTAACCCCCTTGGTTCCCGCCATTTTTTTTTTCTTTTTTAGGATTTACCATTCTGAGGCTTTCCTTATAAAAGGATTTTCAAGAGACAGCTGGTTGAATTGAGGTAAGCTTCCATTACCTATTATAACTCCAGAAAACAAAATGGTCGCCCCAAGTGGCCCTGTTTGGCAGGCAACTATTATAATAATAATAATCATAGGCCTGGGATAATGGAGTAGCTCAGAGTGAAACGAAATCATATGAAGTAATTTTCTACAGAAGACTTCCATAACTCTTCCAAATCTGAGATCTTATCTGAATTACTGGATACATGTTTATTTACTGAATATTGGTTTAGTATAAGGAGTTTTCAAACCTAGCTATACATTAAAATCATCTGAGGAGCTTAAAAAACACAGAAAAAATCCCCTAGCAGCCATCCCCTCATCCCAGTTCTGGTGTTATTAGTCTGTGGCAAGCTCTAGGTGTTGGTATTTTTCAAAGCTTCCACAAGACACTCTAATATGCAGCCAGGGTTGAGAACTACTGGTTTTGTGGAATGGCATATAAATGGTATGTTTGCAAAATATATTTCAAGGCAATCACTAATGAGACTTTAACACTATACAGCTATCTCGAACAATAGTCTACCCAAATACTAAAGTATAAGGAGGTCAAACTCCATTACTAAAATAACATGACAAAGTTCAAATTTAAGAATGTATCCAAAATTAGCATTTGTGAAATTTGATACTTTGAACTTGAGACCCTATAGTCAGTGGAAAAACTGATTAGAAAAACAAACTACTTTGAATCTGTCAGGACAGAGACACTAACGATTCCTGCCAGAGAAACGTTTAAAATGTCATGAGGTACAGAGTTAGCAGCCCAGAGCGGCAGGAGGGAAGGTGGCAGGAGCACTGCTGCCGCCATCTTTGTTCCCTGGAGGACACTGCCATAAATGAATGCAGCAAAGGTGTCCCTCAGTCATTCTCAAGACCACGTAAAACACTGCAAGCTATATTAATGAAATCATAAACATGTTGGTGAAGAGAAATCAGGGCATGCAGAAGCTGACTGGAAATTTCTACAAGTGTTGCAATCCAATGTCATCAGCAAAGCACACTGCAGGTTATTATTTATGAAGCTTCTGAGCAGCATGTACCAGCACACAGCCTCCCAACCCTTAAAACAGGAATAAGAATTTTCAGTAAAGCTCCACCCTGAGCTGATGCTGTAATGAAACCTCCCACTTAGAACATTCCATTATTCCCTACCATGAGATAGGAAAACAAAAGTCCAAGACGGCTGAAGGACTGCAAGGTTTTAAAAAAATAAGGACATCTGATCTGAGTACATCCCACTACCTTCTTAACGCTGACTCAAGGTGGAAATACCCACTTTTAGAAATAAAATATATATGTCACACAATCCAAATTAGAACTGATTTTTTTTTTAAAAAAAAGAGGTTAATCAAGTCCTGCTTAATTGACTTTAACATCATAAAAACTCAGTAACTCTCTCTCCTCTCCTTATTACCCAGCTAAATAAGTTTCCATTTGTTATTTTGCTTCTTACCTCCATCTGGCTTTTCCCCCCATTTGTTGAATTCTGGAGGTTTTCCCCCCAACTCATTTTCAGTTTCTTCCTGATTCTTGATTTCTTGATTTTTCTGATTCTATCTATGGCTCTACTTATGTCCATTTTACTGAAAGGCAGTCTCTAGTCACGTGTCTGAAACAGACTATGAAAAATAGGCTACAAGAAACAATGCACTCCTTTCTCATGGGCCCTCTTTTCTGTAAAATCACAACCCCCATTTGGGACGATCTTGAATTCTCTCCTGTATCTTACCATAAGCTGTATGAAAAATCTTTCACACACACATAGCCACCCTCTAAAAAGTAAAGAAAAGAAAACCTGATTGATCCTTTACTGCTGAAAAATAAAGGGAAAGTGACAATGGGTTGAAAGTAGCTTGTATTTATGAATGAAGGCAGCTGCTGACTCACCAATCAGTTGCCCCAATGCTTATTTAATTAAAAGTTGTTTGTTTGGAACTCTGGGATTACTATTTCTAATGAAGAATTTCTTTCAAAGTAACTACATAACCCACAACATAACTGACATAACATACATTTGCAAAGGAAAAATACTGCTGTGATAAAGAAAAAAAAAATCAAACTAATCTTATTTTATACTAGTAATGAAAATAAAAAGGACCTCTATTCAGAATAGAGAAAATGAGATACTAGAAGGCTGTTTTTTAATGTGGACATGGGGTTTCCAGATACTTGCAACAGAGATTGATGGTACTGATTCTAAATAATATCTAATTTCTCTCCAAAAATTTATTGTTTTCCTGGCTATATGAAGATCACTAGCATTTTAATAATCAATAATCAGTCACTTTTAGCAGCACAAAGATTATGAATATCTTCAGAGACAATTAGGTAGGCAATTAAGTGTAAGGCACAGATGAGAAGGAAAGTAGCTAAGAAACAACCACCCTAGATAGAAAGAAGGAGCAAATCGAAACTGTAGGCAGGAGCAAGTCGCTCCCAGGGGAAACGTAGTGCCTTCCACATGGTCCCCAGTAGGTGGCGCTGCCGACCAGGGCAGCTTGGCTGCTGTGGAGGTGAGGCGGGCACAAGCACAGGTAAAGGAGGATGTGACCGGTCTGCAGGCCTACCTTGGCTATTGTAAATAACGTGGCAATGAACATAGCGGTGCATGTCCTTTCGACTTGGTGTTTTCATTTTCTTTGGACAAATACCCAGAAGTGGAATTGCTGGGTCGTATGAAGCATTCATTTTTAGTTTCTTGAGGACCCCCCTCCCCCGTTTCCCATAGTGGCTGCACGAGTCCCGCCAACAGTGTGCAAAGGTTCCCTTTTCTCCACATCCTCACCAACACTTACTTGTTGACTTTTTGATAATAGCCATTCTGACAGGAGTAAGGTGATATCTCACTGTGGCTTTTTCATTTCCTTGATAATTAGTGATGTTGAACATCTTTACCTGTGTCTGTTGCCCATCTGTGTGCCTTTGGAGAAATGTCTTTTCATGTCCTCTGCCCATGTTTCAACTGGATTATTTTTTTTGTTACTGAGTTGTATGCATTTCTCATATATTTTGGATATCAACTCCTTATCAGATATAGCATTTGCAGATATATTCTCCCATTCAGTGGGTTGCCTTTTTGTTTTGTTGAAGGTTTCCTTTGCCTATGCAGAAGCTTTTGTTTGATGAGTCCCCTGTGTTTATTTTTGCTTTTGTTTCCCTTGCTCGAAGGGATGTGTCCAAAAAGGTATCACTTAGACTGATGTCAGATAGTTTACTTCCTATGTTTTCTTCTAGGAGTTTTGTGGTTTCAGGCCTTACATTTAAGTCTTTAACCCATTTTGAGTTTATTCTTGTATATTGTATAAGAAAGTGGTCCAGTTTTATTTACAAAAGCCAAGATATGGAAGCAACCTAGGTATTCATAGATGAATGGATAAAGATGTGGTGTACACACACACACACACACACACACACAGAGGAATAGTACGCAGCAATAAAAAGAATGAACTCTTGCCATTTGCAACAACATGGATGGACCTAGAGGATATTATGCTGAGTGAAATACCATGTTTCCCCGAAAATAAGACCTACTCCGAAAATAAGCCCCGTTAAGATCGTCAGCCAGACGGACACATTTAGTACGATATGACGATGTTCCAGAAGAAGATGAAGTGACTGTATTTGAATAAATGTAGATTGTTGTACATCAGAAAAATAAAACAGCCCCTGAAAATACACCCTAATGTGTCTTTTGGAGCAAAAAGTAATGTAAGAGCCGGTCTTATTTTCGGGAAAGTGTGGTATAATACCTGGTCTTATTTTGGGGGAAACACGGTAAGTCAGGAAGAGAAAGACAAATACTACATGGTTTCACTTACACGTGAACTCTAAAAACAAAACAGAAAGAGACTCAGAAACAAAGACAAAAGGGATGGTTACCAGAAGGATGGTAAAAAGGGGAAGGGGAATATGTGTATCAATAACACTGGGATGAGTTTGCACGGTGACAGATGTTACTAGAATCAGTGAGGTGACCACACTGTAAGGTATAAAAATGTTGAATCACTATATTGCACACCTGAAGCTAATGTAACCAATATAAGATTGTGTGTGTGTGTGTGTGTGTGTGTATATATATATATATATATATATATATATATATATATATATATATACTTAAATTTAAAAAAATTAAAAGCCTCTCACCCAAGGAGAAAACGTCTGCATACAACTAACTGTGATGAGTGGCTCAGTCTTGGGGACCTCACTGCCCATGGTTCAGTAGCAAAGGATTTATGCATGAATTGGAATACTAAACCCTACTTAGATTCTACTTCTCAGTCTGTCCTTTCCTTTTTGTTCTGAAATTTTGTCTTATAATAAAGTGAACTAAAATCTTCTTTCCAGATTCCAACAAAAGAAGTTGAAATGAGAAGGGCAATGGGAAGGTGTTGCCTTATATCAAACCTCTGTAAGTTCATAAGTGTTCAGAAACACCAAAAATTACTCACACATAAAAAAAACTAACACTGTCTTAAAATGACAGTCGCATATCCTCCAAAAAATGTGAAGCACTGTAATACAAACTGAATAATCTGAAACATATACTTTAAATAGCAATGTCACTTGCACAGAGTATTAAAGGCTAAGCAGCTACATGTAACACAGGTTCTTATTCTCCTACATTTCAGATTCATCAAGAAATAAGACATAAATAGCTAAGAACATAATGGGGCCTAAACCCACACTATTATTACGAGATCAGACTATAACCAAATTCTGATAATGTACAAGAAGTGAGTGACAGGCTCTGATTAAGCAAAAGAAACAAATTATTTCAAAAAATGGCAACACAACACTATTCCTTTGAAGATATTTCTAAAATCTTCAGATTGGTAGTGGGACAACTGTTCTAAAAGTAAAACTAGCAGGTGTGATTGTAACACCTTAAAGAAATAAAAAGAAGTAAAATCTCGTTTAATGTAATTCATTCAGCTGACCAATTCATCCGCTTTAACCCCTGCTGAGGACAAATTTCCCAGTCACATAAATACATTTTCATTTGAGCAGCTGGAGTCTCTGACACTGCCATCAGATCTGTTAATGCCAACTCATTAGGGCTCTAGACTAACTACATCACAGTGATGAAGAAATACATGCTCCAAGGTTGCCCCACAATAAATTGAAGTCTAGACTTAAAACCCTGAAGTACTTTAAAATAAACAAAATGTGTCTTAAAAAAAAACAAGCCTTAAGTTATTAAATATTTATGTTAATTCTTACTCACCTGGTATTGAGCCATTAATGCCAATGGATTATTATTCTGACTGTTATCAAATGTTAAAACATCAAATACTCCCACACAATTTACTCGCAACCTTTAAAGACCAGAGAATTTAAAGAAAATAATTAAAATGAAATTTTAAAATGATACACGAGTGGAAATTTAACATTTCCTGCAATACTTGGAAGGATCTCAGAATATTATCTACTCGGACCTCCTCTCCTACCCCCATATAACCTCTACCAAGTACTATTTTAGAGAGGAGGATATTAAGGCTCACAGTATCAAGTGACAGACCGAAAGCTACGGAAGCCAGGACTATAAGTCACATCTTGGACGACTGGGCCAATGGTCTTTTCACTGCACCAAGCTGCTGCTTGATTAGTTATTCATGAAAAGAGAACTAGTTAGCTTCCTAACACTTGCTGAAGATGTACTAGGCATCATGCAAAGCATTTAACATGTGTTGATTCATTCAATGCTCTCAATAATCTTTTGAGATAGGTACCTTCTAAATGTGGAAAATGGAGATAGTAATAGTACCTGTCTCATAAGATTACTGAATACACAGAAATAAGGTAACTTGCTCAGGGTCACAGAGACAGTAACTAACAGAGCCAGGATATGACGCCAGGTCACCTGTACGAGATCCTGAGATCTTTATGCTACACGGCCCAAAACAATTCTCAAAGTTACAGCAACTCAAATGACACTTTGCTGAAGTCTAGGTCTGTGTACTTAACTCTCTCTCAGGGGTTTTCAAAGCACAGGACCCAATCAGCAGCAACAGTATCACCTAGGAACTTGTTAGAAGTGCAAGCTGTCAGGCCCCACTCCAGATTTCCTGAACAAGAACTCATTCTGTGCTTAACAAGCCCTCCAGGTAATTAATTTCTGATCCATGCTAAAAGTTGAGAACCACAGGTATACATAGAAAAAGCTGTATTGATATGACTTCTATATCTCCCAACCCTAACCATACATACCTCCCAAACCCGTATAAGATTCTTGGTTAATAACCAGGTACTTTATTAAGAATTCAACATTTTTTTTAACTTACAAATTAACTCAAAGTCACAGCAATTCTTCTGAATGGAATATATGAAAAGGTAGAATTAAGGCAAATCATCATGCTCTGTTTAAAAGCTGTCATAGGTTAGACTCTCAGTAAAGAAAGCCAAAACTCAAAATGCTAGTACCTTGTTTTGCCAGTTATCAAAATCTTTGTTGGGTCCATAACGCGACATGCCAAACCTGCTGTATGAATGGTACGCAATGCAGAACTGAGTTGGACAATATATGCCCAAATAAGAGATTCTGGCAACAATCCGGCATGCTGTCTGGGCAATGGTCCATCGTGTTGACCTATAAAGCAAATAAAAACGAAAAAGATATCTGCATTTAAGTAATCAACTAAAAGACTAAAACATTCAAACCAAAATTAACAGAGAACATTAATTTGCATTCATGGCACAATTTGCCAATTTATACATATGTATATACATGGAATTTAAGTTTAGTCTATTAGTAAGAATTTAAGAGACAAACCCTACATTTCCTATTTAGGAGATTATACCTTCATATCGTCAGCAGTGGCACAGCTCTCACCGAACTGCTCTTCTCTGTGACCATTGTAATTATTGAATAATAAACAAAGATTATTTAAAGAATTTATATTTAATGGTGAACCAAATAAATGTAAATTCTGATTAAAAACAGGAACTACGGAGATTATTTCACTTACAATGTGGGTAATCCTATCCTATATAATGGTTGAGGCATGTGAGAACTGTTCATTCTGTGGATTGAGGAAAATGAGTCCCTACCATCATTTATGTTGAATATTTTCTTATTCTCCTCATACTGCTCAGCCTCTTTTATTACAGCCATGTCAGTTAGATATAATATCCAATTCACAAAAATATAAATGAATGTCACTTATGTATAATGATGAAACACAAAAATAATCTGGTCTACGATGAAAAGTAATCGTTTTGATTCTATCACCTCTTATAAGTGCTTCCTGACATTTTCTGGGTCATTGTTATCCCTTAAATCAATAGAAAAGGAACCATATAAATTGAATCTAGATTTTATAATTACAGTAGTCCCCCTTATCTGCAGTCTCGCTTTCCATGGTTTCAGTTACCCATGGTCAACGGTGGTTCAAAAATATTAAATTGCCCCAACCACCAACACTGTCTGCTCCTGACACCCAGCCATTGACATCGCTCGTCATGGCTTGATGGTCCAGGATCTCCCAAATCAGACATTCTCCCTCTGACGTATCTTCAGGTCAATTAGGAGCCTAACGCTACATCACAATGCCTATATCATTCACCTCACTTCAATTCACCATGTAGGCATTTCATCATCTCACATCATCATAAGAAGGGTCAATATAATAAGATATGTTGAGAGAGAGAGACAGAGAGAGAGAGGGAGAAAGACAACATTCGCATGATTTTATTATAGTATAGTTATATAATTGTTCCATTTTATTATTAGTTACTATTAATATTTTACTGCGCCTAATTTATAATTTCAATTTTGTCATAGGTGTGTATGTACAGGAAAAAACATTGTGTGTGTGTTGTGTGTGTGTATCTGTGATTTCAGGGATCCACAGGGCGTCTTGGAAAATAGCCCCTTCAGATAAGGGTGGACTCCTGTATTTCAGGAAATATAACCTTGTAAGTCCACGTGTTCATATGGTCGTAAACACACATTTTTTGAATAAGGTCTAAAAGCAACACAATTAACTGGTTAATTGTGGAGATAATAAATAGCAAATAGGTACCAATGGCTTAGGATAAAATTTCCAGAAAAAAGCAAATACGAAGTTCAAAAACTGCTATCCCTTAAAACTGAAAATAAAGTCTGAAAATAAAGACTCAAAAAGTGGCTCTAGGGCGGCCAGGCAGCTCAGTCGGTTAGAGCGAGAGCTCTGAACAACAGGGTTGCCAGTTTTTGAATTGCCAGTTTGATTCCCACATGGGCCAGTGAGCTGTGCCCTCCACAACTAGACTGAAGGCAACAAGCTGCCACTGAGCTGCCAGAGGTACAGATATATGGCTCAGTTGGTTAGAGAGCAAGCTCTCAACATCAAGGTTGCCGGTTCAATTTCCGCATGGGATGATGGGCTGTGCCCCCTGCAACTAAAGACTGAAAACAGCGACTGGACTTGGAGCTGAGCTGCGCCCTCCACAACTAGATTGAAGGACAACGACTTGGAGCTGATGGGCCCTGGAGAAACACACTATCCCTCAATATTCCCCAATTTAAAAAAAAAAAGGTGATAAATGCCAAAAAAATGTCAAAGGTGACTATGAAGAGTTTAAATAAAACTAATATTTAATAAATGCGGTAATAAGAAGGATATTTACAGCACAGGGCTTACTGTGTGCCAGATTCTGTCTAGTCCCACATCTTCTCATTTTAAACCTCGTATCCCTACTCCTACATGGTATCGTATTATTATTATTCTTCCCATTTTCTAAATTAGTATATTTCTTATAATATGCAATTTTTTGTGCTAAGTTAAATAATATAACATTAGAGTCCTATCTATGCCTCTACAAATTTATACAAACACTGGCCTTTTTTCCTCTTTTTTAAATACTCACATTGGGAGAACAGAGATTGTCTTGTGTTAGAAGCTGCTGTAAATTAAAGTGTACGTGGTATGGTTTAGGAAAGTTACTACCATGCTAACAATACTTTCAAATATTAGAAAAAGGGACTGATTACTGTGAAAACGTTAAAATATTATATCAAATTATCAGTCAAGACCAAAAACTGAGTAATTAAGATACAAAAAAAAAGCTGGAAAGGAGTGCTTGCTATAAATCAGTGGTTCTCAACAGGGGTCATTTTGCCCCCCCCCCCAAGGGACATTTGGCAATATGTGGAGATAATTTTGGTGTCAAAACTGGAGGAGGGGGTTGCTACTAGCATCTAGTGGGCAGAGGCTAGGGACGCCTCTAAAGATCCTGCAACGCCCAGGACGGCCCCACAAAAATAACTATCCAGCCCCAAATGTCAACAGGGCCGAGGTTGAGAAACCGAGCTATAAATTACAGCCAACAGTCATTTCACAGGTGGTATTACTAAAATAAACTTGAACAACTACAGCTATATGCATCTATAAGAAAAGTCATACCACATCCCCTTCAACAAAATTATGTATGTGTCTACAGATGACACGGCAAAGGGAAAAAAAATGACCACACTATATGACCAGATTTTTAATGTGAAACAGCCATGTAACCACAGCTTTCTTCTTTCAACTGTCAGAAAGCAAAGTTACAAATAAACAGAAGTAATATTTCTTTTCCATAATTACAGTCCTTAAAGGAGTCACAATCCAAAAGACACTATCATGTGGACTCAAATCTTTCTCCCTCCTTAGTTTATCTACACATGTATTCAAGAAAATCTTTAACATATTGAAATTCATGGCAAAGAATGCAGTGCTTCTTTCCTGCCCCCAAATAAGAAAATGATTCATACCCTTTTCCCTCCTCAAATAACAAATTGATATCTCAAAATTATTTAATTTTACTCTGAAATGACTTACCTTCTCATAAACATTTGTTAGAATGTAATTAAAACATTTTGTTTCTTTGCAGTATCTGAACTACAGAACAATTCTTTAAGCAAATACTAGAAAGGGGCAAAAAAAGAAAATACTCCCCATTTAAATAAAATTTATTCTGAAGACTAATTATTTAAGTGACACGGAACCTTACCTTTAAATAAAAGCATTAGTTTAGGGAAATAATTTCATAAACAATATACAGTCACATTGGACTCTGTGGAAGTCATTAAATTATATTCAGAAAATATAAAAATTAAGGGGAAAATATTATAATAAATGAAAAATGCAGTATGATATAGAATAAAAGAAAAGAAAAACAATGCGAAAGGAAACAAACAAACAAAAGACACTAAGACTGGAAAGAAATACACCAAGAGACCAATAATGGTTGTGTTTTATGTGCTGAAGCCACAGAGGTTATTTTTCAATTTACTGCGTTTTCTAAATCATCTCTATTCAGAAAGCATATTTTTAAAAGAAAAAAATTAAGAGGATAAATCTTTTATCATGTTCTCAGTTACTGAAATTTCATATATCTGTGAGTCCTTCCCAACCTATCTTCATCTCCGGCTATACACACACTACGTTATTTCCTAACTTGTTACAGATTGACTGCATTTCTTTAAGATATATTTTTGAAAATGCAATAAGGTCTTTTAGCTGAATGACTACAGGGATAATTAGCATGTATTTTAAAACACAAAATGACTCTTCCACAGAGCAAAAACATTGATCAAAATACAGCTCGCCTGCATCTTTTTCTTACCCCACTTTCTCTTTGTGAAATAGGCATCAGCATTAGGGTCATTAAAGTGTCTGCTCATCATAGTCTCTCCTCCAGCATGGAAATCATATGCAAACACAAGAGCTTAAAATAAAACACAAACACTCATTACTGCAATCTGGCTTCAAACAGTGAGGTCCACATGCAGAAAGACAATTACAAAGTACTTACAAGGCTCTGCAAATGCTTTAGTGGTAAATACCTCACGCAACGTTACAATATTTGAGTGCTGAATTTTTTTCCACATATCGACCAACACCATGCACTTTGTGTTAACAAGACGAAAACCTGAAAAAGAGAATTTTTTCTACTAAACTGGAAATGGCATCTCCCCCCTTATTCCCTCAGAAATGTGAAGAAAAAGCCATGTTTTTTATATATTATATATACAGAGGGTGCCAAAAAACTGCATACATATTTTAAGAAAGGAAAACTGTATTAAAATTGTAATAATCACTATATACCGATAACAAAAGATGAATACAATCACGTTTGACTTCTGCAATGACAAGAGGTGCCAAAGTGGTTCCCATCAGCGTCCAGACACTTCTGATTACGGTGAACTACGGCTTGAGCAACGTTAACCAAATTGTCCACTTGTATACATTTTTTTGGCACCCCAGGTATATATGTCACTTATGAGTTACTAATTTCCAAATGAAACCATAAATTTATTCATTATCATTTAAACTCATGTATTAAATAGATAGAAATATTCAAGAACGTTTGAATAACTTTAGCCTTAATCATATGCTCTTAAAAGAGGAAAGCTTATCGCCCTTACCATGTATCCTCCGAAGGCAATATGGCAGATCATCTTTGCTATTTACAGCTTTGTAGCAAGATGTAATGTATCCAAAATTACTGGATTTCTGTATACGGTTGGGCGGTGGCAGTGGTTCTAGAGGGAATAGGCTATGGTAGCTGTCAACTTCTGTAGGGACTGCTAGAGTAATTCACAGGAAGATGACTTTTAACTCGCAGGCATTCATAAATCTCTCAGAGTAATAAAGAAGAAATCAAATCTATAAACTACTGGCATCAACACACACTTGTACTCAAGAACAGTGTCAACATTTATAACAACTCTATAAAACAAACTGATTTCACTATCAATAAAAACAGGCATTATAAAACAACCAAAGAATAACTAGATTTCATGCACTCAAAAATATTTATCTTTTATAGCACAATACAACAAACACTAGAAATAATTTTATCACTTAGAGATATTAAACAGTTCTGATTCTGATGTTGAATAAAAATCAAGATAGATTTTGCTTCTTTAAACATTTTATTTTGTATAAGACACATTTATACAATGGCGTTAAGCTATGAACTTTTGTTTTGAACACGTAAGAAATTCAAAATAACATTAAATTGGAGAGTGTGCATATGTGGCATGTCTGTGTGTGTATATATATGTATAAATACGGGAATCTGTATTAAAACTCTCCAACCATTCAGTGGAACAGCATAGTTTTAACCCCTAGCAAAATATGAAAGGAAAAAACTAAAATTACCACCATGCCTGCCATACTCCTCAAAGAAAGCAAAATTATGTTTAAGGAAATATAATGCATTGGGATTTGCTCATGATACTCTGCTAGGCATTAAAAATGTGAGTCTCGATTTGTTGTTTCTTATAAAGACTAGAAAGCTGTACATGAAAATGTATTTGGTGGTTGGTTTCTCTACAGAGTACAGGCAATTTATTTTCCTTTCTTTATTGCTCCCTATTTTCTAGAACAAACATGTATCAGTTTTACAATCCAAAGAGACAAGTAGTTTTTCAATGCCTCAGATACAATCAACTACATTTTCCAAATGAACAGCTTCCATGCTGTGAAATGTCTTGAATGACTTACGAATGCTCACGATATTTCAAGTGAAAAGCAGCTAAGTGAACATGCAGAATATGCATAGAAAACCATCTAGAAAGGAATACAGCAAAACTTTAACAATGGTAACCACTGAGTGGGAGGATTTTTCTCCTCTACACTATTCTGTATTTGCCAAATTTTAAAGTAAACATGTTTAACACTGTCTTTAAAACATAGTGATAAATAAATCTTTAAAAAAAAACTCACAAATAAAAGACAACTGATAATTTTTGATCTATGACTGTGGAGAAACACAGCTGAAAGCCAATTAAGAAAACTCTGATTCCAGAAGACAGGTTTAAAAGGACCTCTCTGCCTTTGCCAAATCTTCAGAGTCATTATCTTTTAGTTCTTGAATCCTATGAGATAGGATTCCCTACTTCATTAAGTAAGGGAAGTTAAGGATTACACATCTGGAGGGCGTAGAGATGCAAACCCAGGGCTCTCATTCTGTAGTCTTGTCCTCTTAACCCCGAGATGGCATTCTGGCCACAGCGCAAAATATGGATTCAATGTAACTTTCAAACCAAGGTCAAGTGGCATGTTCTACTGAAATAAAGGCGGTATAATAGACGTATACACACAAGTGAAGATAGCTGTAACTTGCTCATTTATTATTATTTATTTGAATGATCAGTGTAATTCCCACAAATGATAAATAAATTTTGTCTCCTAGCTATTTCATAAGCAATTAACTTCAAATTAGTAAAAATGTACTGAGTACCTACTATGTATTATTAGTGAGCCCATATTAATGAAATACGGGTTCTTTTTAGGAGGGTTAGAGATTTATATAAAACATAATACAAGGCAAAATAGCTATTAAAAAGGTACAATTCACCACGGAACTGGTTCTTAAAACTTCGGCACCCTTCAGTTACCTAGAGGCTTGTGAACACAGCTTGCTGGGCCCCAGGTCCAGAGTTTTTGACCCAGTATGTCTATAGTAGGGCCCAAGAATTTGCAATTCTAACAAGTTCCCAAGGTGATGATGCACATGGAAACACAGAGAAGGGAGCCATTCCCAAGGATATCACGAAAGATGTCACAGAAGACTTGGCATGTTTACTACAAAATGAAGGATGAGGCTGCTTTCAATGAGCTAAAACGAGTGGAAAGAGAGTGCTTTATGATAAACAGAACACCAACAACAAACAAGGCTTGAATGTGTGCACTGACTGTCCAGGGGTGGTGAAATCTCACGTAGTGGGAGAACACAGGACACCACGGACGAGGCGCCGAGTGGAGATACAGCTGAGAGAGGTGTGCTGGGATTAAATCACATGGAAATTTAAATGCTATAGTAAGGACCCGAAATGTACTCTGCCAAGCAGTGGAACTCACATCATCAGTGGGACCAAGATCATGTGAGAGACACAATCAACTAAAAATTGTATGCTCTTAACTCCTTCATCCCTGTGCCTACTATTTCAAACAAGTCATCCTGAGTTCCATATACTGCAGCGGAAACAATTAGGCTGCAGCACAAAACTACGCATGACCTAAAGGATATCCGTCCATTGTCTGATTCTGATTCTATAGAAGATAATGTACACCTCTGCAAGCCGGAGATTACTGATAGCACTGCAAAGTAATTCCTGCCTACGCAGAGGTAGATTCTGTTCTGCCTAGTGGGGGTTCAACTGACTCCCCTCCTCCTCTGTGCAAAAGCCAGGTTGCACACTCATTTCGTCACCCTTGATTCATAAAGTCTTATGTGACTAACTCCCCCATGACTTAAATAAAATCTTTAATACGTGCTCATTTTTACATCTAGACATTATTTTACTTTTTTTTCAGAAAGTCCTTTTTTAACACTACATTTCCCAGTCTCCCTGAAATAATCATATGTGGTCTAATATTAACCTTAAAGACTGCACCTTTCCACTAATAGACAGGAATACTAATCAACAGGTTCTGCTCCGGTTTCCAGCCCAATTTAACAAGTGCACAAAATTCACTATGAATCAAGGGCATAGGAGTGCCTCGATCGTTGCTAGGCATCAAAAACCAAAGCTAATCAACTTGGAAAATTACATGGAGCCGCAGTCTTAATTTTAGCCCCAATTTTTAGTCTGGGGTCAAGTTCCACAAAATAACATTAAAAACAATGAAAAAAATGTTTAGTTTCTTTCTTCTATTCAACCCTACTCCCCTCAAAGAACACACAGAATGACAGGTTGGATCTAAGATACTGAGATCCACTGGGGTAAATCCACGGCGGTTTCTGAACCTCCGCGCTGCTGACACACTGGATTGGCTCGTTCTTTGTTGTTGGGACCGCCCTGTGCACCGCAGGCATTTAGCAGCACCCCCGGCCTCTAACACCAGTAGCCAGTCACATCCCACTGCCCGCTGTGACAACCAAAAATGTTCCAGATATTGCCAAAATGACCTAGGAGGGATAAAATCATTCCTGGTTGAGAACCACTGACCTACATGAAATAAATTTTGATTTTAAAGATGAGAAGTACTAATTTGATGGGAGTACAACATATGGAATGGAAACAGAAAAAAGTCAGACCAAAGATGAATAAATGAATCAAAGTGACAAAGGTTAACAGTAAACATGAGACATGAAAAAGATCAGTTAGAGCAGTGGCAGAAAAAAACACATATTAAAACTTGTTTAAACCCAGGTGCAGAGAATTGGATTAACCACAATCTTTAGTCGGTGACACTCAAATCGCTGGTTCATGTTTATACATGGCCTGCTTCTATTTAGGTAATTATCTTTAATAATATAATAAGCATCTACAAGCTCAGCAGGCAAAATGAAAGCTCAGACCTTGACTTTAATTTACATCTAAACATATGGTTCTCGCTACCAACCTTTGCCTTCCTTCTCTTTCTTGTCCTTCCCTTTATATAGTTTCGTTACACCTGCATGTAGCTCTCCAAAGTTTATTATGTGTGTGTGTGTTTATACATGTACATGCACATACTCATGTATTTCCATAAAAGTAAGTAAATACACATAAATTTTAGTTAACTTTCTAAAACAGGTATCATGCTGTATATAGTCTCTTGCAACTCACTTTTGTACTTCATGTTACATCACTAAGATCCTTCCGTACTGTTCCATGTCAGAGCACGTTCTTCATTTAAACTGCTGTATAATGCCCCACTGTCTGACAAGATCACAGTTAATTCACGCCCCCTCCTTCAGATGGGCATGTGAATTGATCAAGCTTCCTGCTACTGTGAGCAGGGATATTATGGATACTTTGTACATTTCCTGGTTGAAAATGTATAGGACTTTATCTATATCTAAGAGCAAAATTGTTGGATCACAGGGAACAGAGATATTCAATTTACGTTTTCCAAAGTGGTAACAGGTTCACCGAGTTACACCACTGACAGCAATGCACTGGAGAACCTGTGACTCCAGACCCTAACACTTCAGACGGTCAGACTTTATTTTATTTGTATCACCAGTGATGTCCAATATCTCTTCTTATATTTATTGGTCATATGAATTTCTACTTTCTTGAAATGCCTATTGTCAGCCTTTGATCATTTTCTTTATTGGACTGTTTAGGCTCTTATTCATTTGTGTTTTTTATACTCCTTGTTAGTTGTGTAAATAATTTCTTACAAATTTTATCTTTATTATAGGTTATCTTTGGATTGTTTTAAATTTTAATTTGGTAAAATTTATCAGTATTTTCTTTAAGAGTCAATAATCTTTGTCTCCTGTACAGGAAATCTTTCCATCCTGAAATGTTAAATCTATTCATTTATATTTTATAGTGAGAGTTTTAAAGTTCTGTTTTCAACATTTAAGTTCTGAATCTATGTGGAGTTGACTTTGGGATGTGGTGTGAGACAATGATCCAGTTTTACCTGTTACCATAAAGAAAGCCATTTTTCCAGTGCCTTCCTCTCCCCACTGATATGCCACCTGTATCTCAGAATGTGTCTGGGCTCTCCCTAGTCTGTCCCGTTAATCAATCTCTCTACCCCAGTGCCATTACCACATTGTTTTAGTTACTACAGACTCAAACCAAGCCCCCCCCCCGCTCAATCCCCAACACACTCAGAATCCTAATCATAATCTTCCAAGTGCCGTAGGTAGTCTTAGCCCTTTTCTCTTTGATAAATTTTATCATATACATGAAAAGCTGTTATGCTGTAATAAAAAAATAAATTAAAGGCCAAACTTTGATTAGAAGCTTTCGACCTTCAGCCCTACCTAACCCTCCCCACTCCACCCCTCATCCTCACCGACATCCAGGGAGGAGTGGGGCTCGAGATTGAGTTAATCACCAAGAGTCAAAGATGTAATCAATCATGTCCACACAATGAAACTTCCATACAAACTCCTGAACAGCAAGATTCAGAGAGCTTACAAGCTGGGGGACACACTGAGGTGCTGGGAAGGTAGCACACCTCGAGACGGCGAGGAGGTCCCCACTCCACCCACCCCCTCTGCATCTCTTCCACTTGGCTGCTCCTGAGCTGTATCCTTTACAATCGACCAGTAACAGTATGTACAGTGCTTTCCTGAGTTCTGGGAGTCATTCTAAATTACCAAACCTGGTGGGAGGGAGGGAGGGAGGGAGGGAGGGTGTGTGTGTGTGTGTGTGTGTGCGCGCGCGCGCGCGCCAACCTCCAAATCTGTAGTTGGCCAGACCGAAGTGTGGGTAGCCTGGGTACACCATTTTAGCTAGCATCTTAAGTGGGAGTGATCTTGTGGGACTGAGCCCTTAACAATTCAATTGTTAGGACATGAATTAGGTGTCACAAGTATTCTGAGTAAAAACAGCTCATATGCTTTGACTAAAATTACGTTGAATCTATAGCTCACTTTAGAAAAATTGCCATCTTAATCATTACGTCTTCCTATTCATGGATATAGTATTTCACTCTATCTTATTTAACACCTCTTAATAAATCCACCCATTGAGATCTTCTATATCTTTTGTTGTATTGATTCCGAGATATTGGTATTTTGAAACCATTGTAAATAGCATCTTTTCTTTTAATCATATTTTGAAGTACACGCTACTAGTCTATAGAACTGCAACTGACATATATTACTCTTATATCCAGCTCTTTCATAACTCTATTATAATTTCAGATAATGTCTAATGTATAGTCATATAATTTATACATGACTGGAATCATAAAGACTGGACTGGCAAAAATAAACCTTTTTCTTTTTCCCTTTCACCCTTACTAGGGCTTCAAAGGCAATGCTAAATAATTAAGGAAAACTCCCAACCTGACCGCTTCAAAGGTTATGACAGCTAAAGTTCCCTGCTCATCTAATCTGGAAAGATAAGCCTTAAGACCCGGTAGCCGGACATACGCCCTCTGAAGTGTTGAGCAGTCAAAACACACAGTAGGCTGTGCTGAATCCTTGACTACAGCGACGTTTTGCGGTTATCTCTATGGCAAATGCATTCCTAATGTATTATTTACAAATGTTAAATTTTTTAACTAAAATTTAAAATGTTAGTTAATATTTAATCGTGCTATAAAAAGAATAAGCTGGGGAAAGAGATTCTAATGTTCTCTTACAAACACTGTGGTACCGTCAGAAAAACCTAGACTCCCAAGCCTGGCTCAGCAGTTCCCAAAAACACTTACTTAACCTGCCTGGCAACTTCAGTGTTCCTCCGTGTAAAATAAAGATAATAGGATTAGTATCTATGTCACAGGGTTGTTCTAAGGAAGAAAGTAAGACATTTCAAAGCATTTACTCAGTAATCACCTTTCCCTTCTGCTCAAGAACCTATACACTTTCATTAGTTTCAGCAGACAATAACATTCTAGTGCACAGGGAAGAAAATCACCACTAATTCTAAAACTACCCAGTTTTTTTGATGAACTAGAATACTATCACAAGTAGAATTAATTTAAATAAATTAGATGATCAGTGGCATCTTGTAACTCTTCTTAAGTAGATTTCAAATAAATATACTCATAAAGTCATAATTAGCTAGTTTAAGACATAAAAACATGCAGGACTACAAAAGAACCATAACGTCCTTTAAAAGGCAGTATGAATCAACTTGCATTTTACCTGGCATATCTGCTTGATCAATTTGAGCCATTGTTATTAAATGTCTGTTAATCAGCTCCTAAGAAAACAAGTATATTTACATTTAACACAGCTTCTGAAATCTGGATTTTCTATTATAACTAAGTAACAAAAGTGTTAATATTTTGGGTATGTGCATTTTTTAAAGTTGATATCCTGAAATGACATTTCTAATAAGAGCTAAATGTCTAAATCCCAGTCCTAGGTATATCTGCCCCTAACTGACGTGGTACTTAAGTAACTGAGCTATAATCCAGAGCGTGTAACTAACGCTCTGGCTGAAAACACAAGGTCCACTGTAAGTTTCTCAATAAGTCACTTTAAACACAAGGTCCACTGTAAGTTTCTCAATAAGTCACCTTACGAACATTGTACTGGTGCACTCACTTCTGTGAAACAAAAATATTTCTGAGAAGCTAAGCGTAAAATGAAATTCTACGTATCAAATAATATCTAACAGTTTAACAAAAAAAATATTTTACAAAACCTACTTTACAGAAAATATTGAGCTCTACTAAAAGGTTTATTTCTGAGCCAAACTCCCTATTCTCAACCTGTAGATATTAGCAAAAAGTTTTCTGAAGGTTAGAAACGATTTAAATAATTTATTCATATACTTCAAAGAAATCTTTCAATACACAGATATGAAGTGCAGAAACATGGCCCATTTAAATAGCCATTCTATATTTTATTTCCTAACACATCATTACTTGCAATTCTCTTGAAAAACAGCTTTCCTTAAATAAATGTCAATGAGAACTTACAAATTCTCTCTGCTTTAGTACAGCATATTTGATTAAAGACTATGAAACAATATGATTTTGAAAAGAGGCTGTTCCTTCTGTCAGGTCTCTGTTAAAAGCACAAATGACATTAAGCATCCCCAGTATGAATTGGGAACACGTACCTGTCGGAGCTCATCAGCCATGAAGAAGGAAGGTGCATTTGCTTTTGGTTGCATATAAGCAACGTGAGGTGCAGTGGGAGGATAAATATGATAGTTTGGAAATACCTAAAAAGATAGGGAGGGAGAGAATGTAAGGACCAATTTTTCTCAATTGATAAGCTTTATCATGATTTCATGAAAGTTTGAATCTTTAAATGACAGTGATAAATTGATATATTTAAAAATCTTTAAATGATAGTGAATTAAACATCTCAGAGAACAGCTGTTACCAGTATACTTTCTGAATGAATTCATTTAAAAAATAATCTTATATTTAATAATCAATGAGAAAGGAAACACTTCTTCAGATACAGTGAAATTTAAGCTCCAATGAGAGGCAAAAGTAGCTCTTTGGATGAAACGTTACACCAGTTTGCAAGTATTCTTAAAAGCACTTGAAGACAGGAAGAAAACAGGTATTAAAGGTGTTTGGGTACGGTCAGACAACGAAGTAACACCACCCTGGCCGCCCAAAGAATTGCCCTCTTGTGGGCTTTTTATGGCCAACCTAAGTAAGTGTTACCTAAGTACTTGTTAAGCACTTTGAACTGCCAAAATAAGGAGGACCGATTTACTCTGCGCCAGCAGCTTAAGTGGACAGAAAGGTGCGACAATATATTTACCTTCTAAGCAAACCACAATGGTTACTAAATCTGTTTCCAGCTTCCTGATTCCCACCACTCTGCTTTCTCTTCCTTCCCCTCATTGGTCCATGACACAATTTCAAAGTACATTCTAAAATTTCTTTTGCTCTATTCTTTCATTTTAAAAGCTAAAACAAACATTTCTTTTCTCTTTTAAAAATTAATTCAGCCAGTTTCTGTTGCCCTCAGATGATTATTCTGCTCTGGATCTCAACCAGGAAATGGTTTTGCAATACTTGTTTCCTTTAACTTCTCTCTGCAGGGAGAATAATACCTCCTTTTTTCTTGCCTTGGTTTCCTCACATCAGATAGCAGTTTGGCTTAACTACCTCACATTTACCATGAGCATATTTTTAAGAGTGGTTTGAAGGTTAAAAACATAAAAATGTATCATATATAATCTCTACAAAAACAGCTGAGAGTTTTGTGACAAAAGAACCTCTTTATAGATTAAATTTCTTCTTTCTATAAATAAAATAAAAATGTAAATAATTATAAAATATAATAAACCCCCAAAAGATAAAACATGGACAGAATTCTTACTTGAAAGAACCAAGGAAAGTCTCTACTCTACCTCAATTATTTGACCTTCTGTTCGGCAAGCTGTTCTGTGATAACTTTTGAAAGATCTCTGACCAAAAACAAAACAAAACAAAAAACTATTAGCTATTTTATTATTTTTAAAAAAACATTCACATTATTTACAAGTACTTCTATAAATGTTTTCCCACTTATTTCTCATAAGGTGGTTAGGTATTATTATCCCCATGTACAATTAGGGAACCAGTGCCAGAGGTACCAAGATTCAAGAGTCACAAAACAATGGCAGAACTGGGACTCTTAATCTGCTGTCTTTCCATTTAAATTGCCCTTCAGTAAAACATTAATCAAAATAAATCATTCATTTAACTTGTGGAATCAAAATCTGCTTACCAAAATCCAAATATACTTTCATCTATGCCTATCATATAAACATGTCAAAGTCTTTAGATAAGCTTTCGTATTTTAATGGAATTTGGCTTTTTTAGTCACGAGCTCTCTCTCCGTCTGCTACTTACTTTTCTATAGTTAAAAAATAATTTTGAATACGGACAAAATAACGAAGCTAAAAAATACAATTTATGAAACATGACAACTCTTCCCCTCCCCCTCCTCTCCTGAGGATTCCTTAGCAGCTAGCTCTTTCCTCATTCATAATCAGGCCCCCTAAAGAATGATTCATATTGGAGGCCTCCTATCACTAGTGTCCTCCACTATCCAGAGATCTAACTATTAAATCACTGCCTTCCCTGAGGCAAGAGTTTATCATCAGTTTGCTTTCGGAAACCATCTCCTTTCTTTAACTTCTTACTAGAGCTAAAACTACCTATAAACAAATGTCAGCAAACATCAACACCAGCTAGCACCAATACTGGGTAACCACATAAGCGAAACATGCTATAGAATCCTAACTACAGCTAATTTCTGATTAAAACCAGATATGCCCCAAACTAGAGTTCTTCTTAATGCAAAAACAGATTACTTTGAAGAGATTGAAGATTTAAATTAGCATCTAAATTAGAAAATGAAATACTTTTTCACATCACAATAAAAAGATGCAAGGGGGGGGCAAACTTGCTCATTAATCTCATTAAGAAGAAACTGATTAGAGTACTACGACTCCCTTTAATGCAGACATACCATTCCAGTCAGAGGGGCTGGAGTTGTGTCTGTATAGAAATACGTTGTCCCACCGACAGTTTCCTTTTGGATCACCTGACCAGAGGCTTGGGTCTGAGACACAGGGTTATTAACAGGTGTAGAGGCACTAGAAGGCACCATGTAATTTGCTGGATTTGGAGTGTGACTTCTTCTTCTGGGAGCAGGAGACGTATGTGGAGTGATCTTGGGGGAATGAAGAGGGGAAGACCCAGCAGACAATGACATTCCTGAAGAAGATGTAAAAACATTTCTTAGGGAGCAAAAATTGATTTTAGAGGGAAAAAGAATCTGTAAAATAAAATGCAAACATTCATTTGGAAGAAACATCATCTTTATCAAATTCTTTAAGGACAAAGACAACAGATATAAGTTTATCCGGTTTTGATCAGAGAAAGCTCTGATTAAAACAAATGTAAAGAAGTTTGTTTTCAAATAGTCATTTCCAGATAAATTAGGAAATTTAATGCAAGAATAGTCTCCTCCATATCAAGGTTTACATGAGAAACTTCAACAGTATGTAAGGGGTGAATCAACAATAATTTAATTAAAAATGAGAAATAAACTGGGACACTTTATGAAATTATACCTCTTATAAAAGAAAGGCTTTTTTATAAATTCCTTTTTGTTAAGCATCATTTAAAACTATAGCTATTAACAATACAAATACCACATTCCTTAAAATATTATAGTATTAAAATTCAAACTATTTAATGAGATTTACTAGATTTTTTTTTTTTTTTGTCAAATACAATTAACAAAATGGTTGAAAAAGCAAAAAAACTAAGTCTAGCCTTAGTTGAAATGCATGGCAGCTTAAACACATTTTAAAAATCAAGCAGTATACTGTTTTGATGCCTTTTGTCTTTAAGTCCAAATAGGCATAATTAAAACAACTGAAATTTTCTGCAGATGCATACTTTGTAAAATTAGGCCAACTGAAACCAGTGTGTTCCAGGGAAAGTTTTCCCTAACACACACAGTAGAAACATTAGAGAGAGCATACTGTATAATGAACGACCTGTAGTGAGGAAAGGGAAGGACAATTGTCTTTACCCTTCAGGAGATTCCAAGCTAGCTGAGAAAACAAGACCAGGTCATCACATGTAAAAGACAAAATGACTTACAAAAACACTCAAATACAAATTAATATACTGCAAACTGCATGCATAAATGCAAATGGTGCAAATTAATTAAAACCAAGTAGTTAATTAAAGGCTTAATGGAAGTGATCAGTTCTGAGCAGAGAGTGAAAAGCGTTTCTAGAGCTACAGTTACACTTCCTGAAAACAACTGGCTTATCCAGCAACTGTTTTCTGGCTCCTTGGGAAATGACTAAAATCCTCCACCTTTGAAGTCATACACCATCTCACAATTCCAAACAAAAGTTGCCAAAATGTCTCTGGTCACAGAAATTGGATTAACAGGGATACGAATCTCAATTTCTAAGAATTCGTAAAGCACCAACACTGTTTTCTGAAAAGATGTTAAGTGAACAAAAGTAAGGTGAGAACTGAGATAACAATTTATCTTTACTTTGGAGAGCCCTCTGCGCTTTCTGAAAAGCCTTCACAGAATTACTTTGTCTGATTTTTCTGAGCAAATTACTGAGTCGGTAGGCGACGTAGGGTAAAAGCACCACATCCCTGAGCCGTAGGAGGTTGTATTTGACCAAGGACATGTGCGCAAAGCCAGGCCTCAAATACCCACATCTCCAAACCCCCAAGGTAATACTCCCACTGCTATAACACAACATGTACTGCACCGACATTAAAATAGGCCAGGAATTCTCAAGAAGGTACTAAATGTACCTCAGAGCAGCTTTAAAAATATAAAACCCCTCTAAAACAAAACAAAAACAAAAACACTATAAGGAAGCCAAGCTACTATATTAAGATACAAGCCTAATGTTTTTAAAAAACTGTTCCAGAGTTCTGTTTTTCTAACTCTATTATACATTTAACTGCAGGTTAATCCATGCAGCAAAAATTGGGAGGATTACTAAACTATTTTCAAAGGATCAATACTCCCCACTTATCTAATATGAAATGCATTTAGACAGTTTTCCTAACGCTAGTCTCTAAAAGTTTCTAAAATAAAAGTGGCCAAGTTACCGAAGAGGTAGATTTACTACCTTTAAACGAAATAACAGCAATCCAGTTCTTAAGCACTTTCCATGTGTTAGGCACCAATAAAAGTGTCTCGCGGATGTAAGTCTATTAAATCCTCACAACAACCCTGTGAGGTAGGTACATCCTATTCAGCACAGAGGAGGAAACTAACTTAAAAAATTTTTAAACTTACTATAAAGACAAACATAGGTTACTAAACAAAAGAATGGAGATTCAAACTCAGATCTAGTATTTGATTCCAAAGCCTGTGCTCTCAGTCAGTATTTCTACAGCTGCCTCATCCCTAAATCTTATACTAGAGACTAGAAAGGAGACCCATCACACTGAGCAAGTAGCGTCAGCCAGCGTGATTACATGAGCTATGGGAGAGGGGACTCCCAATGTAGCATGCGGTGAAGGGACAGCTTCTGACAGCAAAGCAGGTGAGTAAGTAAGAGGTAAAAAAAGAGGTAAGAGGTAAGTAAGAGGTAAAAAGGGAGAATCTCTCTTTAAGACTGAATACATGGAAAGAGATTCCCCCAAAACAATCTGAGGTCAGTTAAGAAGGAAATTGATGTATAGTAAAATTTATAAGTTGTAAGTAAGACTTCTCTGAAGAATTTTTAATTTTGTGGCTATTGTAATACAAAATTGCAGCACTGAAATGTGAGTTCATGTATTTGAGCTGACGCTGGCTGGAGTTATTTAAATACATTCAAAATAAAACATGTAAAATAATATCACCACCCATAAGGAAACTCCAACAGGAAATTTAAATTGTATAGGAAGCTAAAAATAAAATTAACCCCTAAATTACAGAAATATCAAATCTAGTCGCAAAAGGCACAGCCTTGTGCACCAGAATATTTTATAAACATGTTAAAGAACTGAATAAAATACGCACATATTTTCTTGGAGACAGGTATTCTGTACTTAGTATTGTGAAGACAACAACCACAACACATTTAATATCACTGCCTAAATACAACACGAAATTATAAATACCATGAAGTAGAACCAACTACAGAAATGAGTAGCTAAAAATAAAGGTAGGTTAAAATGAACAGATTTAATTTCATCTCTCTCATACATAAATATTCCTTTCTAAGTTTTATCTTTCTATATACGGGGTGGGGTGGAGAGGGGTGCTACTTGTGGTTATTATAATACTGTGCTATTAACTGGTACTCAATCACTAAAACACTTGAGCAAATACAGTATGAGGATACCAAAAGAGACAATATAAAGAATGAAAAATTTGTATTTAAAAAAAGGTGAATTAGAATTATTTCATTTTTGTATTTATCTTTTGTATTACTTTTTGTAATTTACTCTTAGAATGACATTTTAGTGACATCATATATAACTACACTATAACAATTTCTTATTAAGTGAATATGCAAACAAATATTCAAGTCATGTATGATAAATTGTTTCAGAACACTTGAAAAAATTCTTCTTAAAAGTATCTAATTCAAATAAAAGTGAGGAATAATATGGAAATGGTCACTGGAGGAATTAACCAGAGCAAATAACAAAATAAAGAAATGAGACATAAAAAATTTCAAGGCTAATTTATGGAGGCAAAAGTGTCAGTGTTTCTGGATGACATGATTCTTTTTATACCTGAAAAACCCAAGAAAACAAACAAAAAAAGGCTTGTAAATAATGACAGAATTCATTATACTAAACGGTTACAATATTAATATATACCAAATGAACAGCCCTCCTAAACAGAACCAACCAATTAGGGCAATACAGTTTTTGGGAAATGAAAGACCAAGCTAACAGGGATACCCTCCGTCAACCCCCACCAATGTTATGGATACATAGAACTACAAGATAAAACACAATACCCAAATTTTAAGAGTTGAGATGAAAAGAACAATAACAACAAAAATTCCAAGAGCAAGAAAATAGGGCAGAATTTGGAATTATGAGGTTATGTTGCAGGAAGTTTGAAAAAATCACAACCTAGGTCACATATAGTCTCTACAAGTAGAGGTTTTAATGCCTATGTGGACATACGAAACATGGCCTTCAAGGCCACAAAATGTGAACGGAACTCAAATTCCAGGCCAGGAGCCTGGAAAAACTGCACCACCAGTGAATACAGGGGGAGATACTATCAGCCCACAGAGGCAAAAGGCAAGGTTGTGTGTGGAAGAGAGGTGGAGAAAGGGAAGAAAGATGGGATGGCATCAAGAGAATGGAAGCCCACGGGCCGGGCCGGTGGCTCAGATGGTTAGAGCTCCGTGCTCCTAACTCCAAAGGCTGCCGGTTCGATTCCCACATGGGCCAGTGGGCTCTCAACCACAAGGCTGCCAGTTTGATTCCTCGAGTCCCACAAGAGACGGTGGGCAGCGCCCCCTGCAACTAAGATTGAACATGGCACCTTGAGCTGAGCTGCCGCTCAGCTCCCAGATGGCTCAGTTGGTTGGAGCGTGTCCTCTCAACCACAAGGTTGCTTGTTCGACTCCCGCAAGGGATGGTGGGCAGCGGCCCCTGCAACTAGCAACGGCAACTGGACCTGGAGCTGAGCTGCAGCCTCCACAACTAGGACTGAAAGGACAACAACTTGAAGCTGAATGGCACCCTCCACAACTTAGATTGGAAGGACAACAGCTTGACTTGGAAAAAAAAAACAAAAGTCCTGGAAGTACACACTGTTCCCCAATGAAGTCCTGGGTCCCCTTCCCCAATAAAATCTTTAAAAAAAAAAAGAGAGAATCCAAGCCCATGCCTGTACCATGCATAGAGAGAGGAGAGAAAATTCCCAGAGATTCCATGTTATAGAAATCACAGTGGGAAATTAACATAAAAACTTGAATTGTTCTGACCCTGAACATCTAGAAGAAACAAACACCAACTATTTTGATGAACACTTCTACAACCCAGAACACACAGGATCTCTCCCCAGAAAATAATCCTACTTAAAAGAACTCCCAAAATGATAATCAGCCCACTTGAGCATTAGCACCCCAAGAACAATAAATCCCAAATAATAGAACCCTGTAAATGAGATAAAAGAACAATTAAAATGACTAAGAACAGGAAAAAAGTGGCAAACATCATAAAAAAGAAAAGTTATGTTCTTCTTAAACAGCCCTATTATATTTAAGAAAAATACAATCATTAAAATTAAAGGGGCAAAACTCAATGAATGAGTTAAATAGCAAAGTAGACACAATCAAAGAGAGAAAAAGTAAACCAGAGAAGGATCTGAGGAAATTACCTAGAAATAAAACTTAGAAAATATGAAATAAATAAGAGACATATGAAAGGTAGAATGAGAAGGCAAATTTCCAGGATTAAAAAGAAGGAATACTGGAGAAGAAATATTCAAAGAAAAGACGTGATTTTCAACAACTAATTTCCCACATAAATTGTCATTCAAGAAGTCCTGAGCAAGAGTTCCTAACAGAATTAAGTAAAACTAAAACCCATTCAATCAACCAGGTGAAATAGCAGCATGCCAAAGATAAAGAGAAAAATCCAAAAAGCTACCAGAAAAGCGATTATCTAAAAAAATAAAAATAAACAAAAATAAAAAATTACATTAACAGGAGACTGCTTCAGCAACACTAGACAATGAAATAATCTATTCAAAGTAAGGAGGAAAAATAACTATCATCTTCAAGTTTATATACAATTTGCAAATGAAGGCAAAAAGAAGCCATTTTTAGAGTTTGTCACTCACAGCTCCTTGGTGAAAAAACAATTAAATAATCAACTTCTGTAGAGAAAAAACTTCTTCCCCCAAAACATGCAGAATATAAGAATTTGTGGGTAAATCTGAAAAAGCGCTAGTAGCTAAAGAAAAACAATTAGTCTGAGATACATTAAAGTGTTAAAATTCTAGATAACTACAAGATTGAAAAAGGGCAGGATGGAACAAAATCATTAAAAATCCTTGTATTAATATCTTTCTTCCTCTTCAACAATTTTATACTTAGTAAAACATGAATGGTAAAATTCTAGAGGTGACCACTACATAAAATAGAAACATAATATATAAGATCCAACCTCTACCTCACATCGTATATAAAAATTAACTCAAAATGTATGAAAAACCTCAATGTAGGAGCTAAACTATGGAACTCTAAGAAGAAAACAAGTATAAACCTTCATGACCTTTAGCTAAACAATAGTTTCTGAAGATACGACACCTAAAGCAGACATAACCAAATGGAAAAAAAAAAATGGACTTCATCAAAATTTAAAACTTTGTACTTCACGGGAAACTATCAAGAAAGTAAAAAGGCAACCCACAGAATGAGAGAAAGTATTTACAAATCACATATTTGATGAAGTTCTAGTATGCAGAATACATAAAGAACTCTTATAACTCAACAGTAAAAAGAAACAACCAAACTTTAAAATGGGCAAAGGATTTGAATAGACATTTTTTTCAAAGAAGATACACAAATGGCCAGTAAACATATGAAAAGAAGTTCAACATTATTAGTCATTAGGGACATGCAAATCAAAACCAATGATACCACTTCATACTCACTAGGATAGCTATAATCAAAAACAAGGACAATAACAAGTGTTAGTGAGGAAATGGAGACAATAGAGCCCTCATACACTGCTGGTGGGAATGTAAAATGGTGCAGTTCGGCGTTCCTCAAGTTTGCAAACATAGAGCTAACATATGACCCAGAAATTCCACTCCTAAGTATGGTATCCAAGAGAAATGAAGATATAACGTGTACATGAATGTCCATAGCAGTAGCATAATTGTCAAACAGTGCAACAATCCAAATGTCTATCAACTGATTAACGGGTAAACAAAATATGATCTATCCATACGAAGGAATATTATTCACCCATAAAAAGAAAAATACTGATACATGCTACAACAGGGATGAACCCTGAAATTATGTTAAATGCAAGAGGCCAGACACAAAAAGGCACATATTGTATGATTCTACTTATAGGAAATGTCCAGAATAGGCAAATTCACGGACATAAAGTAGATTAGTGGTTTCCAAAGAAAAGGATGAAGGGAAAATGGGGAGTAACTTCTTATAGATGAAGTTTCGTATCGGGGTAATAAATATGTTGTGGAATCAGACAGTGATGACGGTTGCACAATCTTGTGAACATACTAAAAACCACTGAATTTTTCACTTTAAAGTAGTGAATTTTATACTTTGTGAATTATATCTCCACAAAAAACAGTTCGCATCTAAATCACTGTGGGGGGAGTGGGAGGAGGACCAAGAAAATGCCATTAACCCAACCAAAGGGGAGTGGGCAATGAATGAATCGCAAAACAATAGTCCGCTAACATTATTAGCAATAAAAAGATATAACATCTAGTATCAACTTAATTAGAAATGCGCAGGACTTATATGAAGAAAAGGTTAAACCACTACTGACAGAAACAGAAGATAATTGAACAAAAGGAAATAAATACCACAGTTGTTTGTTACAAAGTTATCAACTCCACCTTCAACTAATCTAAAAACATAATGCTGGTTCAACAAAAATAACAACCCAATTTCTAAAAAATTAGCCAAACTAATTATGCCCATGTACAAAAACAAAAATTAAGAAAAAGCCAGGTAAATTATTAAAGGAAAGCAAGTACAAAGGAAAAACAAAGAAAAAAAAAGAATTAAAAAAAGGAAGAAGAAAAAAAGCATGGTATAAGACCACTAGATATTAAAAAGTGATAAAAACTATAGCAATAGCTATCACTAAATGATGGGATGAATAAAAATATAAGCCAACAGATGGTTATTTATATCAAATAAATAAAAACAACTCACCCTTTCCTTCACTGTACCCACATAAATTTCTGATAAATATTCAGGGTGAATATTTAAGGTTAAAATGAAAAGTATCTTGAGTATTTTTTAAAACTATAATGTTATAATGAAACAAAATGTAAAGGTCAAAAGAGAAAATGTTAATTAATTTAACTTCTTCAAAAATAAATATTTCTACACAACATTTAATAAAGGGCTACATTTAATAAAAGGCTAATCTGCTTATAGATCTGAACATCATTAATAAAACTGAAATTAAGCAACAGAAAAGGAGCAAATTACACAACTAGCCAGTTCGTAGAAAAGAAAATTACATGCCTCATGTATACATAAAAAGTTGTTCGTATTCACTGATAATTAAAGAGATGCAAATTAAAACCAGTATAATGTTGGCCTCTTCTTGCATTGGCATAGGCTAAAAGGTTCATTTAGGTGATTATTAAAAGGGTGGGTGGCATATAAATACTATCATACACTTTTAGCATCAACTGTTGCAGCCTCTTTGGGAAGAACATCTGGCAATACAATACCCATCAACTAAAACCTTTTTTATTGACATGATAATGACAAACAATTCAAACAAAAAAAGTTGGAAAATGAAAAATAAAAGCCATTAACTCCATAAAAGTGGATATTTTTGTCTCGCTCATCTTTGTGGCCCACGGGAGTCACTGAATAAACGCCTTATAAACAAACGTTGCGGTTACTTTTAAATCCCTTCCAGGGAAAGACAGAAGTAGTATTTTCTTCTCTCAGAGAGGTTAACAAAAAGTTATCTTCTCACATACGAACGCATCTGAGATGCCAAAGTGATGATACCCCTAAATATGAAAATATTACAAACATTCCAGAATGAGACAAAAATGTCAGCTATGACTACTTCTATACAGTACCACACTAAAGGCCTTAGCCAATGCAACAGAACAACAGAAAACAGATTACAAAGGGAGAGATAAAAACTATTATTTGCAGGTAATACCTGTTCAATAAGAATCTACAAAATATTAGAATAGAATTTATCAAAGTAACCAACATACAAAAGTCAACCACATATCTATGCACGAGAAATAATTAATAAATTTTTATTTTTTAAAAAACACCAATTATAATACCAACAAATACTAAAGTGTCCCCGAATATCTAGCAAAATATATGTAAGATCTGAACATAGAAAATTATAAAACTTTGTGAAAAGACATTTAAGAAGACGGGAAAAAAGAAATGGAGAGTGCCCACGGTCGTGGACAGGAGGACAATACTGTAATGACATTGAATCTCTTCAATTCAACTGAACATTCCATACAACTTCCTGACGACACCATGCTGCGTCACGTGCCCACAAGTCTCCAAAGTTGTTTCCTCCTCCAGTACATTCATCTACAACCCTCCTTGCCAACACTAAATTCTCAAACCCCATCCTCATAGTAAATTCCAATTTACCCTCCTGAAAACTCTCTTTATACAAATTTTGATATCCTTATTTAAAAATTATCCCCATCATTTTGTACTTCATCTTTTGCTGCAGGCATCACCCAATGCGAACTGTCTCTTTATACAGAGGACTGTGCCTGAATCCTCTCTATTCCCAACTATACAGGTAATGGCACAGTGTTGGCATACAATAAATTTGTTGAAAAGAGCGAGCTATAGAGGTGCAAGTTTCCTCTTTTTCATACCAACAATCAAGATTTTAAATACAGCAATAGCTATGGTCAAGAAATGTAAAAGTACTACCACCAGATTTACCTAAGTATAGCAAGAAGTTGGGAGAAGAAAAGTAAATGCTCATGTTATCAAATGACATAATAGATCACCCATAAGTCACTGTCAGAGAGGAATTGAAGAGTTTGGGGTGAAATACATTCTTCTGACAGAGCAGTCTGATTATTCTAGTATTACTCTTTCCAGGTCAATGTAACCTGGGTAAATCTAGGTTACTCAAAGGATTTTAACAAAATTCCAATACCCAAACTAAATCACCAATAATAAATTGTCATGTGTGACTACATTAAAGAGAATGGTTTAGATTAGAAAGTACCAAAATATATGTCATCTTGAACAGAAGAACTGAAGACAAATAGAAGCAGTACAGCCTTCTTAACAAGAGGGCCAATACTTGGGGCCTCACCCAAGAGAACATCATATGAAGAAATGTATATGATCACGTCACCAATACAAAAAACAAATTAACTCCTAAAAATACATTTCTTACTTTTATTCACTTTTTAATCAATCACACCCTCTCCCCAAAATAAAACAATGCACACTGATAGCCCCAAATCAGACACTAAAAATCAGACACTAAGTTTCTTCGGCACTCCTAAACTCGAACAGTGTCTTAAACATATCCAGAATTAGGGCGGGTATAAAAGGTCCACTCCAAAATTCAGTTCCAAGCACTTTTCTCTCCCCACATGTGCTTTCAGTGCTTCAGAGACAAGCTTTATTTCTTAGTCCAGTTCTACCAGGAGCTGTTCTTAGCAGGAGTAAGTTAAGGAAAGTATTTAATTGTCATCATTTTAACAATTAAAAGTTTGGATATCGGGGAGTTATTTGTAATTTGATGCAACCTGTCAAACAAATCTCCAAGATACTCTAGAGAACTATACTGTACGCAGGACAGATTTGGATTGCATAGAACTTTCTAAAATAGAATGTTAGAAGTCACAGAATAACGTCAGGCATGCCCTGAACTCACTGTATGATGTTGATAATAACTGTATACATAAAACTTCTTTAAAATATAACCCGTAGAATTTCTCCATAAATTGACTAACAGAGATCCTTGGTTGGGAGGCCCCAAGACCACCCCCATGTTCAGAAAGGCCCTGGAACCCAAAGGACTCGGCATATGGGGGCACTCATGACTCGGATTTATCACAGCAACGGAGTACTAAGCGTACACATCCATCTCAAGGAAAAAAGGCACAAGAGGCGTCTAGGGGAATTCGTGTCTCAGCTTCCTTACACTCTCTTCCTCTCCTAAGGGGTCATACGGCTCACTCTTCTTCCAGCAACATGTGTGTGACGGATCTGCTCAGAGCAACTCATTAGAGACTCAATGCCCAAGGTTTTATGTGGGACTGGTCACATAGGCACCCTCTGCCTAACAATCCCAGAATTCCAAAGTGCCAGGAGGAAAGTGGTGTGCAGCACAGGGCATAGCGTCTGCACAGTCTACCCAGTCAGTTAGGGAGCAATGGAAACACTCCCCACTCCAATTTCAGGTATCAGCAGAGGACCAACTGTGCCAGCAGGCTTTTTGAAGGATAGCAGTCTTCAGCCTGCTTTGTTAATTAATTTCTGCACAGATACCTTGAATTGTCTCCAGTACAGTCAGTACTTTTTCATAATTCCACTCTATAGTATAGTGAATATTGTTAGAGAGAAATACAAGGGCAAGTGTTTTCTTTTTTTTCTATCTAAACATATGCCTCAGAGAAGGTGGAGGAGAAAAAAGTTAAGCTTTAAGTTTGGGCAATGGATTTATATTGACTCCACTACGTTTTGTCCATACATATTTAGAAAAATTACATATATTAGTGATATACACTCCATGGCTAGAAAATATAACAAAGAAAAAGGAACTATAGTTCATGTAAAAAGGAGGTGAACCTATGTGTTTCATCAGCTGCTATCTCTAGTATTTCAATTATATAAATATACATACTAACTAAATATATATGTTATGGCTTAAAATAAGATTTCAGTTACTAATACTAAACAGAAAATATCATTAGTTAAGTCATAGTTTAGCTTCTAGCATACAAGATTATAGAAGGCATTCAAAAAGTTATGTACTTAAATATTAGAAGTGTATGAAACTAACCTTTATTTTTAGTAAATTACAAATTTTTATATCAATCCTAAAGAGGATCATCTAGACTATGATTTGGTGTATAATCATAAAAATAGCTGCTTTCAATATCAACAGCTTGAAAATCATTCTAGTTCTGGAAAGAATTCTAAAGAAATAGTCCTGAATCCTGAAAGATTTTTATAGTTAAGATGAATGTATATATATACAAAGTATATACATATGTGCTTCTTTTTAAAAGGTAACAAAAAGATTCAACTTTTTAATAAAATAAGTTTTAAAAACTGAATGGGAACTTGAAGGTAAAAGAACACACTGTCAATCAACTGAAGTCTATTAAGGTGGTAAAAATGGTTTTAGGGGAAAACAGCTATAAGTGATGTTCTATGACGTGTACTAAATTTTTTCCCCACGATACAGTTATTTGATTCAGTGAGGAAATATAGAAAAGATACTTAATAACTCTCCCTAAAACAAAGTCAATTTTTTACATTTATACTTTGAATAACCTTGAGCATAAGTTTGCAGAAATATTAAAGGTATCATCAATGTTATTGCCTTATAATAAAAGAATACAGCAAGTCCTTGAATAATGTCATTTCAATGCCACTTCATAAGATGCCATAAGAACTTAACTCTTGTTTATACCAATTAGCCTGTGGTAAAACTGGTTTCGTTACATGTAGTCTCGTTTCAAGTCTCAGAACATATCAAAGATGTTAAGTGAGGACATACTGTATATAAATTTTAAACTCCTAAATTTAGAAATCCTTAGTAAATGTTTTTGCTTCATGATAATCACCCTTTTGAACCACCCTTAAACTCATAATTATCTTTTTAAACATACTTAAGAATCAACTTAATTATCTACTTAAATTTAAAGGTAAATAAGAATCTATTTCATGAACTTGCTAATAGTTTAAAGCCAGAAGTAGATTACACTTCTTATTTTTAAGCCAGAAGTAGGTTACACCTCTCATTTTTACAAACTAGACAACTGGGCCCAGCACAGCCTCACTGATTTGTTCAGTCACATAAACCCAGTGATGACAGACAGTAAACTAGAATCTAGGTCCCTCATAGCACTCTCATGCTACTGAATTTAACCTAAATTTAAATCCTTAATGGTCAGATGAAAATAATGTACCTAGAAGGAAAATTTATAGTAAAAAAAATAAAATGTGATTAAAAGCAGAATTGTCAAATTTCAGAAAATACAAAATGTTAAAAAGAATGCAGAATGGTATTCAAAACATTTATCTGTTACAGTTTCTGGAATTCTACAATAAGCCTCAAAATTGTACTGTCAGTTCTAAAAGTGTAGGTACTGTGAAAAGAAACCAGTTCTGTACATCTATGTATAACTGCGACAGACGAGTGTCATCAGAAGACCCTTAGCTTTAAAGACCGGATTAGAATGTAGTGTTTCTGAAGAATCCTAGCGATACGAATGTTTGGACTATTTTCTTTATTAAAGATTTTTTTAAATTTATACATCTAAAGATATTTGTTTCTCCCTCCAAAAAGCTATTATTATTAAACTGATGAGATGTATTTCATAATAGCATGATAGAATCCAACAATATGACAAACCTTGATTATGATTTGGTCTCTTTTTTGACCAACAAGAGGACTAATGGCAATAATCCTTCCAGATGCTGCCATCAAGTAAAAAAAAAAGTTAGTGTTTTACTAAATTTTAATTTGGGAACATTTCACCATCCCTTTTAAGCCACAAATTGAGGTTAAAAAAAAAAACCTTAAAAAGTAGAAACAAATAAAGATATAACTGAGACAACCACCATGTAGGCATATGTGTATTTTAAAATGTGGATCTAATCCTCAGACTATACAAAATAAAACCAACCATCATCCACACAACAAAATTAGGAAGTAGAAGCTAATAAATACTAGCTTTTACTTCTTTGCCCATAATAATTTGGTCATTCAATCAAATTCAGCTTTGCACATTAATTATCAAAACTGACTAAAAATGTTCTTAATCCAAAGTACCATGCTTAAGGTGACAATAATCACATAAAGAATGAACCTGAAGTTGAACTACATAAAAGCTCACTGGTCTAAAGCCCAATTTTCCAAACTCAGATGTGACAGATGATCATTTGCACTTCTAGCCTAAACAATAAAAGATATTTATCAAGTTAAATATTAAGTAGGTAAAATTCCCATTATTCCTATGTATTTTAAATCATACTACCTTTCAGACGTTATAAACTTTTAACTCTTAACCTGCAAAAGTATATGTGCTACCACACAGATGTACCTTTGGCCAAAGTATTCCTTATGTCATGTCACACCATTTTTAAAAGGTTCCAAAAAGACAATCCACAGTATTCCTGCATAATTTATTATGACCTGGACTATCAGTATAAGAAAAGTTTTCTTCCTGTAGGTTAAATCCATTGTTTCAGATTAAACAATCCATTTAATTAAACATTATTCACATTTCCTCTAAGATTGATTAATAAAAAATACTGTAACTTTGGAAGTAAAAACTGCTAATTATCAAAAGCTTATTACAATATTAGCCATAAGCTGAAATATAAATTATTCACTGACCTAGTAAAATATACACTAATCAAACTAAGTTCAACTTAGTCCAAAAAGTTTCAAGCCACAAATGAAAACTCCCTTTGCAAAGTTAAACAACCCAAATGTCAAAGGGTTTACTTGAGAAATGTTTATAACCCCATGTGAAAAAGGAGCAACTTGGATCCCTAAGGAGACTGCAGAATTCCTAGGAGGACCTCAGGGCACACTACTTCTTGCTGGCCACAAACAGCAGTAACATTTCTACACTTTAAAGAATGGCTCCATGAAATGTGGTGAGAAAACGAAAACAGAGTCAGTAAGAAAACTGATGTTAATTGCCAGAACTGATTCCTCCACAAACCCTGTTTTTACAACAGCAACCCCTATGATTAGGGGAATTAAAAGTTGCTGAACTCAACAATCCCTTCAGTTAAACAAACAGACCCCTCATAGAGCTGTCCAACGCTGCCCAAACTATCCATCCTTTAGTCGAATCAGTCAGTTTCATGAATTGTAGGATTTATCTTCAAGTCCAGTGCTGACTCAGAGGGTAGAGCTTGTTCCCTAGAGAAAACAACCAACAAAAATCAGAACAGCTACTGCTTATAAGCTCTTTCAACACCCAAGTGGAAAGGACAACTTATTGGGTCCAAAAATAGTTCAACTTCCTTTCAACTACAGAAGTAGCCAATAAACTGAGGGCATCTATATGCCACCGGCAGGTCTTGATTAAAGAGTCCTCTCAATTAAAGCAAGTAATGTTAAATAGCTGGAAAAAAAAGAAAAAAGAAACAAAGACAGAAAAAAGAAAAGCTATCACACAAACTATAGGGTTTCTCACTCAAGAAATTTGCAGGAAATATAAATACAAAGTATTCCAAGGGCCAAAGCCGTTGTTTTGTTTTAATATTTGAAAAGCTGGTGTGTGTGTGTGTGTGTTCCACGTATCTAGGGTAGCTCTGCTTAAGGACACACATAAAAAACTAGCAAAGCGTCACATAATTCCTTAAATGCAAGGTCCTTATTCACTAGTCAGAGAAAATATTCTGAATCAAAAGATAAAAAGACTAACAGTCTTAAAAAAAAAAAAATCAACATGCACAGCCTTTGAGCTTCAAGATTGTACCAAAACAAAAACAAGAGGCCTTTCCATTTCATGAGTTAGAGGTTTTGCCTACAATAATGTGTTATTATGGATATGGGAGGAGGGGAAAAAACTCTGTAAGAAAGGCAACAAAGAGCTCAAGCTAATTTCAGAACACTGAAATGTCATTTAGCCCTTTCACATGAATTAGGTCGAAGGTTTTCAGAATAAAACAGACATGTTACTCAAGACTTCCTCCAAAAAGAATCATGAAGGTGACTGATACAACTTTTCATTGTCAAAAATGGATTCATTCCATTATTTACTCAAGTACAGGAAAACATTTTAATCAAGTCACTTCCAAATTTCAACATGGAAAACTCCTGAATCTAAACCAAGAATCTCAATGCCTGAGAGCTCAGATTTACAAAGAACAAACTAGGTGTGATTACACATTGTCTTGAAATTTGTACTTATTTGAATATAGGTATCCGACACTTTGGTAATTTGTAGAGTTGTATGGTTTGGTTTGGTTTTAAAGCCTTACTGATTCCTCACTTTCCCAGCCTCTCTCAGTCCTGATGAGCTAGAGCGGCCCATTGTATGTCATGAATAGGACCTGTTGTAGGCTATCTGGGGAGAAGCCATAAAATAATCACTCAAATCATTTTCTGTAATCTAGGGTACAGATAAGGAATTGCAGTTGATAAGAGCTGCGACTCTTCCAGCTTCCTCCATCTGTGTACTGGTCAGTTCTCTCCTGCTGAGAAACAGGCCAGTGGTTTGTAAACTGTATTAAGCAAGAACTCTAGGCTTCCAAAAATGTTTCAAGCTTCCACAAATTCTCGATTTGAATTTCTTTCAGCTATTTTTTCACTATTTATTAAATCTGTAATAAAATCACAAATGCAAGTCCAAAGTCGTATGCATTCATTTTTTTAACATACTAGAGGTTATCACCAACTTATTTAATTTCTGTTGTGATAGGATATGGTCATGAGATCTCAGAATAAAGCCTCTTTCACCTGTCGCCCCTGTGTGTATATAGGGATTTTGTGTTAGGAAGGTAGTGACTCTGCAATAATCAGTATTTAAATGCACATGTACTCAGACAAAATTGAACAAACGAGTGCACCACTATCCATGTGAATCATAGTTCATGTTCTGTATGATAGAAAATATAGAACAGTGAGCAATGTAGGACTAATTATTATCCTTCACCCACCAACCTCAAGCCAGTGGCATCCAACAAAATACCACAGACTTGTTATTCTCACCGAATAACTTTATGAGTAAATTTAATAAACCTGACCCTGCAAGTTTTATCTGCTTTATATAATTTTAGAGTTGGGGATTGTATACAGACTTCATAAGAGCTCCGCTGCTTTTAAAATATGTTTGAAAAACCACTGTTCTAAGTTCTAATTAAGTTTTGACATTCCTGGTTCAAAGGTCCCGCCAGGGGCAGAAATGGTCACTAAGTCTCAAGTTCTTGATGCCTGCTGTGGTGTAAGTTCCTCCTATACATACCTGTGCTCTAAACCACCTTTCCAGCCGTATTTCCAACTAGCCTCTTCTCCTCACATTCCAACAACCACCAAACAAAATGTGCCAAACTTTGGGGTGCCAATGGCAAATCAAATTGGAACAAATTCTGAGAGAGTTACCAGGTACTTTAAATATATGAAAATTTTATCTATCTCAGTGACATTTTTCATTAATTTTCCCAAGTTCCTGCCCAATCAAATCATTTTCACTTGCCTAGCTATTTTAGTTTTTTAAGAAAATTCTATTCTTCTGATATGTCAGAGCTGATGGCTCTCCACATTATGGCACACTTCAAATGGCAGACTCCAAAAATATTTCTTTGAAAAGATTAATGAAAATTACGCATAACAAAAATAGTGACTAAGAGCCTAAGGTAGAGAAACAACTATCCATATGAGTTAACGACTGATGGCAATTTAAAATGTCTTATAGAATCATTGCACACTGGTGCCCACATATAGTTTTAAGAAAACAAAGTGCCAGCTGGTAGGTAAGAGGGAAGTAGAGGGGAGGAGGAGTGGAGCAGGGTTGGGGAGAGAAGGGTAGAAGGGAGGGGAGGGAGGAGGAAAGGAGGGGAGGGGGGAAGAAGGGAGGGAAGAACAAAAAAAAGCCCTGCCCTACCTTAGCCTCTCCAAGGCAACTCCGTGGGCTTCCTCACAATCAGTGTTGAAGGGTAATCATGCCTCTTCCAGCAGGACCCTGCCCCAGCAGAAACCTGCTCCAAGTCTATGGCTCAGTACCACACCTAACAGATTGTTTCTTCACATCTGTTCACTCTTCACCTATCTCAGATTGAATTACTTTTTGAAAATTCACTGATTGAGTGAGAACATTTCTACCTTGTGCTATCTGCACTGGTTAAAACAAAACAGAAAAAAAAAAAAAACCCATAGATTCCCAACTGTCTGTGTTTAAAAGAAATTCTATCCATCCTTTAAAATCCATCTCAAATATTTCCTTTTCCATCAACCTTTCTTTCCTGGATACCCTCATCCAAATCTAATGAAATCTCACCTTCCTTCAAATCTTCTGACATTTTGAACTTTTTTCCCTCTAGATATAAAGGGGGGCAGATGTCAGAATCACCTGTGAAATTTTTAAAAATACAAAGGCCAAAGCTCCAAATGTGAAGTTTCTTATTTAGGAATCTTAGATGAGGACAGGTGATTCTTACCTCTAACTACCTAAGGAAGCTTACTAGAACCACTGCATGAGATCAGGTACTAAGTAAGGTTCCAGGAATTCAAGAAATAAAATCTACTCCCAATCTCACAAAGCTCACACTCTATCATGATGTCCACTACAGGGCTTAAATTTTGTCAATTTTAATATGTACTCTAGGTCTTCATGTGTGATCACAATGGATAAAATGATAAAAATGCCTCCAGACGCATTTAACTATAGTGGAAGAAATATGTATATAAAACACAAACTTTTAAAAAATGTTCTGAGATACTTGAAACACTCTGGAGGCACAGATATGGAAGATAAAACTGACTAGGGAAGTAGGCATAGTTTTGTGGGGGGAAAAAAAGAGGCATTTGACCTAATCAACAAAAAAGTAGGCAAGACCTCAAGAAACTGAAGAGCCTTCCAGGCAGAGCAAGGCCAAAGCAAAGGGGTATGATGGGGAAAAGCTGACCATGTTCAAATACATATTCTATCTGAGAATAACAGAGTACGTCCTCCACAAGGTAAAGTAAAAGGGACAAGGTTTCTTTAATCAGAAAAGAAAGCCGGTAAAGGTTGGTAGTCTTTTAACAGTTAATCTTCAATTATTTAATTCTAAAAATATGTACTGAACATCTAGACATGGTTCCTGCGAGGAGGGAGGTTATATTCCAATGGGAGTGAAGAGGACCACTCATCCTAATTTAAACAAAAATAAAACTTCGAAATGTAATCATTTCCAAAAAGGAAATAAACAGGGTAATATGATGGAAACGAATGGTGGAAATTTTCCTTTACATTAGTCAAAGGCCCTACTTTGTAAGTGACATTTTAGCTGACACCCAAGAGGTGGGAAGGCACCAGGCATGGAAAGAACAGGAAGAACAGTATGTGCAAAGTGAGCCAAAAAGGAGCCTGGCACGTGTGAGACCAGTATGGCGGGAAGCGCACACACAATTCAGAGTGAACCGTGAGCCTGGAGAGACGTACAAGACGCAGAAGGTGGGGCCACAGTAAGGGGTGTGGATTTATTCCAATGACAACTAGAAAGCCATGATCGGATTTTGGGTTAAGATTACTTTCGCTTCCACATGGAGAAAGAACTGCAGGGGTAGACCAATCAGGCTGTCTAAATGGTGCACGTAAGGGGCGTGGTCTAGGATGGAGGCAGCAAATCCCAGAAATGTGACCTGAAGACTGAACTGAGGAGACTGCTAACAGACCAGCTGTGGAGAGTGAGGAAAAGAAAGCAAAGATGAGCCTTAAGTTTCTGGCTCACAATTACGTTTAAAATAGATCTTTCAGGGGGTGATGATAGGTTTACTCAACTTTATCAATTTGAAACCCCAGACAACAAAAAGTCTTAACTCAGCATACAGAATGCAGAATAAGAAGAATATTTAATAAATTATGAAATGAACTGAGGTACCAAAGGAAGTCAGGGCGTACTTTTCTATGGTAATTAAGAGATTTTTATATGGCTTAGCTGGCTAACTTAAGAGGGAAGTGAAGCTGGGAAAATGAATTAAGCAGTTTAAGATCCTTGCTACCTATAATTTTAAAAAAACATACAGAAATTATATATCCACATGCACACAGGCAATAAATAGCTCCATAATAATCATACCAAAACTCCAAAACTTGAAAATTTTTAAGACAATATACTGACATTTTCTTCTAATTATAAACACACGGAACTGAGAGTATCTGAGGTAAGAAAAAGTCCTGCCCTACTTCGCTGTAACAAGACTAGTGCTTCTCCACTGCCCCAAATCTCCTAAAGCACTGCTTCTTAACTAGGAACGGACATCAGAATTACCAGGAAGGCTTTCTAAAAACAGACTGTGCAGGACTGGAAGGAAAAGGAAGGAAGGATCTGGGTGAGAAACTGAAATGGCAGGTTTAGGATAGGTCCTGGTCAGGAATAAACACACATACACACACACATTTTCAAGCACCCTGGGAAATGTTGATGCACAATCCTTGGTTCATCTTTAAAAGATTAACAATGAACCAAGCTAATTGTCACATAACTTTAATTAGTAGCTTTTTCTTGTATTAATGCTTGAAGCTGTGAGATAAATCCATTATAGTCAGAAATACTTCATGAACATAGGCAATGGTACTTGTCTTATTGCATATTCGTATCAAACGTCAAAATTATTAAAATGGCAAAATAAAAGGCTTTCTTTATACAGTTATGTTAAAAATAGACCGTTTCTTGTGGGGGGGAATGCGGGGGGGGGCGGTTATGTTCCCCACAGATTTCAGTATAAACATAGTATTATTATGATAAAACGAGGTCTAAACATGTGCTTAAAAGTTTCTCCAAGCAATTCCCCCATGGGGTACTAATGTTATTTCCTGTGAATATAGATACATACAAAATTACCTCCAGGAGCTCAGTAGGAGAAACAAAACCTCACTGAACTTGAATTTCTCAAAATTTAAAAATGTGGAGGTGCATTAATATTTACTTGACCAAGTCATTTTATTTAATGCAACAAAACTAAAAATTTCTCTGGAAATAAATTACTTTTTATTAGATAAAATTTTTATTATAAATATATTCTTTTTATACAAATACAGATAGAAAACTCAGAGCTTTCTCATCAAGAAGATTAGCTAGATCAGAAAGACTGTAAACCTGATTTTGCCAGTGAAATGATGAAAACCTAATTCACCTCTACCCTGATGTTATGACATCCTGAGAAAGCTCTAGATCTTCCTAAATGCACACACAAAATTAGTTTGCAACATAAAAAATGCACACAAACCACAGAACATACCTTTCCTCCAAAACAGTCATAACTCCAATAATGATTGTCATAAATTTCCAAAATATTAAGAAATACAACTGAGCAAACCACAAAAATCCATGCTACTATATATCAGGGAGTAAAACACACAAGTAATTTTTAAATAATACTGTGTGAAGTAACTAAGATGAACAACAAAATGCAACATAAGCATTTAAATGCAAAAAACTATAGAACTGTGTATCAAACAAGAAAACAATACTCTATTTTTATTCAAATTGTGACAAGATTTTCATCATTAATAAGTTAAGAAAAGATATATGAGGTTATTAATAGAAGTTCTCCCACTGATTTTTAAGAATCGCTAAAAGCAACCATTCAAAGCTACTATTGATGGTTCTCCCAATTATACCAATACATTTGCCTGTATTTGAAATGACTCAAAATTCTCATTTCTTAGTTTAACAATATGCATGCTAGACCAATCTGTTAATCTACTCAAGAAAAAACAAGATAAGAAAACAGAAAATCTGTAAATTCAGGTAAAAGTTTTGGACTGGGCCTAACCTAAAAACTCATTCTGCAAAAAAGTAGCGAATTTGTGTACTCACAGACCATTATTTAATAGAGGCATGATTTCACCGTAAATCTTATACATATTATTTTCCTGTTAATATAATAGATTATAGCTTTTACCCAACATGATAAAAGGGAGCAGTTAAAAAAAGTTTTGTGGATAAAGGTTATTCATGCCAGAACTCAAATTAATACAAATTAAATATCTAACCTAAATAGTCTCTGGTTAATACATATATATCTAAATTTCTGGATATTATTTGTTTTTAAGACTATGGAAATTAAATTCTCAATGAAATATGCATTTTATAGATTTCTTTTTTAATTGAAGGTAGTACAGCTTCACACTCTGTATGAAAATATTTCCCATGTAGAGGGGAACAGAATCAAATCATCAACTACCACTGAAAACAATGCTTTTTGTAAGATGTGATAAAACAATTTTCTATTCTTGAAGTCTTCAAAATTTAGATTCATGGTAAACTGAACCTTAGATTCAAAGACCCTTCAGTATGTGCTGTCCCATTCTACTGATTTTGCCATCAATCGATATCTACTTTAAAGCTTCTAATACAGTAATAAGCAGAAGAAATCTGAATCTTATTTTTAAAGCCTCCATCAAAGAAAAAAATCCTGAACTAAAAATTATATGAATAGGACCATGAAGATATAACTATAAACAAAAAGCATGAAATGTTTGCTGAATTACAGTAACATTTCAATTATAAAAATTGTATTTGATTACAAGTACAAATAGTTTCTCTCATTACATTATACAATAAAAATTATAAAAAGCTTTCTTCATTTACCTTTTCTTGTTTGTTTTTTTAAACACGTAAATACCCTTTAATAGAAGCCATGTGGATCTGACCAAAATAAATGCAACCCAGTTTTGATCTCTGGTTTTCCCCCCAATATCTAGAGAATTTCAGCAACTGATTTATATAATCATACTTCATTTTGGCTGCATATCTATCTGAGATATGGACTACCTGGATATTAGAAACACTGTAAGCGTTAATAAAACTATTAAGTACACTAAAGCTTTATCATAAAACTTATTTAATCTCATTGACTAAATTTAGATAAATACCATGAGTTCATATTACAAATTTAACGTGAGTTTTATCAACTACGTATTCTTACGTAGTATTTGGAGACCACAGACTGCACAAGTATTTTGCTTTCCATGTCTACAAATAGTAATTTAATTGTCTCTTTGGCTTTACTTCTATCAATAGCCTCATTTCCGTATGAGCTTTCATTAATTAATTCAACAAATATTATTAGAATATTGACTGACTATATTAAAACTACAGTGCCTAAGCCCCTGAAAATGTGAATAACTTGTTCACATTTTTAAAAACCACTGTTAGGGTTTGAAATATAATTTTGAAATAAAACAGTGTGACCTGCTTGCCCCCAAACTTGGCCAAATGATTTGAAATGATAGGCTCTTCCCCAGCCTCTGCAATGGTGGCAATCTTTTAAATCATAACACTTAGGTTATTTAAACAAAGGGTCAAAACAAAATGAAAGGAGGCTAGGTGTTAGCTACCAAACATAACTCTTTGGGATCAAAAGAACCATTATTTTTTTCTCAAATGATAGTGAATGTTTATGAATAAATGGTATCTTTCATTCACAGTGATAAATTATGTTGTGATACTTATGAACAAGAAACTTACTCTAAGACAAGTGTGCCGGATTATAAAAAATTACAGATATTCACAAAAAATAATGTAAGATTAGTATTAGTTAATTTTGGATTTCTATATAAAAAATTTAAAACATTAAAATGTAACATGCAAATAAAATATTTGATGACTAGTTCTAGATACAGGGAGTTTAAAATTTTAAATACTCAAGGTACTTAATGCTGTTCATTTTTCAGATGTTCTGAAAAATTTATTATGTGTATTATAATAATTTACACTATTTTTGTCCCATTAACATTACTAAGGTAGAAGAAATCCCTGTTGCCCAGTTTTATTCAGATTGCATTTGTGATCTTGACTGCGCTTCAGTAATCCCCGCAACAATTAATTCAATAGTTACTATCTGATAACTTCAGTTATCTAGAACTTAGACATGAACCAAAACAGCAAAACTAGCTTTAGCTGAAGAATAATTAAAAGCCAATGTACCTTATTCACAATGATTCAAATCCATGACTCAGTCTTTTTCTTCTTTAAAAAAAAAAAAAGGTATTAAAAACCGTACTTGTGTTCTCAGCCCTTAGCAGGTTAGGAGGAGGAGAAGAAAGGGGAAAGAAAAAAGAAAGAAGACAGCATAGAGTATTAAGAAAGTGTGGTTCTCAAAATGGCATCCCAGGAGAAGTAATCGTATCAGCATCATTTAACAAGATTCAGAGAGCAAGAGAAAGGCCTTACTACCTTCACAGAGTGACAATGTAAGCTACTGGGGCAGGAGGACAATGGAAAGGTTAAAGAATTTAATTCCAGACTGCTCTGCAAACTCTGATACCTAAAGGGTACCGATTGTTCTGGCTCAATACAGTTACTGAGACATATCAAGTTGAGCATAAGTCATCAAAAAAAGTTGTATTTTGTTGGAAGCAACAGAGTACTGTAAATTTTTTACTGGAAATCTTTCCTTGAAAAAATTGTTGAAAATGTAAAGTTTTGACAATGCCATATAGCTTCTGACATCCAAAAATATCAAGTATGCTGGAAAGCTTCATTTCCCATGATACTGGATAAATCAGTTATTGCTGCTACTTTGGTGATTTCTTTAAAGTAGATACAAAAAGATGCAAATAAGATAATGCCCCAAAATGTATATACATGAGCTAACAGGGATCACTGTTGTAATTTTGCATCCAAAGAAGCCTGGGAAATGTAGCCAAGCTGCTTAAAAAGATGAAGTCTGGCTTTTGGTAGACAGTCATCATTGGAGGAACTTCCAATTTCCAGGCTTAAGCATACTAACTTCCCACTCATGGCTGCTCCATACATTTCCCCCCCACTTCCACTTGACTGGAGACATTCCTAGAAGCCTGGGGCCTGGGAATCTCTAGATTCCTAGAAACCTGGGGACGAGAGACCTGGGGCCCTGATTATGTGGAGGAGTGCATCCCAGACAACCTGGACATCTGCCCTGGACAGGGAAGCCATTACATTTTGGATCTATTTGTTTCAATAATGCAGTGAGCAGTAAGATTACCGTCCACAGTAGTTACGGCTTTAGCAGTTTGGTGACTACAATTATATTAATATCCTGATCCAAAAGGTACAAAACCCTTCAAAGGGACTTTTAGTTACCAGTTACTATTTCTAGGAACACCAATCTAAAATCGGGATAACCACATCTAAGATGTGGGTAGATGGGAAGATATTTATGAAATCGTAAGAAAACATCTCACTTCAGACGTAACAGTAAGAGATTCAGGACTGAAAAATCCAGAAGTAAACATTATCACCATATAGATGCAGTCCACATCTAGAGTTTTTGCTAGTATTCATGGTTAGGTTTTACGTGACTGTGTACATTGGGTGTTTTTAAAGGGATACATCTCTGATTCCTCTCCTTTTTCTAAACCCTCCCCACACATCCTACTCCAGCGTAAACACACATCTGAAAGGTTAAAAGAATAAGAAAAAAGATGACTTTCACATATGAATAAGACTAGTCAAGCTGAGAAGAGTCAGGAGAGATCCAAGCACTGGAAGAGGCTGCCACCATTCACTTCATTCCTACAGTATCAGGGAACCACCCCTCACGAGTCATGTTACACACAGCACAGCAGCTTTCTTCACACAGCGCTTTCTCCCTCACTGAGCACAGACAAGGCACCGGGCACCACTGAGCCAAACGGTTAAAGAAGAAATGATCTCTGGAGCTCTCACCCTATTTGACCAAAAGGTGATGAAAAGGCTGGCTTCTACCTCTTCATGTCCAGCTAAGGTTCAGGAATGTTCTTGGGCATTTCCTAACACGTGCTCTCAGGGCTGCTCAGTTCTTTCAAAACCAGTCCAACTCTCGGAGTCACCCAGACTCGAACCTCTACTGCTGAAACAAGCTCCCCTCGTCTCGCCCCAGGATGCAACAGGCGCCTTGGTGGGATTTTCTCCTCACACGGACGGCGCCCTGGAAGCCCACATGCCTTTTCAAGTCCTTGTCAAGTCTAGCACAAAAACCACACTCTTCTCCCTGCTGCCTCTCATCACTGGCTCCATTTCTGTCTCCTTCTAGTGTACCTATCTCCTATAGATCAGCATGTCACAAAACAACAGAATTGTAGATTACAAAGACTCTTTGAATCATCTAGTATTATCTTCTCACTCTAGAAATGAAGATGCTAAAACACAGGGATCAAAGGGGGTGCCAAAAGCCAACAGCTACTTTCGTAGGAAACTGGTCCCGTGTTCTAAAGGCGTCATGATCCCACGAAAGCAGCCTCCGAGCTGGAGACGCTGCGCAGTTGTAGAAGAACCCTACCCACTCCCATCCAGCCCCTGCCCTTCATTAAGGGACAAGGTAGCCAATACACGAGATTGCAACAGGAAGTCCAGGCCAGGAACTCTCAAACCTAACAAGACACATTAACCAGGGAGCCCCCAACTAGAACAGTATCTACCGGAAGCTATTTACGCCTTACCTGACAGGTCTCCAAGCCAGCTGCAGCAGCCATATCCCCCTCTGCGCCATTAACGTCTCGCCTCAGTTTCCTGAAATTCCCAACTGGGAAAGGAATGCAGCCAGCAGGCACCCCCAATCCAGTCATGGGTCTAGAGTTCTACTGTTAGTTCCCTGGGACATCACCATCTGTATCCATATCCAAGCATACACTGAGCAGCCTCCCTCTAGGATGAGCTCGCCATTACAGGGCAGTGAAAGGGCCCTCTGGACAAAACCTCGGAGATCCCTGATCTGAACTATAAATTGTTATTGCATTTTTTAATGTAGAAAGCAATCCCCAATTAGAAAACCTGGGAAGGTTTGAGTGATTCTGCTGAATATACCTGAAAAACAAAGTAGTTACAAAAAATGGAAACATGCAATTTAAAAATAATACTTACAAATATTGTAATTGGTTTTAAGAATGTTTTAGCACCTCAAAACACACAGTGACTCTAGTTCTGATGCAGTTAAACTTACAACAGGCGTATTTCTGTTCCTCATATAACTATTCAATCTATATCCTCTTGATTATTTATAATTTCTAAAAATTCTTCAAAGATGTTTATTGAATCATTGAAATTCACTGTACTCAAGAAATACCCACCAATTAAAAAAAAGTTTTTCCAAAACAGAAATGAAATGTAGTTAAATGAGTAAGCATTTACTAGGTACCATCTATATGCCTAAATTTGTGCAAGAGAAGAAATGACAAGGTCCCTTCTTTTTAAGGTATTTATATTACACTTAGGAAATCTAGATTGATAATTTAAAACAATTAGAAGAACATTTTAATGCTAAACTACCTCTATTGCTATTAAGTGTAAAGATAATTCAGAGAAATCAGATGAAAATGAAATATCCAAAGAAACTCACAAATTACTCAACTGTCCCACAGAACCCAATTAAAGGTAGACTTGAAAAATTAGAAGGTAAATCTATTTAGAGTTACAGCCTATAAAACATGATGATATTTAAGAATTACATAAATATTTCTATAAACTTTTATTTTCAGTAACTATACACTTAGTAAAACATAAAATAATCTAAAATGATAGCTTATGGAATTTTTAACGCCGTTAGTGATTTTAACATACAGCCTAAGGTACATACGCACTCCTTAGCTGTATATCAGAGTAGTAATATAGTTAGAGACAATTCTGTGCATTTAATTTTATCCACACTAGTGCTCCAGCCATATGACTTACAAATTCATGATTTCTGACCTATACAGTTTGTTAATGTTAATGATATTTTCCCAGTTTGTCCTCTCTTTTTTCAGTCATGCAAACAGATTGGTTGTATGGACACACACATACATATAACTGGCGTAAAAAGGAAAATAACTGAAAGGACTCTATCACGTAGAAAAGATTTTGATTTATTCCATTCAACACAAAGGGAAAGAACTAGGACTAGTGGGTAAAAGTCAGAGTTTAGCTCAGCATACGGAATATATAATTTCCTTTTTTATTCAAACTGTTAAAATGTACACTGGGCTGCCCTGGTTAGCTAATGAATTCCTTATTACTACTACAAGTGACAAAGCAGAAGCCAGATGATAATCTGTCAGGAATGCCACCCACAAACTAGCACAAGGCTATGTCAACTCCACAGGTTCCACCTAGATCAATCAATAACCAAAATGAGATTATCACATAAACCAGCTACTATATAACAGAAGTGAATTGAGCCTCCATTTCTTTATCTATGATATGAAACACCATAGAGCTAAAGAATCACAGAACTTAATGTTTTTAGCACAGAACTTTAAAAGTAAAAAGGATCTCCTAACCCAAACCTGTCAACATTATAATAAATAACCCTACTTTATATAGTATATTAGATATAAAAGTTTAATATTATAATATTTTTGAACAAGAATGATGGATAAATATTAATTTCCCCTTTTCTTTCCCTTCCCCTTTCCCCCATACCCTGACCAAGTCAAAAAATACTAGTATATTAAAGAATATCAGCTACTTTTATCCATCAGTTTGGCTCCCTCAGGAATACATAAGAAATTGTTAAGTATTTGAAAAGGCTGGATCTAAAAACAGGTTATTTTCTTTAGATTTTTCTAATGACAATAAAACTAACAATAAATGAATACAATTATTTAACAGTGGTAAATTTAGTATAATTAAATGCTTTTCCCAAAATCAATCATTTGAGATTTGTCATAATAATTTACAATAAAACATACCAAATGGTCCAAAAATCTGCACCATCCTCATTTTGAAGAAATATGTGAAAACTCTGCACTTCTCTTACGGTTCTCTCTCTCATTTATGAATCAGTGCTGGCATTTTCCAATCCAAGAACTCTCCTCTGCCCCTCCCCTGTGCTCACACACAATTAGGCAGAACGAGAGATGCTCAATTCCTAAGTCAGAATTGTACGTTAAACCACCAGATGATATATCAGAACACTGTCCAAAATGAATGCTCCAGTTGCTACCTCTCTTAAAATCACTTTCAGACAGACTGTGGCTAATACTGACGTAAGCAGAGAATATCGAGACTTAGTTTACTAATCTACTACCAAATCAAAACACTCTTAGGAAAAATTCTGATTAAGAAAAACAGTCAGCAATTGGTTCTCATGATAAAATTACTTTTCATGGCACAAAAAATTAAAGCATAAACTGTCATTTCATATACTTAATGTAGTCATATTTTTATATCTAAAGATCTATTCAAAAACTGCCTAAAGCAAAAGATATTAGAAAAATATATCGTTAGACTACACATTTTTTAAAAAGTGTTTTCACTATAAGACGCTCTGGAAATAAATTTTGCTAAGTGTGTGTTAAACCACCGGTTCTTAAATTTTAGAAGACTGTGAACCTCAGGATAAGCTGTTGACCACAAAAATGCAGATTTACAAACTGTATGTTCTCTAAGACAAGGAAGCCCAAGTTAATGCCATACCCCAAATACTCTTATAACTACCTTCCTAGAAGATCCTTAGAAATGTAGCTATTGTTCTTAGGTTAACTGTGCATAAAACAAGTAAGCCTATAGATCCTTGATTTCTTAAAACAGAATAAAACAGCTGTGTATACAAGTCAATGAAAACATAACACGCACTGCATATTTTTAACTTTTAAATCCTTTTTAAACCTAGTTAGTTAAGAATAAATTCAAATAACTTTTGTATAAAGTTTTACTTGTTGCATTAAAACACAAATCATATTTTTAAAGTGATCAAAACAAATGCTTAAAGAGACTTGATTCACTCAGGATCTACTTTGTTCCTGAAATTACACTTTTGTTCCTTACGATTTGAGGAAATTCAAAATCTTAGTATCTACTCAACTTCACTCAAATAACTTTACATTTTCATCAAAAGACACATTTAAGTATGTATTTTATCATATATAATGAAAATGACATTACTCTAGTTTACATTTGAATGCCAAAATATTTAAGATTTCAGATTTTTTTAGAAAACAGTACTGTGGCATATTTTCAAGGGCAGTAATCCGGAATAGAAATTGAAAAAAGAAAAAAGAAAACTTTGTAACTGAAAATTATCAACAGATTACACCTATAGTAGACAAAAAGCATTAACAATAAATTAAATCACCACTAAGGTAGGTAAACAAACTTTATGACCTTTTTTATTTTATTGCCTTAAAGTAGAAATATCAAGAACCTTTCCTAGGCCTTGAATAAAGGAATATTTGTGGGTAAGAAGTGATGGAAGACACTGAAGGGGTAAACTGGTTTTCTGAAAGTAAGTCAGACTTAATTTTCTTTTCTTTGTTCATGTGCAAAAAAGTTAAACTATTAACTAAAAGGAGAAAATATGGATAAATAATAAATGCAAAATCTTCATCGTTCTAGTATTTTTGGAAAATATTTTAGCTTAGTTGATTGTCTTTGAATAAAGAACAATTTTTAAGTAATAGGTATAAACAATTCAGGAATAAATTTAATATGGTATACTGACCTATTTCCACTGGTTCCAGACAGTAATTAGTCTCATTAACAGGAAGCAGAATGACCATTTTCATGTGAGAGCTATGTAGAAGATTAAGCAGTTTCTCAGCTAATTTAATTAAAATTAATTTCATCCCAAATTTAGGTTGTCATACCCAATTGGGACCAATGAAACACTTACCTACACACAAGTTAATACCTACTGGAAAGCTTTAGCAAATAACTACAGCATTAATGCATTTTTTTACTAACCGTTTTCAAGATCTAAAATTCCCTTTGACATTTTTAATTCCTCCAATATTTAAAAAGCCTGTTGTTTTTTTTATTGGCAAGCTTGAATTAGTCTGATCAAAGATGTGAACAAAATATTTCTTTTTGAAACAAGGTATGTTGTTACGTCAAAATAAATTGGTCCTTAATTACAAAAGCCCAAGATTTGTAATTGCCATATGGATACCATTATTGTGGATGCTTTATGAACATCACTCAGAAGTCTGGACAATCTATAAGAAATTTTAGATGTATAGCTGACACGTAGATTTTGCTCAGGTACACAATGTGAACACACCTCAATGGGAGAAAAATCATAGCAGCATATTACTTACAAGTAAAACTTTGAGGCTACCAGGGATATTCAATTCTGACACTGCTCTGTAGGGAAAGGGGGTAAATGTTCACAAATTTAACTGAACCTGAAAAGAGGCAAGGTAGGAAAAAGGTAAGGCGACAAATGAGGGGGTAGGGGTTGGAAGGAAGAGAGAGACCAGTGGAGAGGAAGAGAGAGAAGAGGCACTGATAAAACCCTTGACAACACAAGGTTACTCAGCCTCTGAGCACACCTGATACTTCATACCTACACCAGATGCTCTCTTTGTTCCGGAACGTTACCATTATCTTCTCTCATTCTTCTTCCCCAAAAGGTCCCTGAAGTCAACAGGAGCATCAGCACCCACACTTCCCTTATGGCCTGGATTAAGCCCTGGAGGCAGCACTAGTTCCAGGGTGATTATATAGATCTCTTGGCTTAATTTAGTGTATGTATATTCCATTTTGTTTCTGCTTTTTGAAACATTCAATACCAAGTGATCATTATCCAGTACAGGTTCTAGAAACAATCTGTGTGAGGAGCTCAAACATTTAACAGACACAAGGTAACCTGCTCAGCACTCACTATGAGTTCCATATAATTTGGCATACCTCACACTTCTGGTAAGTTACACTGCAGTAGGGATGGGGATGTTAATTATCTTAAGAAATTTTTCAGATTTTTGTATTATAGTAAATGTTTACGTTATGGAATAGAATGCAAAATTTGCATGAATTTTAAGACAAAAGAAGAGGACTTCAAAAAAAAGAGTTCTATGCCTCAGGACCCCTGGGGTACAAGTACATGTGTTCAAATTCTTCGCCATTAAGGGTAAATTTGGAAGAAAATGATTGAGAAGTACTGTTGTCTCTGCCTAGATGACCCCCAATACTACTTTACATTTCTTTCTTACTATTATTTACAATACTTTACCCAATTTGAAATCACTCCTACAGATTTATAACCAAACACGTGAAAGGTAATAAATACACCTAAACTTGTATTTTGAATGATACAGATTATTTTTTAGAAATTCAGTACAAAGGACTCTGCATATATACACATCAGTATTCTATTTATCTCTTAAAGAAGATTTTTGAGTAAAACAGCATTATCATTGACTTTAAAAAAAAAACAGGGCAATACTAAGGTCCAGATAGATATTTTTCCTAAATAACTTCCTCCTTTAAATTTATTTCTGTGCTTTTAGATATCCTTATATATAAATTCTGTTCATGTTTAAATGCTGCTTTCCATTTGTCAACTACACACGTGGTCTATGGTACCAACACCTAGAACATAAACTCACAATGTGCTGAAATGTGAATCATTCAACTATATACCAGTTTCAGTTCTGATGAACGACTAGAACATGATGCGTACAGACTTGGTATCTGGAACTCACTGGAAATAGTTACTCAGCTTACCTGGTGCTAATCCAGCGGCAGCAGGGCTTCCCATGGATGGGTGAGAGAACACTTGAGAGAAGGCAGACATATTTGACTGGGACACGTTACTCAGCCTGGAGGTTGATCCTCCTTTAGGAATAAACTCGCTTGCGGTAGGATTTGGTGTCTATTTAAAAATCAAATATAGTAAGTTAACACACTTTAAGCCCAAAAAAGACATTGAATCTACTAGGCATTATTCCACACCTCTTTATTTACTGAGTAAAATATTTTATTGAAAGGATTTAGTGCTTTTTAGTTGCTATATTTTGGGGTGGTATAATTCAATTTCTTGAGGGAAATTTTTAAATCAAATTTGAGGATTCGAATCATTTCATTTGCAGAATATACCCTTAGAAACATGTAAAATTTGCCTTTATTGGCAATATGCATCATTACCAAACGATCCTAACACATTTTAGAGATCTGGGAGGTTGAGACTACCTCAAAACTGAGCAACAAGTTTCAAGTTTAATATTTTTAAACCACTTTTACCAGGATAAGGGTCAAAATTGCCTTTATCCCCAACTTAATCACTTCTTTTTGTAAGCACTTAAGACACTCCTCCAATAATACAGCGCCATGTATTTAAGTAACAGAGTAAAGACAAGAAAAACACTTAAAAACAAGGCAAACGTGGGAGGAATCAAGATAGAAGAACACAGTAGAGGCCCCAAGGCCTGCAAAGTATCCCATGTAACTTCTGTTATATTAAAAATATTTTTCTATGACATTATGTTAAAAAATTTTCCTTCACAGTTGTACTATGTCACAACATTTCATATATTCAAGTGGCATGGTACTTTTGGCTTTAAGAACTACTAGAACATTATAAGACTGGATTTCAAATTCATAAATGGTCTATATTTTGTCCATGTTGAACAAACGAATACCCTAAATATTTTTCTGAAATGGTGACCATTTCAAATTCTACACGCTTAAATATAATAAAGATTCAATGACTGTTAACATGAATATTATTTGAATTCAACTTGCAATAGGGTCAACCAAGGAAATAATTCATATGTTCATACGTCAGCACACATTTTATGTATACACATAAACTAAATTTAAAACACTGATATATGACACAAAGAACTTAATCACTTAAAAGTATTTTAGAACTAATCATCAGGATGTTAGAAGGCAAAAAATCAGATGCTGGACTAATTAATGCACAACCCAAGCAAACTTCCCTATTTGACATGAACAACACTATAAACTGTCATGTTCGAGTTCAAAATATTAGATTTGGAAGATAACAAGTCAACAGGCTAACCTAATTTTAAATTCTAAAACAAATAATATTTTACCAGTTATGTGCTAGCAAAAATTAAACACAAAGTGATAAAATGTAGGAGGGAAAAAAAATTATCTTGTCACACACACATACACACACACACACACACACACACACACATTCTACAACCTTCTAAATTCTCAAGTTTTCAATAGTGGCATGTTCTTTAAAAATATGGTCAATTCCTTAGTTTCTGGAGTAGAAAATAAGCCAGTACATTATACTGATGTGTAGTTTTGGGAACAAATGGCTACTAACAGGACCACTTCAGGACTAAATCAGTGTGTACCAGTCAATCCTAAATCTGTTTTAGAAGTTGCAAGTCAAGATAAAAAGCAATGGGGATCTTGGTAAGAGTCCAAAATGTCTAGAAGAGATGGCGACTTCAGGATTACAAGGTTATTAAGAAACAATAAATTTTAAACAAAGAAAATTATACATGCATACAAAAACTTTTAGTAGCATGTTCCTGAGAAATAGGTACTACCCAGTTTCCACTTCACTTATGTACATCCTACACTTGCTGTGAAAAATAGACAATCTGATTTCAAAGCTGAGTTTCTCTAAATTGTCTATTTAAATTAATTTGAAAGGGATCCTATAAACAAGAAATAGAAGGTGAGTCTATTCTACCTTTCCCAAATAAATTATACATAAAATATCATTCTAACAAATTATAAAGAACCTCAAAATTTATAACAGAAGTTATTAAAATTAATGTAACTATGAAAATTTACACACTAAACTGCAACTTCTAGAGATTCAACAACCAAATATGCAAAAAAAAAACCTACCTGACAGTTAATTTTAATTAAGTGAAAAGAAGGGCCTAAAATCCTCCCTCCTTTCTTTAAATCCTGATTTATGATGGGAAGGCATTTCCCTTGAGTGGGTGGTTTGGAAGTTTGTTATTCAACTCTAGAGTATTCGAGTAAAAGCATGTAAATAGCAGAAAAAAGAATTACATGGGGTTTACATACAACACAAAAACCTAAAATCTAGAGATAATAAGAGCTACTATTATTAACAGATAATGTAAATTCCTACAGCCAGATTAGAAAACTATCAGAAATATTTAAAGTAATAATGATAAATGATTATAATAATGAATACTATTTGACCATAAAATTAGTCAAAATAACAATAAAAAGATGCACTATTAAAACTGCTTTAATAGTACTGGTTTAAAATACAAGGGTTTTATAAAGTAACAAAATAGTATAAGCACATACCTTTAACATATTAAGAAGAATTTTTAAAAAGGAAAAACTGGTAACTAAAACCAATCACATTAAAATGAATTATCTATTCATCAGAAAATAAACAATTTGTTTTAGCTTTAGAAGTTGAAGGTTGTATCTGGAAAGAAAGTTCACGGACTTGGGTTATATAATTTGTCTAACTTCAATAACATAAATAGAATGGAATAAATCAGAAAATAGTGAAAAAGAAAATCGAAGTTTTATTACTCCTGCTCTATGATTTAGATAATCCTTTCATAACTATCTAGATGTGTTTTTTAACATACAGATAATTCTATTTCTATTCTAATTTCTATTCATATTTTAAGACCCTAATTTTTGTTTGTATCTTAAACAGCTCTAAATGTACATCTGGGGAAAAACAAAACAATGTTTATTCAAGTTAAAGGGCAGATACTCACTTTGTGAGAATTTATCAATACAGTTTTAGGTTCTCATGCTCTTAAATTTACACTGCATCTTTCATGCCAAAACCACCAAGCGCGTTTTATACAGTGAGTTCTCCAACTTGACATCATCCCCCAACATCTGAATATGATACCTGCCTATACTCTCTGGACAGAAATATATTAAATCAAGAGTCCTGACCTTTAGCTCTAAAAAGCACTGTTGCAATTATTATCATTATATTTTAAATGAAATAATTACCGTTTCAATCCACATATCTCACCCAACCAAAACGGTATAGTATATTTCCAATCTACAAATGATCGATAAAGATTTTTTACAAATGAAGTTGTTTTCTGATGAGGTTTCTAACTCAGGTTCAATACAATTTTATGCTATTCTACTATCATGATTCCATGGAAACTGTTACTTTAAAGTAACAGTATTTAATACTCTGCTGGACTGCACTACAAACAGGATACTTATTATTTAAGACCACAACAAATTAGTCCCATAAATTGAGAAACTAGTAAGTAGGACAACATAAAAAGTGCAATCATTAAATATTTTTTTAATTAGGTAGAAAAGACAGGAAGAGGTTTATACTAAATGAAAATAGAACACGAAATATTACGTAGTATTTCATTGTTAATATGTCAAAAGGTACACATAAAAAAAAGAAGCTGTCTTAAGGTGATGTGATGAATGAAAGAGAAACTACTAATATTTCTGAACACTGGTCAGGGTTTTTTAAAAATCACATTGTAAACTTATAAAACCATAAAATACCTTTCATGGTACAACTCCTTAGTTGATCTCAACTAAAGCAAATTGATTGATCTCAACTTGCTTTACCTGTCTTAATGGCTTCGTAAGTTGCTATCAGTAATCTTTCTACTCTCTGAATGAAACACGACCTGGTGACTTTTTCTTAACAGATTTATTAAATATAATTGACATATTATAAACTGCACATATTTAAATGTAAACTTTTATAACTCTTGGCATAGGTTGACTATCATGAAACCATTACCTAAATCAAGATAATGAATATACTATCCATCATGCCCAAAACGTTTCTACGAACTACAAAGTCTCTTTTAAATTCCCCCCTCCCATTCCTCTCTGCTCTACTACTTTGGTCTCCAGGCAACCAATGATCAGCCTTTGCTCACTATAGATTAGTCTGCATTTTCTAGAATATGAATGAACCTTATATACATATGTATGTGCTGTTTTTTGACTAGCTTCTTTCATTTGGCATCATTTTAAGATTCATCCATGTCATTGTCTCTATCAATATTTCATTTTTTTACTGCTGATTAATATTCAATAATATCGAAAAACCACAGTTGGTATATCCTTTCATCCACTGGACAACAGTTGTCTCTGGTTTCTGGCTACCACAAACAAAGCTGCAATGAATATTGGTGTACAAGTCTTTGTATGGACACGTTTCATTACTCTTGGGTAATCACTAGCAGCAAATGGCTTGGATATGGGGTATCTGTATATATAACCTTTTTAAAAATTGCTCAGCTGTTTTCCAAAGTAGTTGTACTATTTTAATATATTCCCCAGCACTGTATGGAGAGATCGGATTGCTCTACGCACTCAGGAACAGGAGCTTTGGTCAGACTTCTTTCTTCTACATTTTAGAAATGTCAATACGTGTGTATTAGTATCTCATTTTGGTTTTAACTTGCATTTCCCAAATGACTTAGCATTATATCTTCTCTGGTAAAAATGTCCATTCACATTTTTTGACTATTTTTATTGGGCTTGCTTGTTTTCTCATATGGAATTTTGATAATTCTGGATAATTTCTCAGATATGTGATATACAAATATTTTCTCCAGATCTATGATTTGTCTTTTCATTCTCTTAATATTATCATTCAAAGAACAAAGGTTCTTAAATTTTGATGAAGCGCAGTTTATCAAGTTTTTGTTTCATGGGTCATATATTTGGTGCTGTATCAGAGAAATATTTGCCCAACCAAAGGTCACAGATATATTCTTCTGTTTTCTTAAGTTTTGTTTTTTCATGTTTTACATTTAGGTCTATGACCCATGCTGAGCTAATTTTTGTAGTGTAAGGTATGGGTCTAAACTAATTTTTTTGCATATAGATACTCAATTATTCCAGTACCACTTGTCAAAAACATCATTCTGTCTCCACCAAATAGCCTTCACTAATTTGTTGAAAATCAACTATGTGTCAGTGAGTTAACTTCTGGACTTTCTAAGCTGTTCCACCGATGCCAACCTATCTCCATGCCAACGGCACTCTATCTAGATTACTGTAGCTTTACAGTAAGTCTTGAAGTCAGGTAGTTAAGTCTTGCATCTTTTTTCTTGTCTTTTTTAAACTTGGGTTTGTTTTGTAGGTTCTCGGCATTTTCGTATATTAGAATAAACTTATCAGTTTCTATTAGATAGCCTACTGAATTTTAACAGAGACTGCACTGAATCTATAGATCAATTTGGGGAGAACTGACATCTTAAAAATATTGAGTCCCCAGATCCATGAACATGCTATCCATGTCCATTTACACAGGTCTTCTTTCATTCCTCTCAGGAACATTCTACAGTTTTCAATGTACAGGTCTTCAGACCTTCTGAAAGACTGATACCTATTTTACATTTCTGATATCATAAATTGCATAATTTTTTAAATTTCAGTTTATGTATGTATCAGTTTCCTGTGGCAGTTGTAACAAATCACCACAAACTTGATTGCTTAAAACAACAAAATTTTATTCTCTTACCGAGTCCGGAGGCCAAAAGTCCAAAACCAAGGTGTGGGCGCTCCCTCCACAGGCTCTGGAGCAGAATCCACTCCTAGCTTCTGGTGACTGCCAGCGTTCTCAGGCATTTCCTGGCTCGTACCCCAGCACTTCAATTTCTGCCCCTGACCTCACATCACTTTCTCTGTGTATAATCTCCCTCTGCCTCAGTCTTAATAAGGACACATGTCACTGGATTCAAGAAGGCTCACTCAAATTACAATAATTCGGGATGATCTCAATCTCAAGATCCTTAACTTAATTACATCTGCAAAGACTCTAAATGAGGTAAAATTCACAAATTCCAGGGATTAGGACCTGAACCTACCTTTTGGGGGCCACCATTCTTCACAATAGAGAAATAAAACTGAGTTGGGTGTGTCGATTTTGCATCATGCAAACTTTACAAACTTATCAGAATAGCTTTTCTTGTAGATTCCATCTTATTAGGTACAGATGATTTATGTTAACTATAGGTGATTTTGTCTCTCTGAATAAAGACACTTTTCGTTATTTCTTTCCAATCTGTCTTTTATTTCTTCTTATTCCACTAAAACATCCAAGAAAAATGCTAAATAGAAGTGGTGAAAGCAGACATTCTACTTTCCTTATTTCTAATCTTAGAAGAAAAACATTTCATTTTACACCATTAAGTATAGTATTAGCTACATATTTCATATAGATGCTCTTTTTCAGATTCAAGATGTTCCTTCATATTTCTAGTTTACTGCAAGTTTTTACCAGAAATAGATGTTGATTTAGTCAAACGTTTTTTCCTATCTACTGAGATGATCATATGGTTTTAGTTGGGTGATATGATTAATTACATCGATGAATTTTTTAATACCATGTTTCCTTGAAAATAAGACCTAGCCGCACAATCAGCTCTAATGCGTCTTTTGGAGCAAAAATTAATGTAAGACCCAGTATTGTACTATATTATACCTGGTCTTATATTATAAAGACCTGGTATATTATATATCACATTAGAAGACCTGGTATATTATATATCATAATATAAGACCGGGTCTTATATTAAGTTTTGCTCCAAAAGACGCCCTAGAGCTGATTGTCCGGCTATGTCTTATTTTGGGGGAAACACGGTATTAGGTTGGTGCAAAAGTAATTGCGGTTTTTGCAATTATTTTTAACCTTTTAAACTGCAATTATTTTTGCACCAACCTAATATTAAACCAACTGTACATTACTGGGACAAGTTATCCTTTGTATATACCATGAGGATTCAATCTGCTAAAATTCTGTTAAGAATTTGTATATACACATGAAATATACTGGTATGTATTTGGTTTTTTGTTTTGTTTTGTTTTGTTTTGTTTTACAAAAAGTCCTCATTTTTGTTTTTCTATTTTATTGTTTGAAAACAACTCGTTTTTTCAAAAGTTTATTTCACCAAGGACTAATCCTTTGCTGATGTTCAAATTTAAACTATTCTTTCACGTCTATCTCATTGTATCATAGGAGAAAAACATGAAAAATTGTTTCTATGGCAGTTTTTTCTAGTTTTTCAAACACTCGTGTAGTAGCAACTGGTTCAAAATACTTTCTTTCAAAGCGTGTGGTTTAGCTGTGTCTCTACTGATGATGGTAATACTTCCATTTTGTTCCTGAACTGTAGTTAGTCACTCTCACAGTCAGACAGTGTACACAGTACAGTGTCCTTTTCATAGGTTGGGAAATAAGGTTGATCCCATCTCTTTATTTCAGGAAGCAGTGATGTACTCATATGTTTAATTTCTTCCATGTGAGTCCTTATGTCTGCTTTGGATTTGAACTTCACATGGCAGCCATAACATCCACATTGTTGAATTTGCCTCTGGGTGAAACTGGCCAGTTTCACCTGCTGAGAGAAATTCAATCCAAGTTCTGACTTTATTTTCAGGAGATCACATTTGTGTGCGTCCTCCACGTGAGCACATAATTTCTCGATTGTTTCTGCTTGCCTTTCCCACGACAGGCAGACAGCAGACACCGGGTGTTCTCCCAATCAGACCAAGCATTTTCCTGATGGTCTAGCAACTCCGAGTCATCTTCTGATTGAACTTCTTCCCAGGATTTTCCAAGTTCCAAATAACTGAGATAAACTTGGTCATATTTTCTGTTCTTAGGATTGACCCTATGATGTTTTTCTTCAGAGGACTTTGAAGTATTTTTGTCCCGGAAGGTCCGCTCACAGTACAAGTGGCAAGCTTTTTCTGTAATGGACATAGAAATTCACTGCACTTTTCAATGTTGTCTGGCAGTCCAATGTCAAAAGCATATTTTCTGGCCATGTGGTTCAAAGAATAGATCTGTATCCGAGGAATTCCTCATTGCAAAACACAAATACCACGAAAATTGTTATCATTTCATTCTTGCTGCTGTTATTCCAGAATTTCTTTCAGTCTGTTTCTGAAAATCTTCTTGAAGTACTCCATCTTTTGGTAAAATATCAAATAACAAAAAATAATTGTCCTGTTCAAGTGCAGCTGTGGAACTGATTCTTATCACACTGCAGAAATCTGTAATGAGCTGGTCAGTGAACATTTTTCTCCAATACAAATGTACTTTTGGAGTCAGCAACCAACTTGACACCAGCTATGACAAGCTTTTGCTCCATAATCATGTGCTTCAGAAGTCTGTCTTGCTCTTCACAGAAAATAGAAGGCCCAGATGGAGAACCTTCTGAAGTGGTGGTGCCACCTGGGCCTTCTGGCAGGGAAAGTGGCTCTGGGATACAATCCTGAGCTCACCTCAATACTGACAACCCCAGTTCTGCTTCAACTGCCATCACCGTCCTCCTCCTATCAGGCAGCAGCCCCCTGCGTCATTACACTGCTGAGAAGAAAAGTCGTACTGGTGTTCCTTGGTTTTTTTTTGTGCAGTCTTCTTCTGGTTTTGCTCACATCATAGTAATGCTGACCTCATGTAATGAACCGCAAAGTATTCCATCCTTTTCAATTTTTTGGAATTTTGTCTAGAATTCATACTATTTCTTCCCTAAACACTTGATAGAATTCACCACTGAAGTCATCTGGGCCTTTTTTGTTCACTATAAATTCAATTTGTTTAAAAGATTTAGTGCTAATCACGTATCTATTACTTCTTGAGTGAACTTGAGTAGTTTGTATCTTTCAAAGATTTGTCCGTTTCATCCCTTTAGTGGCATCCCACGACTTTTGACGTTTCCTTTTCATCCACTTCAAAATACTTTTTGATTTCCCTTTCTATTTCTTCTTTGACTTATGAGTAATTTAGAGGTATGTTATTCAGTTTCCAAATACTTGAAGATTCTCCAAAGATCTCTCTCTGTTATTGACTTCTAATTTAAGTTCACTGTGGTCAAAGAACATATCTGTATGACCTGAATACCTTTAAATTTATCAAGACCACATGTTCCATGACCTAGCATTGGTCTGTCTTGGTCAATGTGCCATGGGCACGAAATGAATAGGCATTTAGTTGTTGTTAGACAGTGTTCTATATATATAAAACTGGTAGTTACAATTGTTCAAGTCTCCCATTTCCTTACTGACTTTGTCCTTCTTCTATCTTCTATTATTTTTAAAGTATATAACATACTTTTATTAAAATATACAGCTTCATTATTAAAACACTGCTTTTCGTAATGTTATAGTGATTATTTATAATCCATTTTACTACATATAACATTTAAAACAACTTCATATCCAGGTATACAACTGCACATCATGACTAATAATATCTTCCATGGGCATATGCAATATTTATTACTCATTTTGAAATTGCATAAATTTCTATCTTCTATTATATTGAGAAGAGAATTGAAATCCCTATCATTGTTTGTCTATTTCTCCTTGAAATTCTATTAATCTTTGTCTCATCTATTTTAACACGTTTAAATGTATAAACATTTAAGAATGGTATATTCATGCTCTTCATGAACCGTCCCCTTTATCTTTATCAAATGACACTCTTTGTCCCAGGTAATATTCTCTGATCTGAAATCTACTTTGTCGGCTATGAATATAGCTTTCTTTTGACTAGTGCATGTTATTAACTCGTAACTTAGTTTTGTCTTTATGTTTCAAGTAGTTTTCTTGTTAGTTTCATATAGTTGGATCTTGTTCTTTTTTTTAATCCAATCTGAAAATCTCTGCCTTTTTATTGGGATGTTTAGATACTTACATTTAATATGATTACTTATATGGTTGGGTTTAAATCTATCCACAATCTTGCTATTTGTTTCATCTGTTCTTCATTCCCCTTTTCCTTTTTCTCCCTTCTTTGGGATTAACTGATATTTGTATTTCATTTTACCCCTCTTAGCTACAACTCTCTGTTCTATTACTATAGTAGTTGCCTTAGGTTTTATAGTGCATATGTTTATCTGATCACCAACTGACTTAGTCACCTGCGGCCAAAATAGAATACCACATACTGAGTGGCTTAAACAAGAGAAATTTATTTTATCACAGTTCTAGAAGGTTAAGAGTCCAAGACCAAGGCACCAGTACAGCTGGGTTGCTCCTTGGCTTGCAGACAGCCTTCTTGCTGTGCCCTTACAGCAACAGGCCTTTTCTCTGTGCACCTGCATCCCTGGTTTTTGTTACAGTGGATGAGGGCCCCATCCTTATGACCACACTGATCCTTAATTACCTCGTTAAAGGCCCCATTTCCCAATACAGTCACATTAAGGGTTAGGGCTTAAACATATGAATTTGGGGGAGACAGAATTCAGTCCATAACACCCACTATCATAGAATCTTAAACTACTTCAGATACAGTAGAGCAAGCTCACAATATTATATTTCCATTTCTCCCTTCCCAGACTTTGTACTACTGTCATCATAACATATAACACATTTCTACATATGTTATAAACTCTACAATAAAGTTACTAGTGTTGCCTTGAACAATTATCTTTCAAAGAGACTTAAATAATAAGAAGGAAAGTTTCTTATACAGTGATATGCTGTTTTGGTCAATGATGGATTACTTATATGATGGTGGTCCCACAAGATTATAATTGAGCTGAAAAATTCCTTTCACTTGGTGACACCGTAATGCCATTTTGGTCATGTGTGTGGTGATGCTGGTGTAAACCTACCTACTGCACTGCCAGTCATATAAATGCACAGCAGGTACAATTATATACAATACAAAATACTTGGTAATAATAAGCGATTTTTCCTGGTTTATGTATTTACTATACTATAGTTTTTATCATCAGCTTAGAGCAGGGGGGTCCAAACTTTTTCAACGGTTTTCACCAAGGGCCATATGCGGTAAAATACACAAACAGCCGGGCCACTCACTCGAGGTGAAGTACGTATTGCCTCACCTGGTTTATTTAAATAAACTAAATATATTTTTGGAATTTGCTGCAGGCCTATTAACAATGGATCATGGGCCGCAGGTGGCCCGCGGGCCGCAGTTTGGACACCCCTGCTTTAGAGTGTACTTTCTACTTATAAAAAAAGTTTGCTGTAAAACAGCATGCCGTGTTAAAACAGCAGCAGTCTCCTATATTTACTGTTTACCTCATCTCTCAATTACATAATTTTCTTTTACTTGATTTAATCATGTTGTTTTGTATGACAGCATGTCATATATATCCTAAGAGCAATAAAGCTATATCATATAGCCTATGTGTGAAGTAGGCTGTACCACTTAGGTTTGCGTAAGTACATCGTACAATGTTCATACAATGACAAAATCACCTAACAACTCATTTCTGAGAACATATCCCCAGTGTTAAGCAACGCATGGCTATTTACTCATGTATTTAATACCATGTTTCCCCGAAAATAAGACCTAGCCGGACCATCAGCTCAAATGTGACTTTTGGAGCAAAAATTAATATGACTGGGTATTGTATTAAGTTATATATTATATATTATATTATGTAAGACCCAGTCTTACAGTAAAATAAGACCGAGTCTTATATTAATTTTTGCTCCAAAAGACGCATTAGAGCAGATGGTCCGGTTAGGGCTTATTTCTGGGGAAACACGGTATTTCCAGTACTCATCATTTCTTTGTACAGATACAGATTTCCACAGGGTATTCTTTTCCTTCTGCCTGAAGTACTTCCTTTAATATCTACTGAATTACACTTCTGCTGATGGTGAATCCTTTCAACTCTTGTATGTCTGAAAAAGTGTTTCCTCTTAAATTATTTCAAGAGTCACAAGAAGTGGTACCCTTCACCATCTTTCCCCAAAGATAACATCTCACATAACCATAGTTAGTGCATTTACAAAACCACATTAATTAACACTGGTACAGTAGGTTTAAGTAAACTACACACCATATTCAAATTTCATCAGTCTTTACACACACCTATTTGATTTCATTCTTGCACGATATTTTTTCCAAGACTAGAATTCTAAATTGACGTTTTCACTTCCCGTATTTTAAAGTTACTGTGCCACTGTCTTCTGGATTGCATTGCTTCTTCCAGTAAGAAATAAGCTGCATTTGTTTTCCTCAAAAAGGGATTATTTTTTCCTCTGGCTGCTTACCTACTGTGCCTTGGCGTAGTTTCCCTCCCCCAGCCCCATGATTTTTTTCATGCTTGTGTTCATTGGGCTTCTTGAATATGTGGGTTTACTTTTCATTAAATTTGGAAAGTATATGCCCATACAATATTTTTTCTGTGTACCCCCTCCACTACCCTGATTCAGAAACTCCAAATAAAAGTGTGTTAGGCTGCTTTAAGTTATCCCACAGTTTTTTTCAGATAGGTTCTATTACTATGCCTTCCAGTTCACTAATCTTATGTAATGTCTAATCTGCCATTATTCCCATCCAATATATTTTTCATTTCAGATATTCGTTTTAAATTTTAGAAGTTTGATTTGGATTTTAAGTATCTTCCATGTCTGTGCTAACATGTATACTCTTTCCTCTAGCTTCCTGAACATATGGAATACAGTTATAATAACTGCTTTGATGTTCCTATATACTATTGGTGTAACATTTCTAGGTCAATTTTGATTGATTACATACTCTTCTATTTATGAGTCATATTTTCCTACTTCTTTACCACGTTCGGCAATTTTCAATCGGATGCCAAATATTACTTTTATCTTGATGGGTGCTGAATTTTTTTTATTCCTATAAATATTACTTAGCTTTGTTTTCCATCATAGTTAAACTGTTTAAGAATGAGTCTGATACTTTCAGGTCTTGCTTTTAAACTTTGTTAGGAAGGACTACAGCAACATTTATTTTAAGGCTAATTTGGCCCCAACACTGAGGCAAAAGACTTTTCATTAGCTCACCTGATGCTTCATGAATTATGTTTTGGATGTTGGCTGGTGAAAATAGGAGACTATTCTTGGCCTTACATAAGCTCTGAGAATTAATTCCTGTAATCTTTTCAGAAATTTCTTCTCCTAGCTCAAGTAGCCTCCTTACTCTTATCTTTTGATCAGTACTCAGCAGAAGACTCAAGGAAAACCTTTACACGTGTCCGATGTTCTCTGTATAAGCTCTCTCCTCTTCTTTTTCTTGTAAACTATACCTACCTTGGCCTCTGTGAACTTCCAGTTTGGTATTGTCAACTGGATAGGCTCCACTTGAGTTCATTTCCCATGCAGCAGGCCTGGAAACTTCTCCAGGCAGTAAGAGTTCACAAAATACAATTCATCTCATTTGTTTCCCATGTATCATGAATCATTATCCTCCACCACCTGATATCTGACGTCTTGAAAACTGTTGTTTCATATATTTTGTTCAGTTTTTTAGCTATTTCTGGAGAGAAAGTAAGTCCAATCCCTGCTCTTCCATCTTAGCCAGAAGGCAAATCTAATGGCAATGCTTTCAAAACATAAGGTATTCCTAATTTGATCTTAGGTTAACAATATATAAAAATTAACCAACTCTTTGTTTTCGTTAGATCAAACACCAGTAAAAGGTAAAGAGGTACTTTGCAATTACCATTTCAAACAATTTTTGAGCAAATCAATTACTGCCCTATAAAGCTCATTTTTTTCCTCCAAGTCTTGCTTTGCTTTCTATATCATCTCTTTCCAGAACAGATAAATTATGTCACAACTATCCTTTTGATAATGCAGATATCTTTGAAACATCAAGTTAAGGAGTCTATTCTACATTCTAAGTATTTCTCAAATTCAACTCTTCTACCCATTTCACTGTCAGTGCCCTAGTCTAGTCCACCATCATCTCTATTCAGGCAACATCATCCCAATGGACCAACCTGACTTGTCTTACTCAACTCCAATCCATCTTCTACTTTTCAGCCATGATAAAGGAGAGTAAGAGAAAAGTAGAAAAAGAGAGGAAGAGGAAGAGGAGAAAGAGGAAGCGAAAGTGGAAAGAAAGGAAGAGAAGTAAAGTTTTGTTTAAAGACTTTATTGCTGAAATCCAATTAGATTGACCTGGTCAAGTCTCCACTGTCCTTGACTGAATTAAGCCAATTAAAACACAAACAAACCAGGAGATAAAATGCTAATATTAATCTTAACCTTATCTACTTTTTTCCAAAACCTGCAATTCCAATCTTCCATCTTCACTATTATTCTTCCCTCTTTGGAGTGACAAAGGAGCTGACTTGGGACTAATTCAAAAGATTCATGTCCCAAATAGTTAGACAAGGGCAGTGTGTGTGTGTGTGTGTGTGTGTGTGTGTGTGTGTGTGTGTGTGTGTGTGTGTGTGTGTGTGTTTCTTGGCAAGGGCAAGGAGTAGTCAATTCTTTAGAGCTAGAAGAGATATTGACAACGACGAAGATAAGGGAGGAATAAGCAAGTATTTTTGTCTTGATAAAATAATCTAAAAAGGCATAAAAAGATGAGACCCATGGCCATAAGGAGTAGCCCCATTCAGAGCTATTTTTACTAGTCTTCAATGTTCATAAAAACAGAGAATAAAGAGGAACAGGGTAAGACAGAAAAGGAGAAGTCAAATGGCTAACCAGAAACTCAAAGTTCACATTTCTACAAGTTTTTTTTTTAATTCAATGGGTTGTTATTTCCCCATATTTCAAGCATATCCAAATATGGTCAATTTAAAATTTATTATCAAAATATACTCAACTTCTGAGTTATTCAGAAACTGACCTACTCAAGACCAGTCAAGGCTCATCTTATAAGTTGAAAGTTAACATCTAAATGCTACTATTTTGAAATTAGCCTAGTATCACAATTTTCAAATTTTCTGAAGCAAATTGGGTCCTCTGATAAACATCCCCAATTAAAAAAATATGACATTCTAAATAAATCAAAATCGAATTGATGGAAACAGTGAAAGAGCACTGATTACTAGTGTTTTCAAGAGATTCATAGTGTTATTTTAAATACAAGTTCTATTATTTATAATTTGAGTATCTTAAGGGGAAAGCAGCATGTATATGCCAGAAACTGCCAAATGAAAATCAATTAGTAATAAGCTATATGTTATGGTAGAATTAAACAGAAAAAAATGCATGAACTCAGCAAAAAGTGATTCTCTCTATACATAACAGCTTGAAATTATAGGCAAATTATAGGTAAATTTCCAAAGATACTCATTTAGTTCATCCTTTACAAAGTTTGCCAGAAATAGGTAATACTATAAACACTATTCTTGAGAATAGTTTGATAATATGTATCAAATTGAAAAACAAACATGCTTTTTAACCTAGTACTCCCACATCTGGGAATTAAAGTTAAGGAGAAAATCACCCAAGTAGAAAAGATTAAGTTCAGCACATTTTTTAATTTATAATTATTTTCAAAAAAAAGGAAGTAACTAAAATCTCTCTCAGTCAGGAGATGGTTATGGAGATTACGGCACATACAATAGTGTGTAGCCATTACAAATTATGTCGATTGATATATTTTCATGTACAGTGGAAAGAGGCCCATAGCACAACTGAGTACAAATAAAATAAAAATTAGGCTACAATACAGCAATTATACTAAATTGCTATTTTTGTAAAATAGTGCGCTTATGTGTAAGAGAAAGGGGAAGAAGCAAGAACGTGTGCGCGCGTGTACGCGTGTAAAAGGATGCTAACTAAAGATGCTCGCTATTGTGTTAACAGACATTATTTCTGGGCAGTGAGGGAACTGGGGACATTTCTGCTTCCTTTTTTGTACTTCTCTGTAGTATCTGACTTTTTTTCAGTAAGGACATACAATTTTTACAAAAATGGTTTAGGAAAGTTTCTTAAGATTTGAAAAGCACGAAGCCACTTACACCTTTCCCTTTCCTTTGCATGTCACCATCAGTGAATGGAGTGGTATTACTATCAGAATTCAAATAAAATATGCAATATTTCAATGGAGACCAGCAGAACCAATGTATATAAAAAAGCAGAATCTGTATCTGGATGACAGAAGACATTTAAAAACAAAAACAGGTGAACTCCTCCTCTTCCACTTAAAATTTATTTACATGTCAAAGTCCTCCAATAACAGTAATCACTAATAGTTACCATCTAGTTCACTCTCCATATTACTCCCTATTTATGTGTTGATTAGCTCAATAAAGCTGGGGAAAAAATATTACTCTCCCTAAAAAGAGGGAAAAAAAATACCCATTTAGGTCAGTTAATGAGTAATCCAGGAGAGTGAGACACTCACAGCATTCCAGAGATGCAAGAATTATTTTTTATAGTTTTAACTATCTTCCGTACCTACACACATCTTCTATCTATAGCTATAGATACATTGCATAGTAAGAGAAATTTACTTAAAGGCATTCTATCTAACCAAGATCCTGCCACATTTAATCACAAAATTTAACATACATTAAGGTTTTTCAAACATTTTTCCTAATGAAACTGGATCAAAGAAAAATTTAAGAAAATGTAAAAGGCACTAAATTTCAGGACTGATATTAGACCAAAGACTCATCTCGCCAGATAACCTTTAGTGTAGGTTCATTCCTTGAATTATTTGAGTAGCTAATACATAACAGACACTGTGGCAGGCACGGTGTTAGGCTGCGGAGAAGGAAGGGACATCAGAACAGGCACTATGCTCCATAAGCTCTTAAAGCAGAAAGCCTTTCTCAAATTGTATTCTCAAATTGTATTTACAAGTATACAATGTACCCTGAACTCCATGCCACATCCCCAACAGCTCAGAACATCCACAGATCAAAAAAGTATTAAGTATGTACAGTGTGCCATACATGGTTAGCCTATAAGGAAAGTTACACAGACATTTATTAGAGCAAAGTAAATGCTAGGGGAAAGCTATTTATTCTTAATCCTTAATGCTGTCTAATTAAGTCTAAGACCACAAGCTTGAATTGAATCCTAAGACAAGTTTACTGAGTCAAGACAGAGGCAAGGACACACCCAGCAAAGTGAATGTTCAAAGGCAGATGCAGCAACAGTTTGGGTCTCTTCACGGTACTGCAAACACTTCAGTAAATCTGCAGCGTAATCAGCAGGGAGATCAAGAGGTACCTTGGCTACTTTTCTAAGGGATTTGGATTTTATTCTAATGACAGATGACGAAAACTAGAAGATCAGATAATCACCCAGGTAGTGGTTTAAAAGATACAACCAGTAGCAGGAAACCAGATAATAGACTAAACAATGATAATAGTCCAGGTAAGGAATGAAGGCAGGCCCACATTATAACCCAGTAATACTGAAAGTGAAGATAATTTCAAAGTAGTACAATCAACCGAGGTTACTGGCTGAAGGGTGCAGCCAATAAGGCAGATGGAAGAGTCAAGACGAGCTCACAAATTAGACAACTATGTGATAGCAACGGCCAAGACAAAGAGTGGGTGTACAGTTGTGAATGAGTGTGTACAGATGTGTGTACATGAAAGAACAAGTTTGAAGGAAAAGATGTGGTGTTCACTGTAGACATGCTGAATTTAAGAAGTCTTATGCACATAGATGTTCAGAAGAAGCCGGTATTAAGAGTGAGTGAGAGGACTGGGAGAATAAAAGAATGTATCTGGGAGTCCAATGTGAATAGGGAGCAGCTGAATGAAGATGTGACATCACCAAGGGGCACTATGTGGAGTGAAGGAGAAGAGAGTCCAGGACAGACCTGGGGAGAGCTCCTGAGGGCAGCGCAAAGAGGACAAGAGGCCCCCAAAAGAGACTAACGAAGAACAGTCTAAGAGCTAAGAGAACAAAAGTTTCAAGGAAAGAAGAATGGTCACCAATGTCAAATGCAGCAGCAGTCAAGAAAGAACTGTTACTTTTGGTAGTTAGGCAACTTTATCAAAAAGATTTAATTTTAGAGTGCTCAAAGTGAAAGGCAGAATGCTAGGAATTAGGGATGAATGAAGGATGAAAAAGCAGATACAATAAGCAGAAAGCCTTTCTCAAATTGTATCGCAGTTTCCCAAAAGTACTGACCACAGACCATTTCCTCATGAAGCGTTCCTCTAGAACAGGAGCGATTTCAACATGGCATGTTTATAAACTAGGAGGAAGAAATCAATATCAAGGGAGAGATTGTCTAAAACTGAAACGGGACAAATAATGGAGTACATTGCTAGAAAGAATAAAGACAGGTTCTGAAGCATATACCGTGTTTTCCCAAAAATAAGACCTAGCGGGACCATCAGCTCTAATGCATCTTTTGGAGCAAACATTAATATTAGACCCGGTATTATATTATATTATGTTATATTATAGCCAGTCTTATATATTATATTATATTATATTATATTATATTATATTATATTATATTATATTATATTAATTATATTATACCCGATGTTATATTATCTATATTACATTATGTTACGTTATATTATATCATATCATATATATCATATATTATCGACTCGGTCTTATGTTAAGACCGGGTCTTATATTAATTTTTGCTAAAGGTGTAAAATAACAGTTATAAAGAGGAGAAAAAAAAAGAGTGTGGGATGGGATGGGGTCAGAAAGTAGCACATATACAGTAATGCCATTTTAGCTACACCATAGTTCTACAGCTTTTCAAAGTCCTGAGAAGCCCTGAGTAGATAGATTGAAGTTTCACATTTATAAATTCAAATCCATTCCACCTAAAGCCCAAATGATCCCATTCCCTGGACCTAGAGACTAGAAATCACCTGAAACAATACCAAACCTCACCATATAACTAACTAAAGGTTCAAGTATACCCAGTAAATTTGCAAAACCTCCCTGGAATCTTACAAGCCCCAGTAACAAGCAACCAGAATTCACAGACTTTATGGGACAAGAGATTTTAACGTGAACAGTCTTATAATTAAACATTTCTAACAAGAAATGCCATTTAATCAGACCACAAGGGGGAAAAACACCATCAAAGGAGATGCCGACAAACAAGAATGAATCTCCTAACGCATCCACAGTCCAACAGTTCTCATCCATTCACACCACTTGGGAGATAAAATAGTAATACTTATCAATCATAATCCAATTATTTCCAAAGATCTGAGACAAATGAATGTAATTTCATAACATATCATTACTTTTCAGTAACTCTGAACTGGAGAAGTCTAGAGAATCATGCATTTCCCATCCTTTCATTCAAGTTGACACCTAATTCCTAAGGAAATGATGGGAACACATTGTTATTCCTTCAAAAAATAGCATTTTCAAACTAATTTTTTAAAATATTCAAGTGCATCAGCATTAAAATGTGAATCCCTAAAAAAACACTTGAAGTCACTGCCTCATTCCATATATAGCATGATGCCATACATATCTCAATATACCACCAAGCTTAAGAATGATAAGGTGAAATGGGAGGATTGGACATTTATTTAATAGCTACTAACTGCTTGGAAATTTGAATCCTCACAACAATTTTGAGGTAGGTAATAAAATATTTCATTCCTAAACAACAGCATTTGAACAGTGTAATGATAAAATAAATGAAAAATCTTGAATTCAACGTACAGATTGACCAGGCAGAGGATGGGTAAACTTCCTAGGCAGAGACTGAGGAAAAGATAAGTGAATTTGCAATCAAGAGAAATGCAGCGTCTCAGGTAACCGTCCACCTACCAGGTTCTTGGTGTCTAGGCTAAAATCATAGTGAAAACACAAAATGGAGACGCTCTGGTACTTAACGACACTGTCAAGAAGTAATTAAGACTACCACCAGGCTCAGAAAATTGAAAAGTATCAAGAATACTGGACAAAGTTAAACTTTGAGTTTTAACAAAAACAGAAGAGCCTCTAACATTTCAAAAGAAATCACCATCCTATAAACAGAAACCAAAAAAAAAGAAATCACCATCATGTTTTAAATCAGTTATGATAATAAAACTAAGCAATGGTAATATATGGTGGCTACAAATCCTGGAAAACTTATGATCAATTTTTTTAAATATATAAAAGTCTCAGAACAAATGAGCACAAGTTGCATATATTACCTAATAAAAGAAAATTAAATGGTAACATTTAGAGATAAGCAAAACACTTTCAGGATACAAAAATAAACACGTCTAATTTCAAATATTTACAATCCAGCAGGAAAAGACAAACAGGTAAGCAAACAATATAAAACAGAATTAAATAACTGTTAAACAACATCAAGTATTATGGAAACTGAAAAATTTTTTTTTCTTTGAGTTGTTTGAGAAAGTATCCACAGAGATAGTAGCATTTGATCTAACTCTTGAAGGAAAAGGAAGGAAAGTTTTTTTGAGGCTCAATTAACAATGGTAGAGATACAAAGGTACAGAAAACTGACAATGCACTTCATATTACATGAGGTATGGAAGATTCCGTATGATTAGAATTTCGTATGTGTGGATGGTTAGAGAAAGAGACCTAGAAAGGCAGAACAAAAATTATTCAGAAAATACACTTAGGGTATAAACTACTCGGCAGGGAAAGATAACTACAGAATTTTAAAGAATAGGTATTAGAGGCAGACATGTAGTAGGAAAATCTCAGGATTTAGAATTAAATAGATCTGGGCTAGAATCCCAGCTCTATCACTTACTAACAATGAGGCTTTTCAAAATTGCTATTTCCTTATTTGTCAAATGGGGACAAACAAAGCCTTAATATGATGCAAATGGGACCTGGCCAATATACTGTCTTTCAATTGCTTTCTCACAATAAATGGTAGACTGTGGAGGGTGATGGGGAAGAAGTCAAGATATGCAGCCTCAAGTGACTGGGAAGATAAAGCCATTAACTAAAGAAGGAATATAAGAAAATAATTAAAAAAAAACAGATTTGGAGAACAGAAAAATACGGTCAGTCTACATGCCAAATTTGCGGTGATAGTGGAATATAGAGGTATACATCTACATGCAAAGGTATCAGAAGACACAAAAAATTGGATCTGGAATTCAGAAGAGAGTTCTAATAGAAATGAAATTTTAGGAACCTTAGGCATACGGAGGAAAGCAAAGAACAGGCACTCACAAGGAGCTAGGAATAAGACAGAGTCAGGAAAGCAGAAAGGAAACAGTTTCAAACATAAAAGGTGGCCAGCCGTATTAAGCACTGAACATAACTGCTGGATTTGACAATTAAGAAGGAGATCTCTGACAAACTTTGAGAGTAGTTTCACCAAAATTCTGATGACACCAAACTGTAGGCATTGAAGGAATAAATGGGTGGCAAAGAAATGAGTGAAAAAAGTGAATCTAGTCCAACGGTCCCCAAGCAGGAAATCCATAAACATAGTAATGGAGACCAGATGGGTATTATCAATATCACAAACAGTCACCTGAAGACTAAATTTAGTCTCCACCAAACTATAAAAACTAAGGAAAATACTAAGTTTCTTTGATTCTCCAATTAACATACTACATATTTTTTAGAATGAAAGCATGTATCACTATTTTACAAATGTCCTTTCATATCATGAGATTCTTGGTAGAAAATAAATAAAAATATTACTAAGCACTAAAAGGTTGGGATTCATGGGCTCTTGAAAGTAATCCAGCACTGGAGAGAATAAATGAAATTATGAATGATTCAGGTAGAAACCTTCAGAGAAAGTTTTTCTTCTGTTTTAAGATTTTTGTTTGTTGGTCATTTGGTTGGTTTTCTTTTGTTTTCAGAAGTGGAAAAATTCCTAAAGACATTATTTAGGTCAAGAATAAAAAATCAATGTAAAGAAATATTTCAAGTTCCAGAAAGAAAGGTGGTGAAATGTCATGGAGAAAAAGATAAAACACAAGGGAAAAAAGCTGACCTTACAAGTACTGCAAAGCTATGCATAAGTCACAGTCCATGTCTGGAAAACCACATTATGCTTTCTCACCCTCAGAAAAGCTGCCCCACAGAAGTTCAGTTAACCAGTTAGTTAATTAAACCAATTAAAGTTCTAGTAGAACTAGAGCTGTATTTCTGCTCTACTTAAACTTCGTGTTACTTAGCTTCTCTGAAGATGCTTCTTCACTAAACAATAACATTTGTCCCATAAGCTGTAAGGAAGACCAAAAGAGACAATATACAGAGTGCCAAAAAAACGTAATACACATTTTAAGGAAAAAACTGTATTAAAATTGTAATAACATATACCGATAACAAAAGATGAATACAAGTCATGTGTACACATTTTTTTGGCACCCCCAGTATGTAAAGAGCTTAGCACAGAGCCTGGCACAAAGTAACCATTTAAGAAACACAGCTATAATTACTAAAATAATATATAGATAAATATTTCTCTGATGTTAAGATTGAGAAGACCTAAGTTTTAAAGGAAAGAAAACAAATGAAATAGGAAAGACTAATTTATCTGGCAATACAATCCTATAAATTTTTTATGTGAAAAACATACATTAAAAAGAAAGCATCACACAAAACTAAAAAAATACTAGTATAGAACTGATTTATATAAATTATTTTTCTTATACAACAAAAAGATAAAAACCTCACTATAGACAAATAATGTACTGACATACTCTTTGCTATGCATAAACAGTACCAGGTACCCAACTTAGGAGCCCACATGGATGGTAATAGAGACCACATGGGTTATTTTTCAATACTTCAACATGGGACATATTTTTCAATACTTATCACAATGGGAGGTATTACTGCCCTCCCTGCCATTATTAGACCAAGCTATAAGGCATTCCTTATGTCCTTAAAGGAAAAGAACTATTTGAAGCATAAAATAATAATAGTATTTGAAATATTCGATTCAGATAACACCAATTCAATCTTTCTCACACTGAACGCAAATCCATTAGTAGCTGTTTTACTTAAAAATAAAGTAAAATTCTAGCAAATATTCTTATGTTAATGTAGCAATTTTTCAACCAGTGATGAAAACTGCCATTGAAATAAGGGGAGTACCTGGGGGGGGAGGCGGGGTCAAGTGGCTATAGCTCTGCATTTAACAGAGCACACACACCTACACAGCCTACAAGCAGTCCCAGTTCCACCTGTATCTATTCTTACACAGTTAGGATCCGATCTATTTTCAGACTTTCTTTTAAAAACTGAAAAATCATTCTAACAATCCACATCAAATCTTGCTCCTTCTGATCTCAGACAAAAAGTAAACTATATTGCTAGTCATAATTGACATATCCAAAACTTTACACTGAAATTTTAAGTATATAATTATGTGGACCTCTCCCCTCAAGTTTTTCCTTATCTTTATATTCACCACCAAAATTTCAGCTGGGATATACACCACGTTTTGCAATATTTAGAATAACTTCTTTATTTCTGTGCCCAAAGCAACACAGGTATTGCTACAATATTAATATTGAACAGACCATAATATAGTGGAACCCCTTTATAAAACAAGGTTGATGACAGAAATAAAACGAAGTTGTTAACTTTGTTTTATCTTTTTTACATGTGATATGTGTATGTGGGATTATAGACTTTTGGCTAGCAATATATCAAAAGTGCCAGTTTACTCAGAAAGTAAAGAAGGAAAGATATTCTACTACTAGATAAATTGTTAATTTTGATTAATAGATTAATAGATCTATATCATACAATTACCAATTTTTTAATGAGAATATAACAAGTATACTCCAAACTGAAACTGAACATGATTCAATTATTTTGTAGGTACTTCGAAATCTTGTACAAAAGCTAGCCTTTGAATTATAAAAATTTGTTTTCCTTATTCAGCACGGATAAGGCAGAGTCAAAGACTAAAATGCATCTGTAATTAACTCTATGACAACATACTATTGAAGGTGGTTTTAGAGAGAACACTCAGCAAGTTTGTTCATGTATAATTTTTATTTCCAAAAAGGCAACACGTGGAGGTTCCTGTTGTTTAGATTCCAAATAAATGATATTTTCTGTAATAAATTTTATAATGTGATTTTTAAATATAGTACCTTGAATAACTTTGTGTATTAAAAATAACTGAACTTAACTGTTAACAAGATCCAAAAGCGAAAAACTAAATTTAGTAAAATAATAGGAAAATATACAAGCAGAGAAAGCTCAAAAAGCCACCCAAAAAAAATCATTGAGGGTTAATGGGCCACTAACCTCACTTTGATTAAAAAAAAAAAAAAAATCCCCTAAGTATATCATCTAAGCCATCCAATCTCACACCCACCGACCTCACAGACACAGAAAGCAGCCAAGATAGTCACTTTCAAAAAAAGTCTAATAAAATTATTTTTACCTGTAAATTGTTTTCTGTGACTCTGTTCCACCAAACCATATTGATGGGTACTCCTGATTTACACCTGTCGGCAAGGCAGCCAATAGGGTTCTTTGCTTTTCGTGCCTTTGATCCCATCGGAACTAGCCTCTCCTCCAGCATCCCCAGGCGGTACTTCCTTGGCTAGGAAAAAGAAGGAAAGAGACCAGGCCACTCCTAACATCCCCCACACTAATCTAAACTAACATGACGAACAGAGAGAAGGTATCAGGAATGGTGGAGTAGAAAACAAGTAAAATACCTAAGACACCCCCTCTAACTGTCCTTATCACCCCCCACCATTTCCCACCCCCCACCCCCAATACACACCTCCAAAATAACCCACACAGGCTGAACAATATTATACAAAGCAACAGATGCTTTAGAGAAATACATTATAATCTGATTTGGTAAGATTTTAATGAACAGAAATTAACTTATCAGCAAAGTAAATGCTTTGCAAATTTTTTTCCACTGGCACTTACCTATTCTCACTGCAATATGAAGAAATGGCTTCAACGGCACAAAATACAAGTAAAAAATAATTCTACATATTTTTCTGTATTAAAAAAAATTACATACTTTCCTGTTCCTCATCTCACTGCCTTATTCCCTGAGAACTACCCCCATTTAAAATAAAAAGCTAATTCCTAAAGAATGGATTTTGTTTTTAATTTTAGTGGTTGGCAGGGTTTTTTTATATGTGAAAATTAATGAGTTTTTACCATCTTCTCTTAATTGTAGCACATTTGCACTAACTTGCATCTGAAAGAGAATCTGTATATAATCTTTTTCCTTTAAGGAATACTGATACATTCCTAAGAATGTATCTAATTTAAGACCTGTAATAAGAAAATCTATGTCTACTCATCGTTCTGTCACAAGATTGTTGGAGCAAATAATTAACTTTCTTCAGAAAAGGTGTCATAGCCAGACAAATAAATAAAATACATAAAAAGTAAGTTTTCCAGTACGAAGACAACCAATTTGAAGAAACCACTTGATTTCTAAATTTCAAAATGACTTTGTAAATAATGCCTATAGAAATTATTCTGTACAATTTAGGTTCGCCACTCCACAAATGGGCCTCTGCTATGTTTGTCTTTGGTTTAAGAGGGGAAAAAAGATTAAAATTGAGTAAGAAAGACAACCAGTCTACCTACCTACCCAAAAATTATAGCAGTGGGTAAAGTTTCGTGAGGCTAAAACATTTCCACCTCTGTGTAATTGTGAATCAATTCATTATCCTCTATGTCTACATCACAAGCAACTTTGGTAGATGAGAAAAAAAATGTACCTTTGGAACATTTTCTGGTAACATAGATCACAACTATAAAAACTTGATATACAGCAAAAATAATATAACCTTCAGGAAGCTTTCACTGATTTAAAATTTGTATTTTAGAAAATGTCTGGGCTAAGGATTATACTATCAGAAAAGTTCAACACATCAAACAGTATTTATTTAAACAAAACCACAACCGGTCAAGGACTTATACTAGGACACACACTAGGACACCTAGATTCTAGTCATATATTTGAAAGCCAGAAAATTATTGCTTTAAATGTTCTTCTGTTATTCAGATCCTTCACAAATTCAAACTTGTTTTTGACCCAGTTATTACAATTAGTGCATTTGCTTAGAGTAGTGCATTAAGCAACATAGAAAAAAAGGTTTTAAATCAATCCAATGTATCATTCTCCTTCCCCAGGAGCTCTCATCGTTTTTTTTTTGTTTTTCCAAAGAGGAATTCATCACTCCTCTCCCTCCACCCCACCCCACCCCCCTCATCGCCACAACCACCCCCACGCCCAAACCTGTAATTACCCTAAGACTTTTCCTTTTAGGCAAGAAGAGATCCCCAAACATGTGCCATTACAGATTTACGTTTCCTTAATACACAGCCAGAGAGTAAAGTAACTCAAAAGTAAAACCTTCTGTGCGGTACTGCATATTAAGACCTAAGGTATCAATACCATTAAAAATACCATTATAAACAACAGAAGACAAAATGTCATCTGAAAAAAAAGGGCAGCAACAGAAATTATCATAGTGAGGCAAAAAGACTAAGTAAAGAAGTCTCATTGCACAGAAAGTAAATTATAGCAAAAGCTCATCTGTAAACTAATTTCCAAATTATTTGGACTACTATTTATCCCTTAAAGAAAAATTGTATTTTTTCAACTTTTATTTATTTAAGTGTGTTTTTCCAGGACCCATCAGCTCCAAGTCAAGTAGTTGTGTCAATCTAGTTGTGAAGGGCGCAGCTCACAGTGGCCAAGTGGGGATCGAACCGGCAACCCTGGTGTTACGAGCATCACGCTCTATCTAACCAACTGAGCTAACTGGCTGCCCAGAAAAAATGTATTTTTAACTAACCATCTGAGAGCCTACTTTTGTATCAGGATCTATTCTAAGTACTTGGAATACAATGATGAATAAAACATACACCTTTCCCTCAAAAAGAGGATATAATGTGTAGGTAACAAAGTCATGCAAACAGAGCATACTCACTGTGATATAATAAATGCATAAATAATCAAGGTAGCAATCAAGGGAAGAGACAAAGGTTTTACAGAGACGGTGGATGCCTGAGCAGTTTAAAGGAGGAGTAAGTGTGGGTGGATGGATGGGTGAATGGATAGCTACAGACAGACAGACAGACAGACATGTATCATAGTCTAGGAAAAATGTGTACACAGAGGCAAACAAGCACGCGGTATTAAGGGAAAACCACAAGTACGCCACTAGTAGAGGGCCAACCTTAAGAGCAAAAGATGAGGCATGCAAGCAATAAAAAAAATTTTAAATGAACTGTTTTACATCCTAAGGCAAGGAGTTTGGACTTCATTTCATGGGCACTGAGGAACTCTTGAAAACCTAGGAACAAGAACTAAATTGGAAACAGGTAGACAAACTAGTGGACCCTGGCAGTGATCCACGTTAAATGTTCCCAACCTCAGCCATACAGACTGGATAACTCTTTGCTGTGGGGCGTCCTGTGCCCTGTAAGATGTCCAGCAGCATCCTGACCTCTACCCACTGCGCCAGCAGTACCACAGCCCCAGCTGTGAGAACCCAAATATCTTCAATGTTCTCTGGGAGTACGAAAACGACTGCCCCCATTTGAGAATCACTGCTTAGGTGAAGGATGCGAACTCAACTGGACAGAGCTAAGGCCTGGCTGGCGGAAGACGTGCTGCGTTAAAAACAACGACTGGGGATTATCTGAAAGTAGGGCCTAAGGGAAATGGAGAAGTCAAACGGAAGATGAGAAATTACAAGGAGCAAACAAAATTTTATGGGAAATGTTTGTTTACCCCTGAAGTTGTTCCTCTGAAGTTTTCTGAGTTCTACGAGATCCAAAGTCAACAAAAGCAACCATTCCTCTTCCCTTTCCCTTAGCTTCCAGAGTCTTTCCTACACCAATCCTGACAATGTGATCGTCAAAAACAAAGTCAGTCCCCGTTGAACTGCCATTCTTCATAGCCTTGCCAGGCCAGCCTGCTGGTCATTACAGAATGGCAGCATTTTACATGCCATGTCCTGTTGGTAAACACCAGCTTTTCTGCTCCACCTCCTAGTAAGTCAACATTGGACATCAAAATTCCCAATCTTTTTGTTTTTCTCTCTCTCTAATATAGACAATATTTACTTTAAGTCTCAAGACTCACTACAAAAGTGCCTGATTTTTATCAGTCTTCACAAAACCTAAATAAATAGCATAATAAGACAGTAGCTGAAAACAGTTCTACCCTTTTTATTGGGCATTTTAAAAAACAACTTAGGGCTGGAACGAAAGTTTTTAAGGATAAGACAAAGTCTGATACTATATTCTAGATTAGCACTTCTCAAACGGTAGCAAACACACGAATCGTCTGGGGATTTTGTTAAAATGAAGACTCTAATTCACCAGGCCTACAGTGAAGCCTGCAATTCTGCACCTCCAAACAGCTCCCAAGACTGCTAGTGCTGCTGGTCTGGTGCCCACACTTCAAAGAGTCACGTTCTAGAGAATGTCAGAGGAAAAACCTGGGGAAGAAACAAGTATGGCACAAATAGAAATTGGGATCACCACCCAAGATAAAAAGGAACAGGGTTCAACAGTCAACTCCTAGCTTGACTGCAATCCTTAGAGCTTTCAAGAAGAGTACTCCTAACCCCCAAAGCCCCAGCTCTTCAGAAATCTTTACCCTAATCCATAAAAGCTCATTCCAAGGGTTTAGGACTAAGGGAAATCCACTCTCATTCCTAACAAATAACCTAAGTCTCTAGACTACGTCAAAGAACAAACAGTAAAAGCTCATTTTTAGAACTCTTTTAGTTCCACTCACAAATATTTTGTCATTCATCCATTCATCTAACATTTCATCATAGGCTCTTTGCCCTTCCTAGTAAAACAATGATAAGCTCTCTTTCCCTAAAAAGTTCAGTCTAGCAAAAGAAAAATCTGTAAATACCACTGCTTGTATAGAAATGTCATTCAAGTTACCAACAGACCAATTGTCAGTGCACAATTCTTTTGATAAAATTGAAAAACAGCATCATCTCTAAATGCTTCACATTTCCAATCATAATTTACATGTCACAATTTACATTACACGATTACATATCAAAATCTAATTACTAGTAATAAACTAGAGAAATCAAATTGTTATCCAATGACAAAAAGTCCCCAGTGCCCTGAATTTTAAGAACCCCCTTTAAACATCGAAAACATAGTGTGCTATCACTATTTGTACTCTGAAACAATGAATGATGATCTAAGGTTACTACAAATAACACTTTAATATGATTTACTTTTTATTAATCAGAACCTCTTTACATACTTGGAAAACGGCAGTATACATACAGAAGTATTATCTCCCTCAGACAATGCTTAATAAACATATTAATTCATTACCTTCTGCAGTAAGAACTCAGCAACCTACCTCCAACCACACCTGAGGGTCCACTTCTAGAAACCTCTGGCCTAGAATTGACTGTATTTTTTAAAAAAATGAACCTGCATTTCTTTTCCAACCTCTTCCGGCTGACAGTGGGCTTCCTTCAATCAATTAAATGCCCTGGGAGTCCGGTGTATTTGTAACGATGAGGACTAAACATAAGCTTGTAATTCCATTAACCGTCGACGGCTATCTAACCTCACTGGGAAAACAGGCTGCAACTGATTAAAACCATCTGAATTTTTAACATCAAATAAATTCACTAATTTCCATATAATCAGCACAGGGAACTACGTCTTACCTAACCTATAAGTTAATTAGGTGTGTCAAAAATCTTGCATTTGAAAGGCTCCTACACCTAATTAATTTAGAATAATAAATCCAGATCTACAAATCACTGCAGCTTGGGGTCCAATCAGTTTTTTCCATGAGTAAAAGACTTAAAATTCAAAATAAGTCAGTCTCAAAGATTATGTTGTATTTTGTCCTGCCATTCATTATCAATTGCGGGCTTTTCATGAAAATATATTAAGATCCTTACATTTTCATTGTTTAAATAAAGATAATAACTGGATGGCATGGGTGAGTAAGTGCACAGAAAAAACATACAGTCACTGCTAAAGACTCATGGACAGGGAAACATCTGTAAACGAAAAAGACCTTGTAATTTGTGGAGTCAATACACAAATGACATACAGGATGAAAGGATGAAAACAGAGGACGCTGTTAAGTAAAAACTGACATAAATTATAGAAAACAGGATACACACACACACATAAACATATCTTTAAGCTCTACCATGAGTCAGAGCCTGAGGGAAGAGTCCCCCAATATTATCTACATAAATTTAAGAAAGCCTACCAAGCAGTCCTTACTTGTTCTTGAAAACTCAATGCTACAATGGAGTTTTATGCCACCAAAAACAAGATCAGGTGAAACACCCTTGCTAAGCAAGGCCACATTCAATTTCTAAAAAATGGCCACGCCAAAATGCAACTTCTGTTATTCTTCTGCTTTGGAATGGAAGCAGAATACAAGATGTGGAAAAATAAAATACCATGCCGAAGCTATTAAAATATCTTCAGTGAAAGTGAGTAAAGCTGTGTTTTTTTTAAGTCATTAAAGTTATTACCACAATAAAGTATCACCTGTAATGATCTCATAAGTTTTTATACAAATTTCAGTCCCTTATCAAAACCAACCATCATGCTAAAATGCTATTCGCTGATTATGAAAAGGTTTCCTTCTGATTTACTTATATTTACATCCTTGATTAAATTCGGCCTTAAAATGAAGCACAATATCTTCAGAAATGCTCTTTGCTATAAACTGAACTTAAGCTAAGGTAGTGGCCAACTAAAACTAATCTCACACACATTCCGAAACAGATAAATGTAAGTTTTAAAACTGCAGAATCATAAACAACAGAACACTTCAACCACCACCCTTTGACAAGCACAAGGCACTATGCCAAGCACTTTACACCCATTAATACATTTATACTCATAATTCTGTGAGACAGACACTATTCTAATACCAACGTCACAGATGAGAAAAGTGAGGCTTAGAAGAGGTTAAAATAACGTGCCTATAACCTCACATCTAACATAAGGTTGGGCTCCAGAGCATGTACTCTTAACTACAGTATTCCACCTTCAATTCAAAGAAATCTGTTCCATATTCTGTAATATCCCTTAACGTATTACAATCTTAACATTATTCTAGCTAATCCTAAAATGACCAAATACAAATTCTTAAAATCTCTCTTTGAATCTAATTAGCAGGGATAGAATCAATGAGAAACAACAGCTACAGACACTTCATTCAAAGAAATAATATTAAGCAGCTCCCCCTCCTCATTTCCAAAATGCAAGAGCAAACCTTGGGAATTACACAGAGTTAGGGAAAATTACACAGTTCTTGTTAAATTTAGCTTAAAACTCAAGCTAGCATGTTTGTGGATACGGATTCTAAGCTCATCTTTATGAATTCATTCCTGATCCCTACTTTCCTAGGAAAATAGGGAAGAACCACCAGTAATGCCAAGCGCTTAGTACCAGCTACTACACTTTGTAAATACAATGACCAGAGTAAAGAAGCCAACGAGATAATCTCAGAATGATCTACTAGTTCCTAAATCCAAGTGGTAAATTCACCATGGTTTTACTAAACTATCATTAGGTAAGAACTAACTCAAAATCCCCTAAGCTAAAACTAGATAATGGCAAATTATATATTATAAATAAAAGGCATACTGTTTTAGTACATGTGTTTAAATATGGCAAAGTGTCAAACACCAAACCACCACACACCTTAAAAAAACCTCCAAAACAAAAATCTCTCATGAGATCGTTTTTATCAATAGAACAAAATTCCCTTTCAATCATAAATTTGGAAGTCCCGTTCTTGACTCAACAAAAGCAAGTGGTCACTGCACACAGAGTACCAATTAAAATAAAGTACAAAAAGTACATGGTTGAACGACTTTGTTACAACAAAATTTAATCTGTTCTCTCCAAAGCACATCTTTATCTCAACGTAGTCCTGGAAGTTCAACCTGGAGTACTCTTAATTTAGCAGGAAAATAAAAATAAATCATTCAAAGTTGAGTCCTTTCCAACAGGAACTGTCATATTTTTAAACAAGTTTCAATCTCATGTTACTTGCATAGCATTTTAAGAAAAGAATAGACTGAGAGTGGAGGTAAACAATAGTAAGAATGTCACATTGACCTCTGGCAATTAAAATGCAGAGGAGAGAAGGAAAAGAAGAGAAAAACGCAGAGGAGAGAGAACATATCCATTTGCTAACGGAAGCTGATAACTATAGATCATTATCAATAAAAATGATAGTGGATTCAAATTACATAATGACAGTCCTTTTAATTTAAAATCACTAACTCATCGGATAGGGAATTACAATCTCATTTTAACAAAAATAAGCTTAATATTTGGTCTTTTTTCATGTACTTAATAAAAGGCAATCAGAATAAGCATGACATTTCAAACCTGACAGCATAAATTACTTGTGAAATTCAAGACCAAAAACAAAATGGGGAAAGAGAATGAAATATCTAAGATGAGGCTTTCATCTCCAATATGCAACAAGCTTACAGTGAATTAAAAAACAGTAGCCCAATAGAAAATGTGCAAACGACATGAAATAAACAGCAATGGCCAATAAACATAAAAGAGAAGTTCAAAAGCACCAGTAGTAATCCAATCTAAACAATGAGGGGGTATTTTGCCTATAAAATACGGAGATACGAATATTTTTACATGTTTTCAAGGCTATAGAAAAACCAGCACCTATGAGTAGGAATATAAATTTGTGCATTTCTCCAAGTTTACTCATCTATTATCAAAAGTTTAATTGTGCATTCTTGCCCGAAAAATTGTGTTTACAGAAATTTATATTAAGATAATCACTAAATGGAAAAAGAAGCAGGTGTAAGGTCAACGTTTTATCGCCTCCTCTGCATATTTCCAGTGGTCTCTCTCCACTACCTCTCTATTTTTCACCTTATAGAAGACTCAGTCATCTTACCCTTCTCATATTGCTCTAGAGATTTTTTCCTCTGAAACATAAATGTCATCTACATTATTCTAGGTAAATTATTTTATCTCTCAAAACTTCCATTTCCCAACCTGTAAAATCAAAAAGATAATCTCTCTCAAAGAAATTGTTGGGGTGATTAAATGATATAACAAAACATTTAATTTTTAAAAGAATTAAGTTTACCATACTACCTGGAACAGATACAGAAAGTCATCGTCAATATAAATAAAATCAAGTTTCTGTCTGCCACTACATCGTGACAAAACCCCAGACGGATTCTTTACCAAACCATGAAGAACACATTTGAGAAGCTAACAGCTCTGCATGAAGGAGGCAAAAAATGAACGCTGGGGGAAAAGGGGCCTGAAAGATGGCCACCCTCAGAGCCCAGGAGAAGTGCTTCTCCAGTGAACAATCCTAATCCAACCTCATCAGAATGAGTAGGAACAGACACTTATTTAACAGTCGTTATGAACTCGCAAACAAGGTAGAGGCTTAGCTAACTCTTTATTAGGCACTTCGGTGACAGGCAGTGGATCTCATTTAGTCTTCGTAACAACTCTACATGGTAGGTACTAAGTATTCTCCTTCTGCAAACGAAGAAACAGAAAGATTTAGCTAAGCTTGAAGACACAGATAATCAGTGAAGAAATAGGGATTCAATTCAGACTGCCTGGCATCCAACTCCAAACCCTAAAACCTGACATTATTCAATGCTACTGGGTTATTATTGTTCCTATTGTCTGCTCTTTGAGAGAAATAAAAACTCACCAAGAGGCTCTGAGCTGTAAGCAGGACCCGTGGGTGCGCCAGAGCCCGTAGGAACTGGGACTCCAACAATTTCCATAAGGGACCTGTGTGTGTCACCAAATCTAAAACCTCCCCTCCATCTAGCTCACGTTAGACGAGTCCACATCCCCACAGTGCGGAGGTGAATGGAGGTCCAGTGGGCTGCAGTAAAAGAGGAATGGCTCTGGGTGTGTTCATTTGGAATTCCAAACACAACTTTCCATAGAAACACTGCTGCGTGATACCCTGTGATACTCTCGGGTAAAAGATACTACTGAGTCAGACCTGGAAATCCAAATACTAAAACAACATACATAAAAAATTTCAAAACAACAGTTTTACAGGGTAAGTTCAAGATTGCAAATGTCATTAAAATTTCAGTTATTTTTCAGTATCTTCTCCATTTTCCCCTCATCCTTTATTTTTCCTGAGGTCAGTAAGTGGTTCAAAGTTCCAAAATGGTCCTAACCCATTAGAAAGATTAAGGAAAGATTTGCATCCCAGGTGGTCTATACAATAATCCTATTAATTTCTCCAAATTTACTTAAGCTTTCTCCACAAAAGAACTCTACCATAAATACTCTCTAGTTTGTTGTTACATATTTGGTTCCCTAGAGTAGAAATATAAAAGTCATCTCATGAAGACATAACAGAAATGCTACGAGAAAATTTTAAATGTCAAATTAACCAGGAAACAAACTATCTCTCTCTCTCTCTCTCTCTCTCTCTCTCTCTCTCTCTATATATATATATATATATATATATATATATATATATATATATATATATATATATGCACTCAGTTAGTTTTGTAATAGCGATGGTACAAAAAGGGATGAGTGCTCTTAAGAGAGAACACTGGGAAGGAGGGTCCAAACAGAGCAAGTACTGCTAGTGATCTTTTACCTCAAGCAGAATAAAGGGGAACTGGGCTTTTCCCACCTAAATCTCCTCACAAAGAAGCCAGTCAGCGCTTTCTGATCCCACTTCCCTTATCCTAACATAGAGCTTAAAAATCAAGAACAAAAGAAATAAACATGATACTTCAGAAATTTTTGTCCCCTAAACCCAAAGAACTGAACTTGTTAGTAAAGCCTAAAAAAATTTACCAAAGTGAAAATCTGTTATCCACTATTGGAAATAAAATGCAAATGGCCAGGTAAAGCTGCATATTAATCGAAATATCATCCTAAAGTACAACTAAACAACACAAATGACAGGCACCAGAGCCTTTCTTGCTTTAACGGGAGGAGAGAAAGTTGAATAGGATTATGACTAGGTGACTAAAAAGAGAGAGCAAAAGAGGGCCAAGAAAGATATAAAAGCAGAAGGCACGAACACCAGACCCAACTTGTAAAGCTGTGCCTAGGATCTGATTCACTCTGGGGTTGCCCTGCACAAAACTCACATCTTATCAAGAATAGTTAGCAAGATGTCACAGTACTGAGTCACTTCATTTACGAAAATCTGTATCTGAACATCCAACTTTGCTATAAAGTTACTTTGTTCCCAAACCCTTTCTTACCAAAATTTTTACTGCAGACTAGATCACATTTGTGAGTCACAGTGTTTCTCAAGTCCTTTCCTGTCATACCACTTCTCAACCTTAACTATCTTGCTATTAAGGTTTCCTCATGTATTGATCCCTAATATAGTAACTCCTGTTTTTAACAAGCGCCATCTCCCGTGTTTGGGGGGTGGAGGGGCAGTGCTTAACTCCCCCACACAGTATACAGCCATAATTCAACTTCTTCCAACACCACCCTTGGCCCACAATAATTATACACATTTTCAAGTAATGGTTACTTTTTCTATCTAAAAAAAATTATGTATTCCTAATGTGAAAAATAAGGGGGGGAAAATCAGTGCTTCTCAAACATCAATTGTGAAAGATCTTTTAAAACTTCCTACATTTGATGGTTCTATACTTATATAAAGTAAAAATGAATTGCTAGGAAAGTGATCACATATGTGGATGTTGCAGTATTACCAAATCGTTATAGAAGTTCCTAAACATTTACTTTCAGTGTATTACCTTGTATCTCCCTCAAGAGGTAACAAACACTGGCCGGGGACACACTAAGCCTAGCTGTGACCTGAGGCAGATATTCTCAGTCTACGACTCTGCAGGAAGTGTTTCACTTATTTAACAAAAATAAATCAGCCCAAATAGCTATGAACCTCTCTGTACGGTTTTTCACATCCTACAGTTTACTTCAATAAGTCCCTATATATACAAGGCCCGCAGCCATAGTTTCTTAGCTCATCTATGATAGAAAGAAGAGAATGTAACTATCTACTGAAGAGCCTAAGTCTCTACTTGTAATAAAGTAACGCCTTCTGCTTAAGTACCTTTGCTTCTCGGCATTCCTCAATCCCAATTCAAAACATCTTTTCTCCACCAATTCTTCTGGATCTAGAGAATTCTCTGCTACTTAGCAATCAGATATTTAAATTGGAATTAATTAACATACAGCTATGTAAACGTTCTCTAGTAGGTTCATATATTGCCTCTTCGATTAGATTTGAGAAAGAAGAAAAACATCAGTCCATTCTTAAATTCTCTACATAGCTCCACCGCCTACAGGAAAAATACTTGACTGATCTGATCCCAATAATTCATACACCCACATGCAAAAAGCAACATACCTGGCCCAGGGATTGGCCCAACTGAGATTTCTAGAAAATGCTTTCCCTAACTAGCTATGAAATAGTAGTCCTAACTACCTATTCCCCAACATCACTATGCAATAAAATGTCACTGAGTAATCAAAATAGCCTGCTTAGATCAACATGGAATTATAATTAAATGTTTACATAAATTTGAGTTAACTTCCACTACAATCACATCATTAAACAGACATTACAAATTACAACAAAATAAAAACGGGCAGCCTCCATGTGCCTTCAGTTCACAATGTGTGGCATGCAATATTCTTATGTCAAGAGTATTCTAATACAAAAAGATTTTAAACCTCAACTCAACCATTAACAATTTAAAATCATGTGCAACCTGTACCTTCATAGATTCCTAATCGTACAGCCTACTATGGGGTAAAATTTTCTGTATCTTCACATATTATTTAAAATGTAAATGGCAAGAAAAGTGTATCCTTCCAAGATATACTATGTGAACTCTGAATTTCTACGTAGAGACTGACACATAGATCCTTTCAATTTAGACACAGCCAAGTTTAGAGATGAAAGATGCCACAGCCATTAAACAGGCCATGCTCATCAATTCAGACGTGAAGATTACAGCCTAGGAAGTTGGCCAAGGTCATAAAGCTAGAGAACCAGACCCCCCAAAATCACAGCAGAGCTCTCATTTCACTATATTAATCTGCTTCCACTAGGACATATTCCAGTATCTCTCCAAATATTGAGGTCACATTTGTAGTAACATTTCCTTTTATTATTTTCCTTTACTAAAGAAAATTTTAAAAGAACGGCACTGTATCTTCCCTTCTACAGTCTCCAGGGATTTTTACTATTTTCTCAAAAATAGTATCAGTAGCTCTAAATCATGTGTTTCAACTTTAAGATGTAGTCCACCAAACCCTCGTATTAGGAATACTTAAGTATTTATTTGTGATTTTCTTTTTACTTTCTATTCATACACCAGAAATTCTACTTATCACAGTTAACCAATTATTAATTTAAGGATGTGAAAAGGGCACCAGTGGGACCCCTGAGGCCACTTAAGGGTTTTCTATTTTCTCCTATATTAAATAGCTCAGATAACTTCACTTCTAGGTTGTATCTGCTTTTCAGCACTTCACTGTTTCCTTCCATACTGACAGGCTTTGTCTAATGTCACTTCTCACTATTGCCAATGAGTCTGTTTATTTCCAACTCTACTCCACTTATCCTATATCGACAGAAACTACACATTCTAACTTATGAGAATTCTATATAAAGCAAGAGCAAATGTGTTCTTCGTGAGACCCTATAAGGATGCCTAGAAAATCAAACCCACACATTTTAGTCTATCAATTCTAGTTGCTTAAGAGCATTTTGTAATTAATTACCTCCTTGATCTCATGTTTCAAAAATGGGGATAATACTAAGTATTATACATGAGGTATTGATGTAATTCATACCTGACCCCATAAATTTTTTTGTCTTGAAAACATCCAGTCTCCTTGAATTCATTTGAAATATCTTCTGATCAAGTATTTCCTAAAAGCATCATAAGCTTATTTCAGTTTTCTAAAATTAATACTTTTCTATTGGACTTTCTCCCATTACTTAGGAACTGAATTAGTTGTAACCTTATAGTAATTTCCACCAAGATTTACAACCTCCTGAACATCTTTCACTGCTACTGATCCTAACCAAAAATAAATGTACATATCTCTGGATTATTACTATTAACATATGATGCTTATTAAGATTCAAAGGCATCAAACTACAATAAAGTTTTAATTTCTACTTATTATAGAATCAATCCCTGTAACATACCACAAAATCTATGCAGGGTCTGTCAACTCAATTCCATGTGAAATTAAATAAATTTCTAATATGAAGAGAATTTTAACTTTTTAAACAGCTGGGCCAATTATGAAAAGTTGAAGACTTTAAGTTTGCTTTCAATGAGATTAAATTAGGGGAGAAATCTTTGAAATTTAAGCAAAGCAGTCAGAAAATAAAAACATGATCAACATGCCTACAATGGGTCACTGGACAGCAACTACATTAAATCAGATGTTACCTTAAAAAACAGAATACATTAAGATAAAGAAAAGGAGGAAAAATAAGCAGAAGGATTTCATCCCTTTACATAAAATGTCTCTATTCCATGCACAGAGATCAAATAAAACTCTACATACAAGAGATGTACAACAAGGAAAGGGGTAAACAAAAGGCAAGAGAAACATTCCAGTCCATTAAAAGCCCTCCGCCCACTTAAGAGAATATGAGCCATTATGAACTTAAGGGCCAGTATCACCTCTACATTCCACTTAATTTCACGGTAAGTTTCAATTTCACCTACCTTTCTTCTCTGAGAGATGTTGAGGGCACCAAAGTCATTAAACAAGGATGAAGCAGGTGATGTTAGAGGATCTGGAAGGTAAGTTATATAAGTTTCCACACAGACAACTCTGGTAATCCACAAATTTAATAATAAATGTTTAACCTGGCAACACTTATAAAAGTGATGAGAGGCATACACTACACTAATAGTTACACTCAGTGCCTCATATACAGTGGATGTTCAAATATTTTCTGAGTGAATGAAACACAAATTGGAGAATACTTCATTCAGCTAAGGCTCAGTACACACTTATTCAGAAGCGATATGCATTAGGATGCTTCTGTTTGCTTAAAACTAAAAGAAAAATCAAATAGGAAAAAAAAGATGACTCTTAACCGTGTTATTAGGAATGTGTTTATGAAGGAAGTAAGTCTACTTGCAGTAAATGTTTGTTTAGAGACCAAATCTTGAGAAAAATAAAGGGAAGGAAGGGTACGCAGGGGAGGGGAGTCAATCGTACTTCAAGTGATCAGACTTGGATTTTAACACTTAGGCAAGGCCTTAAAACAATCTACTCTGTAGAATATTTCATATTTTTAAGTTTATCACCAGATATTTGATATTCTTACTAAAAAGATAAAGTTTTAAAACACAAACATGAAATCCAAAGATTTTATAGGTTCAAAGTTCTATTATTCTGTGGCCAGAAGTCACAAACAAAAGTATAACTCTAAATTGTTTCTCACTTAACAAATCAATAGAGTTTCTGAAAAGGTGTGCATAATGTACAATGAAATATTTTATCTTCATTTCTGAGCTTTAATCTTATGTTTCTCATTAAGTTATCTTGAAACCCTTCATAACGCAGCACATATAGATTGCTGCTTAATTTCTCTGGCTTCTTCTGCCTGAATTTTCATAGTGTAGTCCTCCACTAGAATTAACAGTAATAATAATGCAAAGAGAGAAAGCTAAAAAACAGCAAGACATAAGATATTTTTATGTAATTTATACTCAAGGCACTTAATAATTAATATGATTCATCCTTTATGCTACCTTTGATAAAGTTTAAAAGTCAGCATATAAACGCATTAGGAATGCTAAAAACATTATGCTACAAATTAGTTTCTAACAATTTTATTCAATATTAAAATGTTGCTATTTTTTTCTACAGCAAAAAAAACAAAGGCTGAAATTTCCAAATAGTGAGATTTGATACACAAACATAAAATGTCTATCACATAAAATGTCTATAATCTACATGCAAATTCTTATTCTCACCATCACTAAAAATGATTAATATTTTACAATGCAGAATATTAACGCTCAACTATTACATATTTTTAAAAAACCATTCTTGACATTTATTTTTAAAATAGCATACAAAGATATCTAGACATTCTGTATCAAAGCCTTAAAAATGTCCATAATCTTTGAAACAGTAATTCCATGTCTAAGAAATGTTACCAAAATAATTCAACATATGAACACAGATTCATACATGTAATCAAATATTGGAGTATAGTTGTTTAAAAAAAATAAGTAAATTATGAAAATAACAGAATTCAATTTATAATGACTGAGAAACTCAGGGTATTTAAAAGTATATTTAATGCAATCTTAAGTAGTATGTATATACTTAATTATTTTTATGTAATACATATATGGAATCCAAATCTTAATAGTTATCACTGTGTAATAATAAATCATTTTTATTTTCGTCCTTATACCTACTCATAATTTTCAAAATTTCTACAATGGACATATTGTTTATAGAGTCAGAAATATACATAAAGAAAAGGAGACCAGGTCTTACCATGGCCTGCATATGGCTTGGCACTGTCATTTAGAAGGCTTGGGGAGCTGCTACTATTAGTCATTCTCTGAAAAATAAAACATATATACATAATATCAGTAAGGAATATAGAATTAAAAATATTCAACCAATTAAGATTGACCTTCTTGGATCAAATATATGGTGACAGAAGCAGAATTGACTCTGGGTGGTGAACACACAATATGACTCATAGATGACGTATTGAAGAATTGTACACCTGAAACCGACGTAATTTTACTAACAATTGTCACCCTAATAAATTTTAATTTTTTAAAAAAAAGACTGATCCTCTTTGCCTCTCCTATGCATCTTTCACATTACTGACACTCTAATCATTGCTGCTTGGATTTATCTATTCAAAATTTCCAAATTCTCTGTATAACACAACAAATGAAAATTGTACTCACTAGCCAGGTATGTAAAACCACAGTTACAGACTTATTTTGAACTGCACTTCTTACGACTTATTACCCTGGGCAAGACACAAAACGACTACGTTCCCTTGTCCATACAATGTAAATTCCAATACCCATCCCAGAAGGTGTCAGTGACTGTGTAAAGTCAATAAATGCTCTGTAGTACCTTCTGCCAATGTACATTGTCCTTCATGAACTTTACAGATTCTATAAAATTAGGCTACTTCCTGTTCTCTAAATGTGTCCCATGTTTTTACACACTCCACAGCCTCCATGGTCTATCCCGAAAGGCCTTCATTTCTATCCCACAAAACACAGTGAGGAGTACAACTAGTTCCCTTTCTAGCAATCCTCACATACTCCACTGTCATCCCACCGTAGCCCCAGCACTGGAAGTCCCCCTGACTCCAACCCGACAAGGCGATGGCTTTCCTGTCCCACCTACCTCGTCATCTAAAATCCCACCGCCCAATCAACAAACGCAGGGACACAGGAAGACTCCATGTCCTCCAGCCCCGAATCAACTCCTCTGCCAGCGCCATATAAAGTCATACTAACCATACCTGCATCAAGGGATACTTCGTTTCTACAGGACTTCCAAACCCATTGACTCCAATAAAGCTGCTGCTGAAATAGGAATCTGTGAGACTTGTATCAGTTAAAGCACCTCCATCTATTCCAGGAACTGAAAGAGAAGGGAAATTCAAGTATTTAATTATTTAAAAGCACAAAACATTGATGTAGTTTCTGTGTTCCTAAATAACTTTTAAAGTCTCAGTCTGCGTCACACTTTTTTATTTTCCTGTTCACAACAAAAGGCAGGACCGAATAAAATTGGCTCAGCTCTAAAAATCTGTTAAACAATGTTCAAGTTGATTGGACTTTTTTCCCCCAGAGATGGTAATTTATTTTGTTATCAGTCAACTAAGAGCCAGGGCTGTTTCTCCAACCTATCGTACGGACCAGACCAGCAGTCTCACATTAACTCCTAGTTCAGGACAAACAACTGCAGACGTACCAATGGCCTAGAGTTCAGAAATAAAGGCATGGACAGTATGTTTTAGATGTTCTTCCTGGTAAGTACTTGGAATGCTGTTATTTTTAAGCTGTTCTTTAAGTACAAAGCTTTACACTTTATAAATCAGTTAACCTGCAAGCAGGATTGCCCTCTTCTGAGCAGAGCCTCTGAGAACCACTGAAACCACTCCCACCCCCAACTAAGAAGTAAACTAAAGACACGCTGCTAGCTGCGCGCTGCTAGCTGGATGCAGGACGCTATGATATGAACTTTTGTATACACTCTCCAAAGTTCATGTACTGAAATCCTCACCCCCAAGATGACGGAATTAGGAGGTGCATAGGTCATGAGAGTGGAGCCCGCATGCATGAGATTAGCGCTCTTTTAAGAGACCTACAGAGATCCCAAGCCCCTTCCACCACGTGAGGACACGGCAAGAATGTGTCCATGTATGAAGCAGAAAGGCGGTCCTCACCAACCATACACCAAACCTGTCAGTGCCACGGCCTTGGACCCCGCAGCCTCCAGACTGTGAGAAACGAATTTCTGTCGTCTGGAAGCCACCCAGTCTGAGGTATTTTGTTAGAGCAACACAAACAGACTAAGATAGGGATTCCCTGGAAAGCAATCTGAGGGTATTTTTATTCTCTAATTTTAAAACTTGTTTCTCAGAATGTCCACAAAGTGTATTACTTTTATAATTACTAAAAAATTATCTTTAATAGTTCATATCTTTTAAATTAGTAATTACAATTTCAGATGTGGCTGAAGAAAATAATCAGAAACATTTGAACATTTATATGCAAAGATGGTCATCATTATGTTCATTTATATATAAATATTAAAAGTATTATTTTAATAACAAAAAATTAGAAATGATGTGAAATGCAACAACAACGTAAGAATAATTAAATTCTGACTACTACAAAACAATTAAAAATCATCGTAATATCTGGAAGTTATTTAATATCTAGCAAATCAAAACAAAAACTAGGAGGAGGGACAAAATGAGCCTGCTAAATGTTGATTGTTGTAGATCCAAGCTGAGTGATAGGGGATTATTATGCTCTCCTCTCCACTTTTATCAAAGTTTAAAGTTTTCCATAATAAACGGCCACAGAGAAGGAGGATAATAAAGATTAAGTAACTGTGTCATAACTATGATAGGGGATTATTATGCTCTCCGCTCCACTTTTATCAAAGTTTAAAGTTTTCCATAATAAACGGTTGTAGAGAAAGATAATAAAGATTAAATAATGGTGTCATAACTATTTACAATGTGAGGTGAAAAGGGAGCACATGTTCATTTATAGGACGGTAACTGTGTGTGCTTCCATACATACACACATAGAACATAAGACTGCCTAAATATACCAAAATGTTAATCTTGTGGTATCTGGTTGATTGAATGGGAGAGATTAGTCTTTTCTCTTACAACTTTTTCTATAATGTAGTCAATTTCAGGCTGCTGCTGCTGACGCTAATGATGACCACAGAGAAATCCCTCAGGGGAGAAGTTCCTCTATTCCACCAAAACCTTGATGGCATCTACTCTTTATCTTTTTCCTAATAAAATAGAATGGTTTTCAAAAATGAGTATAATTCCAGAGTCAAATTATTTTTTAATGTAGCATTTTTATTTCAAATGCTTTTTAAAAATTTATATCCAATTTCCTCTTTTATTGTATTAGCTTACATAAAGTCTGAAGAAAACTATTATTGAACATGCCAGGATTCAAATATCTATGGTCAGTATCTTACTAGATTTTAAGCAAGATTCACCGAAATAAGCATCTAAGCATAACAAAATATTTGCAAAATAAATGTTAAGTTGCTATCAGAGGACAATAAAACAATCTTATAAACTTCCTATCTTTTAATAACATTTTATCATTAGGAAACAAAATTTGTCCTATATTACCAAATTTCTGGTAGTGATTTTCACTGTATTAAAATTGGTTTCTATTCCTTCAGGACACACAACTTTGAAAGAAGAAACCTTATGCCCTCTAACAGAGGGTCATCTGACTGGGTTTAACAAAAAGCCGGAGAGGGAGGAATGCCCAATATAGCCAATAATTAAGGGTTGATTTTTTTAAAAAAACTAAACATTACACGAAGACCCAAAACTGTGAAGAAACTAAAAGAAAACATAGGGAGAAAGCTCCTTCACATAGGTCTTGGCAACAATTTTTTTTGGACATGACAAGAAAAGCACAAGAAACAAAAGCAAAAATAAACAAGTGGGACTACATCAAACTAAAAATAAAAACCACAGCCCCTGGGGGAATTATGTTAAGTAAAATAAATCAGACAGAAAAAGTTAATACGATATGATCTCACTTATATGTGGAATCCAAAAAAGCCAAACAAAAAAAATAGAGTTGAACAATGGTTGCCAGGGGCTGGGAGTGGGAGAGATGGGGAGAAGTTGGTCAAAAGGTACAAACTTCCAGCTGTAGGATGAATAAGTTCTAGGGATCTAATGTACAGCATGGTGACTATAATTAACAATACTGTATAACAAAAAAATGGCAATTATGTGTAAAGGGCATGGAGGTGTTAACTACCCTAACTGTGGCAATCATTTTGCAATACATACATTTATCAAATCATGTTCTATACCTTATGTGTGTTATTTATGTCAATAATATCTCAATAAAGCTGGAAGAAAAAACATTCCACACATATACTTACACTTGAATTTTCTTGTTTTGGAAAGTTACAGTTTTGGAAGGAGGGGAATGGGAATTGATATTTCAAGAGTAGTTAGGAAAATTACTAACCTATACTATTATTCCATTCTATATAGATCATAAAGACATTAATTTTTTATGGTTACTAAGAACAAACGCATGTCCTCCTTACATTATAGTATGTCTAAAGAGAAAAGGCATGTAGAGTACTTTTAAGTTGAAATTACATTAAGTTATGTTAGAGACCTTAATTACCAAGACTAGATAATCAAGAAATTTTCACTCTTTCTACCCTTTGTTTTTGCAAGCCACTTGAAGTGGCTTCTCTTATACCATCTCTATGGAATATACCATCTCTATGGAATAATATAATATATAATATAATATAATATAATATAACAATTCTTATACCATCTCTATGGAATAATAATTGTATAATCATACAATTAGCATTATCATCAGTATCATAATAACTTTAAGTAAGGCTTAGTATTTCCATGAAAGGTCTATTATCATCTCTATTATTATAATTATATTTCTATGGAATAACTGAGCAATCACTGTATAGCTATTAATCTTAATCTGAACGAAAACTGTGGCAGGGTTGATATTCCTTTTATTTTATGGTGAAGCAAACTGTGATTCAGACATAGCAGATCGCTTACCCAAAGTCATAAAGAAAGAACTGGGATATAACAGCAATTTCTCTATTGCAACAAACTGTCTTTCAATTTTTAGGAGAGGGAATTAGAAGTCAAAACATGTAATTTCAAGCCTTCAGTTTTTAAATGGTCATGAGACACTCAAACTTTAAACCAAAGGGTCTTCCAGCACCAAAAGATCACAAGTTCTGCATCTGTCGGCGGTTACCCCGCACTGTTAACATATAAATGTGCCCCATAATAACCTACTGGGGGGAAAAGCCCACCCCACAGCTTAACTAATTAAATGTTCACCTGCACTTGTTAGTCTGTCCTTTCTTGAGTAACTGAGTTTAAATTCCCAAAACATCACAATAGATCAATATTACCCAAAGGGAATTCTTTAGTCAAGTAAATTTGGAAAATGCTGGGGGGTGGGAGGGGGGGATGTAAATGCATTTCTTTACTGCACTTCTCAGAGCCTGCATATATAATGTGAACTGTGACAATTCAAAAGGAAATGGAGTACTTCCCAAATTTACTTGACTGGGGAAGGAACCCTTTCTACACAGAGCAGCTTGAAAGGCTCGAGTTCCATAGAACACACTTTACAAACTGCCCAGCTGCAAATGGTTTTCTTCTGCCGACAAGGTCATCAGACAAAACGCTGGCAATGCTTATCTCAGGGGATGAAATCCAAACTTCTTAGTCTGACATTAAAAAGCCCTCATTAATCTGTTCTCAACCTAGATATCATTCTAATATTTCCTTAAAGTGCTGGGTTCGAGTCTCAGTTCTGCCACTTACTAGCCACAAAGTCTTGAGCAAAATGCTTCTAAATGGAGATTACAGCATCACTTATAAAATGAGAATCATACCATCTACCCCGCAAACTTCAATGAAAGTTATGAAAAACAAGGACATATTATCTTTCAAATTCTTTTAAAAACCTTGATGATTGCACAACTCTACAAATTTACTACAAATTGAATTGTATACTTACAATGGGTGAGTTTTATAGTGTGTAAATTGTACTTCAATAAAGCTGTTTTTAAAATCACTGGAGAAAAACTGAATGTCTTACACAGATGCTTCCAAAAGATCAAGGATTATAGTTTAAAATAATAAAAGTGTACATCTACTATACAAAGATCTTTATGGATAATCATAGCATTATTGAACTCTCTCCTCCAGTCAAAATGATACACTCATTACATATTTTGAAAGTCTACATTTCACAATACAGAGTACCATTAATTGCAACACACACACACACACACACACCTAGTTCTACATTCTTCAAGACTCAAATATGACAAAAAAGAAAAATATTTGGAGTTAGACATCGAGTTCTAACCCTCCTTTTGCCACTTACTAGCTGTATGACCTTGAGAAACAACCCTCTAAATTTCATTTCTCAGTCAGGGTGTGGCAAAGACTCAAGTGAAGTAACCTATGCAAAGGACCTCGCATCCTCTCACAGGTCGTCGTGGCTGTTAATGTCCTCTTCTCTCGTCTCTAGAATGCAGTCCTCAATTAGTCCAAGCTGTTAACACCTCTAACTCTTAAAATACTATTTATATTATTCGACTACAAAAAAACTTTTCCTTTAACTCATTTTTTACTGCTATCTTCAGCTATTCAAATCTTTACATTTTTACATGTTCCTGTACTTTTAACCATCCAGATTATCTGTAAACTGAGATTTGGGACTCGTATCCCCTAATCTATGATCACATTTATATAAACACTTATTTATGATTAAACATTTTGAAAGTAGGTATTTTTAAAAATTGATAAAAGATACAACAGGTTTTCACATCCAAACTTTATAAAACACCCCCTGCACTATGACTGCTTCTATTTTCCACGGGACGCACAGGACGCACGCGGGCCCAAGAAACAGGACGGTCCTCCACACACTCAGCAGGACTCTCATCCTTTCCTCAGCGGGATTGCTTGGAGCAAACACCACCCCCCCTTAGGTCTGCCTCCGCCATCGGCCACCAACCGCCCTTCAGCAGCATTTGTAATCTCAGGCTCAGTTTCCTCCCCTTAAAATAAAAATGGTAACAACTACCTTCCAGTGTTGTTGTGAATAACGCAGTAAACATTAGCATGCTTGGATGATATCTGGTACCTATGGTTATCTTTTGTGGTTATCATTGGTATCCATTTACAAATCTATTTATAAAAGTTAGCTTGCTCTTTCTGATGAAACACTAATAGTCCTTCGTGTGGAATGCATTAAGGGAAACTTTTCACGTAGCTTTTTTTTTTTTTTTACATTTTAATATATGAAAAGGTAGCTTGGAACATTTTCCACATCTGTTACAAAACCCACAGGAATCATCTGGAAGAACAGACTCAAATCCAAAGCATACTGGTCGGTTTGAGGACTGAACTTCCCTCAACAGCTCACAAATGGGGGGGGGGGGGAGTGTTTAATAATCTCCATTTTATCTTTTATTTTTATTAATAAAACATAAAATGGAGATTATTAAACCAAAACCATAGGCTAAGGAAAAGTATCTCGGTTGAACATTAAGCTCAGAAATTTCTAAACAGCCAAGATAAAAAAGAAAAACGTAAGTTAAAATATACTCACCTAGTAATGTAATTGTTTAGAGCAAAAGCACTTCTTAGTATTACTCTCTCCAGAGAAATTATTACAAGGACTTGTATATATGGAGCATCTTCAACACAGTTGAAAAGAAGATTTCTAGAAACACTTTTGATACTCATTGTCAACAGAAGTAAAAAGCGTACTGACTATTACACCCCAACTAACTGAGGCACTTCCATGAAAAGCGAGCAGCAGTGAGGTTCCAGTACTTGGCTGAGATGAGATTTGAAGCCAGAAGTCTTACTTCACAGGATCCCGAAACCACTGCATTACATGCCTCTCTGTCATTCCCAAACTCCAGATTCACATTTACAACTGCCTATTATTAAGTGTTTCCAACTAGATGTGCGACAAGTACTTCCAGGGTAAAGCTCATTTATCCCTCGCTCCTTTTTCTCTCATCCATCCCCTCAAGTAGCTGCCTCGCCAAATCTCTCTCAAACGTGCCCCTACAGGTCATTTCCACCCGCCTAAACCAAGCCCTTAGCGTTTGTCCCTTAAACTGTTTTAAGACTACCTATTCCACATGGTTTCCCTACCTCCATCAGTAGAAGCCAAAAGAAACTACTGTACTTATCGTCCTAAGACAGCTCTTACCACTTCAGTCAGCACGGCCGTGTGGCCACACCGCCCACTACCGCTCTCCGTAACACGCAGTTATTCTCCAGCACATCAGCTGACCAGAGAACATCATCAGGTCCGATGCTTTCTCTGAAAACCTCCTCATCTTTGTTCACGTCTGAGGACGCCCTTTTCTACCAAGTATGTTTCATACATTTTTCAAAAAATAGTTCAAACATCACCTCTTCGAAAAAGCTTCCTAAATATCCCTGAACAGAATTTGTTACACATTTTATATCTATAGCATATCATACTATGCCAAAACTTATACATTTCAAAATTACTAGGCATTTTACGGGCATTATCTCATGTTTTTACCCACTCAACTTGATGCTTTCATAAACGGCCAGAACCAGGAATGCTTGTACTGCCCCATACCTGGACGGTGTCTGGCACAGAAGTGTAAATAAATGGCTGATGATGAAGCTCTCTGTCGGTGCCCAGAGGGCACACATACCATGTCATTAACTAAAACACATGTCACCTACATAAAATACCAAACCTCCAGAGAGGCAGCTGACATTGTGTTAAAAACCACAAGGGCTACCTGGCAAGCTGGCCCTCACAGAAGCCGGCGTACCTTGGCACCACGACAGCCACGCAATGCCCACAGCAAGACCAAAAACAATCTTGCAACAGCAATTTCACACAGACCACGTGGCTTAACTAGCACCCGACTAAGATTCTAAGTGTTGCACACTAGAGTATACACAGGACTCTGATTCCACCTGAATTTTTTTTTAAGCTATGCATTGTTACTCAATGCCCTCACTCAGAAAGAACTACAATGCAGCAAAGCTAGGAAAGGCCTGCTTCTGAGGAGAGCTCTACTACTACAGGCCTTCAAAGATGACGTGGCTACAAAACAACCACATAAAGCGGGCTCACGGGTGAAGCGATTTACTATTTGGTACTGTCTATCTGATTACTTACTGAAAAATGTCTTCTAATAAGAGACGGTTTTAGTTTGGACATCTGTGCCAAAATAACTGCTTTTTCTACATAATCGAAAGCTGCCAATAAATGTTTTGTAAAGTCTTCCCCTGTTCTTAATTGTTTTCTCAGTAAAGTAACTCGGAATTTCATAATAGAGAGAGAAAATTTGTTTCCAAAACCCCCTTACTCCATGTGCAAAATATCTGTTGCAGATTACCCAAACCTATGGTTTATTGAGAAATGAAAAGGCATAGAGTTGTTTTTGATAGCACTTGTCATCTTTTACCATACTTTAAAATTGGGGTTACGTTTATAAATATTGTCCACCTAAACCAATTAAAATATCAGGTCTACAAAGGAAAAAAGCTTTTATTTATTTGGTTCACTAATGTATCCCAAGAATCTAAAACAGTACCTGACACAGAGTAAGTGCTCAATACATGTTTCTTAATTAAGAGAAGGAACAAATTTCTACTTTTAGCCCAAATTATATGCTAAACTGAAAGCGTGTCATAATCTAACTTTTTCTAACCCATTATTTGGATACATTAAATCTTTTTATAATGTACATGAGAGGACCTTGCTAACATGTTTAAGCACTATCTTGGTCATTTTCCCAAGCCTTGGGAGTAGAGAGAAGATCCCCTGTCCTACTTTTGTCAAGAAGGCTCTTCCTTAGAGACAGTTGACAGGTTGCTAGAAAGTCTATGAACCATAAAGGTCACTCAGGGGATTTAAAAGACCCGTTCCATTTTGTCTTTCTTCACCCCTGATCTCATCCTTTCAATAAAGTCAGATTGGATACAGTCAGATTCAGGAACAGCAATATTAAGAGACAGAGTAAGTTTGGGAACAATGAGCAAGAGACAGAAGTTAAACCAAATAGTATATAAAGTCCTTTCCAGCTTTTCCAATTCTGCATTGCCCTACCTACTATTTATGAAAGTAGCCTAAGGTATCTACATCAAGAATGTAGATAAACAATGAAAGCTTATGAAATAATAACACTAGTGTTTTATTAAATATACAAATGATATTCCCCAGCGATTATGTATACATATTAGCTTACTAAATTGCAAAAGATGTGCTTTCTACTAAGTATCTCTAGACAGCTGGGGAAAATCCTGCTGGAGCAGATCTGATATGGATGACTACTTCAAATATTATTTCCAGCTCACCGGGTACAAAGTACATAGTTTTTTACTGAGATGTAACTGACAAATGACACTGCATTAGTTTTAGGTGTACACATAATGATGTGATACATGTATGTACTGCAAAATGATTACCACAGTGAGTTTAGCTAACACCCATCACACACACGGTTATACAACTTTTTCCTTAGGATGAGAACTTTTAAGATCTACCCTCTCACCAACTTTCAAACACACAATATAGTATTGTTAACTGTAGTCACCTTGCGGTACATTGTATCTCTAGGGTGTATTTGTCTTATAACTGGAAGTTTGTACCCTGTGACCACCTCCACCCGTTCCACCCACTCCCCACCCCACCTCTGGCAACCATCAATGTATTCCGTATCTATGAGCTCAGGATTTTTTTTAGAGTCCATATGTAAGTGAGATCATATGGTATTTGTCTCCAGTTTCCTTTAATACACCAAATTTGAATCAGATCACTGAAGGTTCTGTATGCTCCTTAACATATGTATCATATTTTATGTAAGTTGATGTACAAATACACATAATACACTAAAATAGAACCGGTTAGTGCCTTCATTTGTAATAGTAAAAGACTACAAACACCTACACTATCCATTTAAAAGAATACAATCATACAATGGAATATTACGCGGCCATTAAAAAAAGTAGGGTAGATTTCTATGTGTGGATGTAGAACAGACTACAAGATATACAATTTAGTGAGAAAAGTCAAAGTACATTGGATTCCTTGTGTATGCATATATGCATATATGTGTAAGTATGTACAAGAAACAGGGAAATATAAACATGTGAACGACTGGAGAGACAATGATAAACTGGAAAGAATGGGTTCAGGGAACTAAGGAAGGAGGAAGCCTACTTTTCACTGTGTACCCTTCTGTGCTATTTAAATTTTTAACCTGTGCATGTACATTTTTAATTACAGAAACAAGACATTATTCCTATTTTCCTAAACCTACAACTTTTAATATTAAAAATATAATTAAAAACTAGCTTTAGAAAAATAGGAACACTATCCTTACTTTTTAAAGATAAAGCAAGAGACACCAACAGATATCAAAAAAGGGAGGGCTTTTTTATGGAGGAGGCCTGTTACCTACATGCCAATTAACACAGCAAAATAGTGAGTTCAGCATGGCCTTCCCTCTACTGAAGTTAAACTCCTGAGCAGTCAGTGTTTTTAAAAGCTGATGAGAGGGAAAGGGGAGAAATTCTAAAGATTAAACATGATGTAATTTGTTTTCTAGAACACAAGCATTTAGAAAACACAGAAACATTTTAGAGTTGAAGTGATTTTGGACATCATGTACTCCACACCCATTCTCCTATTTTACAGATAAAGAAACGTATTACGACATGGACTAAACGACTGGCCTAAGATCACAAAGTTATTTTGTAAGAGAGCACTAAAACCAAAATCTCCAATAGTAATTCCCATATAATTGAAAGAAGACACAAATATTGTATCTATTGATTTAACAACCATATGACAACAGTAGATAAAATAAATATTTTATCTTATAGTTTTTGACTCAAAACAGTTTTGACATAAACGGGATATAATATTAATGGAAAACAAATGTGAAAAACAAATGTAAAATATACTACTACCAAACTCAAGCAGGTGTGCATGCACGCACACACTATGGACTCATTTGTTTCCCCAAAAAAGTCGTATATAGAAGCCCTAACCCTCAACGAGACTCCACTTGGAGACACGGCCTTTAGGAGGAAATTATGCACACCAAAATCATTAATGATTAACCCCCCCAGGCAATAAGATGAGGAGATACTGGTTTACTCTGACTTTATACACTGCTGTTCAAATTAGAAGTTTATGACTTCTAATTTAAAAACTAAATTAAATAAAAATCAACCCTAAAATGAATTAAAAAAAATATCCAAATCTGTCAATAAATGTTCTTTAAAATACTATCACAAATTTTTAAAATATCACTTCTAGGTACTGTAAATATCCACAACTTTGTACACAAAAGCAGATCTGCCTATATAAAAGCAAACAAAACAAATGTTGTTCCAAAATAAAGATGAATATGGAACTGACCCTGGGTGGTGAACACACAGTGGGATTTATAGATGATGTAATACAGAATTGTACACCTGAAATCTATGTAATTTCACTAACAATTGTCACCCCAATAAATTTAATTAAAAAAAATCAAACTATAAAAAAAGATGAATATAAATGTTCCAAGGGAGAGAAATTTTTAAAAACTCTTTAAATATTTTAAAAAGAGAGAAATTCAGCAATAAAAAGAAAAGAACTCTTTATACACACCAAAAACCTGGCGGAATCTTGAGGGATTTATGCTGAATGGGGGGAAAAAAGCTAAACCTGTTCAAATGAAATCAACATGATACATCATCTGAACAAAATGAAGGATAAAATCATGATCAGCTCAACAGATAAACTAAAAGCATTTGAGCAAAACTCACAATAAAGTGGGTATAAAGAACGTACCTCAACATAATAAAGGCTACATATGACAAACACACAGCTAATCTCATACTCATTGGTGAAAAACCTGTAAGCTTTTCTTCTAGGTCACAAACAAGACGAGGATGCTCATTCTCACCACGTGTATTTAACACAGTACTGGAAATAATCGCAACAGCAATCAGACAAGAAAAAGAAGTAACAGGCATCCAAACTGGAAAGACTTAAATCCTTATTAACAGAGGACATGATACTATAAATGGGAAACCCTAAAGACTCCACCAAAAAAACTATTAGAATAAATTCAATAAAGTCACAGGATACAAAATTAGTGTACAGAAAGTGGTTATATTCTATACACTAACAACAAGTTATCAGAGAAATTAACAAAACAATCCCATTTACAATTGTACTAAGAAGAATAAATACCTAGAATAAATTTAACCAAGGTAATAAAAAGACCTGTACTCTGAATACCATAAAATACTGATGAAAGAAACTGAAGACAACACAAATAAATGGAAAGATATATCATGCTCATGGACTGGAAGAATCAATCGTGCTAAGATGTCCATACTGCCCAAAGCAATCTAGGTTCAATGTGATCTCCATCAAAACACCAATGGCATCTTCCACAAAACTAAACAATCATAAAGTGTTCATAAGACCCCAAAGAGCCAAAGCAATCATAAGAACAAGGAACAAACCTGGAGGTATCATGCTCCTTGATTTCAAACTATACTACAAGTTTGAAACTATACTACAAGTTGAAACAAGTTTTCAAACTATACTACCATAATCAAAATAGTATGGTACTGGTATGAAAACAAGACATATAGATCAGATCAGTGGAATAGAATAGAGTGCCCACAAATAAACCTACACGGACATGGTCAATTAGTCTGTGACAAAGTTGCCAAGGATATACAGTGGGGAAAAGACAGTCTATTTGATAAATAGTGTTAGGAAAACTGGACAGGTCCTTGCAAAAGAATGAAACTGGAACACTCTCTTACACCATGCACAAAAATCAACTCAAAATGGATTAAAGACTTGAATGTATGACTTTAAACCATAAAACTCCTAGGAGTAAAGACAGGAACTAAGCTCTCTGACATCAATGTTAGCAGTATTTTTTGGATCCATCTCCTAACACAAGGGCAACAAAAGCAAAACTAAACAAATGGGATTACATCAAACTAAAAACTTTTGCACAGCAAAGGAAACCAACAAAATGAAAAGGCAACCTACTGAATAGAAGATATTTGCAAATCATACATCCCATAAGTGGCCAATATTCAAAAAAAAATATATATATATATAAAACTTACACAACTTATTATCAAAAAATGCAATTAAAAATGGGCAGAGGACTTGAATAGACATTTTTCCAAAGACACACAGATGGGCAACAGGCACATGAAAAGATGCTCAACATCACTCATCATCAGGGAAATACAAGTCAAAACTACTATGTGGTATCACCTCATACCTGTCAGACTGACTATTACCAAAACGACAAGAGATAACAAGTGTTGGCGAGGATGTGGAGAAAAGGGAACCCTCGTGCGCAGTTGGTGGGAATGTACAATGGTGTGGCCACTATGAAAAAGAGCATAGAAGTTCTTCAAAAAATTAAAAGTAGAACTACCACACAACCAAGCAATTACACTTCTGGGTATTTATCCGAAGAAAACAAAAACACTAATTCAAAGAGATACATGCATCTGTATGTTCACTGCAGCATTATTCACAATAGCCAAGATATGGAAGCAACCTAAGTGTCCATCAAGAGATGAATGGATAAAGAAAATGTGATATAGACAGACAACAGAATATTACTCTGCCATAAGAATGAAATCTTGCCATTTGGGACAACCTAGATAAATATAGAAGTTATTATGCTATGTGTAGTCAGAGGAAGACAAATACCACATGATTTCACTTATATGTGGAATCTGAAAAACAAAACAAATGAACAAACACGGAACAGAAACAGGCTCACAGATACAGGAAACAAACTGGTGATTACCACAGAGAGGGGAGGGGTTGGGGGACAGGCAAAATAGGCACAGGAGATTAAGACATACAAACTTCCGGTTATAAAATATACAAATCATGGGGATGTGATGCACAGCATAGGGAATATAGTCAATAATATTGTAGTAACTTTGTATAGTGACAGATGGTAACAAAACTTATTGTGGGGATCATTATATAATGTACATAAATATCAAATCACTATGATGTACACCTGAAACTAACGGGGATACTGTGTGTCAATTATACATCAATTAAAAAAGCTAATCCCAAAAGGTTACATGCTATGTAATTCCATTTATAGAACATTCTTGAAATGACAAAATTATAGAAATGGAGAGCAAATTACTCGTTGCCAGGGTTTGGGAGGTAAGGCAAGTTACAAAAGGGCAACTTGAAGGTGACACAACTATTCTGTCTTCACTGTGTTGGCAGTACCCAAACATACACGATAAAATTTCAGAAAACCAAATGCACACACACAAGGGCAAACATAACTAGAAAAATCTGAATAAGATGGGTGCATTCTATCGATCACTGCTGGCTGTGGTATGGTGCTGTGATTATGAAAGGTGTTACCACTGGAGAAACTGGGTGATGGATGGGACAACAAGATCTCGCGATATAATTCCTTACACCTGTGTGTGACTCTACAATTATCTCAAAATTGAGAGTTAATTTAAAAAGAGAAAAATTCTATAAAAGGGCGAAAATAGGAAGATGTTTTGTTTTGGCAATCATTTATCTCCTTACAGAGTCATTTCAAATGCACTTATTTCCCTGTAAAGAAGTGTTTTACGCATTAAATGAATCTTACCTAGACTTGTATTAGGACATCCCTTTCTGAGTATTCTTCATAAACCTCTGGGCTTTCCTCATAAAACTTATCAAGACCTAATATTAACTTACACGTGGATTTCTATTCCCTACTAGAAGGCAACCTCCATCAGGCCAGAATTGTGTTTTGGTCAATGCTGTACTCCCACCACCCAGATCAAAGCTTGTCACCTTGCACGCACAGTATTAACTGAGTAAAATGAATGCTATTATAAAGTCCTTGTGTATTGTCCAATAAAAATGTTTCAACTTATACCAGCTATCCAAATGGCAAATTCCCAGTATTCACTTTCCTGTCAGCAAATACAATTTTGTAGGAAGACAAGTGCAATCCTGGCTTAAAGAAAAACTGTTTTGCCACACACATTACCCATTCCCAAATTAGTATACGAACTTCAATTTATCCACTGCTCTCTCTCTTCCCTGAGACAACCACAGCCCATTCAATAATCTGCAGCTATTTTACTGGTCTTCGGAGTATAGTCGTCTCTCAGGATCGCTGGGGATTGGTTCCAGGAGCCCACAGAAACCAAAATCCACAGGTGCTCAAGTCTCAAATAAACGGTGTAGGATTTACATCTGACCTACACGCACCCTCCCTATTGAGTCACCTTTTGATGACTTACAATACCTACTACAATATCAATGCTATGGAAATAGCTGTCAATACTCTATTGTTCGGGGAATCATGACCAAGAAAGCCTGTACATGCTCAGTACAGACACAACCATCACAGGCCTGACAGCATATCACACGTCAGCCAACTGTATAATCTCAAAGATTGAGGTGAATGACATATACAGATTTATTATTAATAATACTCAATAACAGCAGCAACTAAGGCTGAAACTTCACTGTGCCAAGCGATGCACTGAGTGTCACGTGCATTCCTATCACTCTCGGAAGTAGGTGTATTATTACTTTCATTTTTAAAATGAGAAAAACTGAGGCATAAGATTAAAAATTTGCCCAAGATCACAAAGCTGATAAGGAAGAGAGCCTGGATCCACCTTACACATGTCTTACGCCAAACACGTCACTACTAACTCAACTAGAATTGAAAAATAAATTCATTTTGATAAAATAAACACATCTACTGGGTTTCAAATAAAATAATGCATGTAAAATATAAATACTAGTATAATAAATAGTTCAGCTGCTAAAAATTGAGCACCTTGACGATTAAAAGTCTAGTTACTTGAAAATATTAGAATTATATCATTAAAATGTCAAGAACCCAAATAAATCCACATTTAAGAGCCCAAGTCCAAAAGAAATATGAAAAGTCAATATTTTAAAGTAAATACCTTTAAAAATAACCTGTTATTTTCCAAACAACAATGTTCAAAGCCAGAACGTGATACTATCACATGCCTGGTCAACATAGAGCTGGATAAGAAAATGCAACACTCTGATACATAAAAAGTAAGCAACAAATGAGAGTACAGTTTCCTTACAAGACTGAAACATCACTGCAACTAACTGTACCAGGAAGAAAAAAATCTCTGTGCTTCAGTTTTCCAATACTTGCAGAATAAGGATACAATTTTGTCTTGCATTTAAATCTAAAGTTTCAACAGGATCTGAAACACTAACAAAACAATTCTATAAATGTTAAGTACTAAATAAAGCAAAGGTCAAAAACCCAAATGCCAGTGGTAGATAAGGGTACAAGGGATCAACTATATGGTGATGGAAGGAGAACTGACTCTGGGTGGTGAACACACAATGTGAGATATAGATGATGTAATACAGAATTGTACCCCTGAAACCTATGTAACTTTACTAACAATTGTTACCCCCCAAAAATGTAATAAAAACAAAATGAAAACAAATGCATAGAGGAGCCAGGCATATAAGTCACCCCATCAGGTAGTAAAGCGAAATGGAGTCTTGCCCCATCAACAGGCCTAATTCCAATACAAGTAAGAGTAACCCTTCAAAGGAAACCAGAAATCTTTTTCTGTATTAAACCTTCTCATTTTTTAATGTTTTCAACTAATTCAACTACCATCCACACACATGCAAACTACAAACACAAAATTATACCATGAATTTTAGCTTCCAAAATGGTTACAATTGTAAGACAGCTAATACCGATTGCTGGGGAGAATGTGGAGCAGCTATGGTAGAGCTCACATACATTGCTAACCGTGGCACGACAACTTCAGAAAACTGTGTGACAGCCTGTACTGAAGATGAACATATGCGTAGGCAGTACACCCTAGGAGGACCCAGCAATTCCATTCCTAGGGGATCCAACAGAGACGCAGAGACTTGTTCACCAAAATACATCTTCAAGAATGTTCAAAACAGCGCTCTCCTTTACAGATAAAAATTGGAAACATTCCATTGCCCACCAACGGTAAACTGAGAAAATAAAATGTGGTATACTCATACAGTGTAACACTATACAGGAATGAAACTAGAGGCTATTCCTATATAACATGGATGAATCTCACAAATATACTGAAAGAAGCCCCCAAAAAGAGTACATACTTTATGATTCCATTCCCAGAAAGTTCAAAGAAACTACCAAAAAAAGTGAAAAATGAATCTACCGGATTACAATGCAGTGTTAGAAATTAGCAGTTACCTTTGGGGAAAGGCAGTGCCTGGGAGGGGGGCGGGCAAAGGGTTTCTGTGGGTACTGATTATGTCCTATTCCTTGATCTGACTGCTGGTTATAAGCTATGAGTTCATCTTGTGAAAATGACAAGAACTTACAATTTGTACCCTTACCCCACGATAAAATAAAAACTTTTAAACACTCCCATACAAAATATTTCTGCAGACAGCACCAGCTTACCAGATCAGTTTATGACCTCACAGCTAAAGAAATACTGTACAATCTTACATTTAAAGAAAAGTGGAGGAAAAAAAAAAAGCAAAATAAAATTGTCTCAGTGAGCCTACATAATCAGGTCAGCAACTAACAAATTTAAACTTATAATAGCAATACTTCTTAGAATGTGCTATTTTAGCTGCCTAATACACGTTTTTGTTTGTTTTTTGGTTTTTGAAAGGCAAACCTTAGTTTTTCTTCTCTGGATATTTGTACCTCTCAGTCCCCTTCCCCCTTTCCAACTATCCCACCCCCACACCACTTCTCTCTGACAACCATCAGCTTGTTTCTGTTTGTAGGAATCTGTTTTTGTTTTGTTTGTTCATTTATTTTCTTTTTAGATTCCACATACAAGTGAAATCATAGGTATTTGCGTTTCTCTGACTTATTTCACTTAACACAATACCCTCTAAGTCCATCCATGTTGTCACAAATGGCATTTCATTCTTTCTTATGCTAAGTAATACTCCATTGCACGTATGTACCACTTCTTTATCCATTCATCTAACGATAGGCACCCAGGTAGCCTCTGTGTCTTTGCTATTGTAAATAACACTGCAATGAACATAGAGATGCATTTTTTTTTCAAATTAGTGTTTTAGATTTCTTCAGATAAATACCCAGAAGTAAAATTGTTGTGTCATAAGGTAGTTCTATCTTAAATTTTTAATGAAACTCCATAATGTTCTCCATAGTGGCTACACCATTTTACATTCCCACCAACAGTGTACAAGGGTTCCCTTTTCCCCACATCCTCGCCAACGCTTGTTTTTTGTCTTTCTGACAACAGCCGACAGGTATAATGTTTTTCTGACATTCCAACAGGTATAAGGTGATATCTCACTGTGGCTTTTATTTGCATTTCCCTGACATTTGCATTTCTATTAGTGATGTTGAGCGTCTTTTCATGTCTGTTCACCATCTGTACATCTTCTTTGAAGAAATGTCTATTCATGTCTTATGCCCATTTTTTAAATTGGATTGATTTATTTGATGTTGAGTTGTATGAGATCTATATATACCAGGAGTGCCAAAAAATGTACACATTTTAAGAGATGTTATCTATGCATTACTTTTTGAAGTTGAATTGAATTATAGTAGCAATGTGCAGTATGATGGTCGCTCAAAAGATGGCGTTAATCAAATGAATTACAATCATTGTATTACAATTTCAACAGTTTCTTCCTTTCTTAAAATGTGGATATTTTTTGGTATCCTCTGTATATTGGACATTAACCCCTTACTGGATATATCATTTGTGAATATCTTCTCTCCATTTAGTTTTGTTGATGGTTTTTTCTACTGTGCATAAACTTTTTAGTTCGATGTGGTCCCATTTGTTTAGTTTTGCTTTTGTTTCCCTTGCTCGACGAAACTTATCCAGAAAGATGCTACTAAGACCAATGTCATGGAGTTTACTACCTACATTTTCTTCTAAGAGTTTTACAGTTTGTGGTCTTACATTTAAGTCTTTAATCCATTTCAGTTTATATTTGTATATGGTGATCCACTTTCATTTTTTTTGTATTCATCTGTCCAGTCTTCCCCACACCACTTACTGAAGAGACCATGATTTCTCCATTTTATATTCTTTCTTCCTGGGTTATAGATTGACCATATAAGCAAGGGTTTATTTCTGGGCTGTTAGTTTCCAATGATCTATCTGTTTTTATGTCAATACCATGCTGTTTTGATTATTTTAGCTTTGTAATACAGTTTGAAGTCAGGGTGTATCTGATGTGAGTATTGCTATCCCAGCTTGTTTTTTCATTTCTATTTGCATAGAATATCTTTTTCCATCCCTTCACTTTCCATCTTTCCACCTGAAACAAGACTCTTGTAGGAGGCATGTAGATGGGTTTGTTTTCCTTTCTCCATTCAGTCACCCTGTCTTCTGATTGGAGCATTTAGTCCATTTACATTTAATTATTGATATGTATATGTTGCCATTCGGTTCATTGTTGGTTGTTTTTGTAGTTCTGTTCGTTTCTTCTTTCCTTTTGGTTTGCTTGTTTTCTTTAGCGTTTTGTTTGGGTTCCTTTCTCTTTGTGTGTGTACGTGTGTGTTGTGTATTTTTTGTAGGTTTTGTTTTATATTACCATGAGGTTCATATATATCCATCTATTATCTATAGCAATCTATTTTAAGCTGATATACATTCAAATTCAAACACATTTCAAAGCACCATGTTTTTATATACCCCTCCACACTTTGTCTTTAATGTCATATTTTAGACCTTTTTGTTTTGTGTACCCCCTATTTATTGTATAATACTAGTTGTTTAAATGGCCAATTCATTGTGTTAATTCAATATTTGCCTTTACCTATGAGATTTATTTCCTTTCATGTATTTTATTACTTCTGGTTATGGACTTTCCTGCTTAAAGAAGACCCCTCAACATTTCTTGTAAAGCCATTTTAGTGGTGGTGAACTCCCTTAATTTTTACTTGTCTGGGAAATTCTCCTTAAATTCTGAATGATAACCTTATTGGGTAGAGTACGAGGTGTGACAATTTCACGAACTTGTTGCACCGATGTTGCTAACCTTTTCTGATATCAGAGGGATTATTCATTATGAATTCTACCAACTGCACAAACAGTTAACCAAGTTTACTATTTGGAAGTGCAAAAAAGGCTGTGTGGAAAAGTTAGACAACCTGAACTTTTCACCAACAATTCATGGTTCTTGCATCACGACAATGCACCAGCTCACATGACACTGTCTGTGAGGGAGTTTTTAGCCAGTAAACAAATCACTGTATTGGAACACCCTCCCTACTCACCTCATCTGGCCCCCAATGACTTCTTTACCTGAAAATAAAGGAATATTGAAAGGAAGATATTTTGATGGCATTCAGGACATCAAGGAAATACAACAGCTCTAATGGCCATTGGCCATTCCAGAAAAAGAGTTCCAAAATTACTTTGAAGGGTGGACTAGGCTCTGGCGTTGGTGTATAGCTTCCCAAGGGGAGTACTTCGAAGGTGACCATAGTGATATTCAGCAATGAGGTATGGAGCACTTTTTCTAGGATGAGTTCGAGAGCTGAATTGCCGGACCTCGTATTCTAGGATTTTCTTTCAGCACTTTAAATATTTCCTGCCAGTCCCTTCTGGCCTGTAATGTATCTGCTGAGAAATCAGCCTTATTAACTTTATTGATGGGGGGGCGGGGCAGGGTCCCGCTTGTATGTGACTTGTTTTCCTCTCACTGCCTTCAAGATTACCTCTTTAACCTTAACTTTTGCCATTTTGATTACGTCTTGGTGTGGGCCTCTTTGGGTTCATCTTGTTTGGAACTCGCTGTGCTTCCTGGAACCGTATGTCTGTTTCCTTCCCCCATTAGAGAAGTTTTCAGCCATTATTTCTTCAAACATACTTTCTCCCCCTTTTTCTCTCTTCTCCTGGGATCTCTATAACGAGAATGTTAGTGCACTTGATATTGTCCCAGAGGTTTCTTCACTATCCTGATTTTAAAAACTTGTTTGTTGTTGATCTAATTGGATGATTTCCACTATTCTATCTTCCAGGTGGCTCCAATCAGCTGTTGATTACTTCTAGTGTATTTTTAATTCAGTTATTGTATTCTTCAGCTCTGACTGGTTACTATATTTTTTAACTCTTTGTTGAAGTTCTCTCGGAGTTCCTCTATCCTACGCTCAAGTTTGGTGAGCATACTTATGACTGTTTATTTAAATTCTTTATCAGGCAAATTACTTATCTCCATTTCATTAGGGTTTTTTCCTAAGTTTTTTCCTTCATTTGGAATACATTTCTGTCTTCTCATTTTATTTGACTTCCTGTGTTTCTCTTACGAATTCGATGAAATCTCTAATTCTCCCAATATTGAAAAAGTTGGTCTTGTATAGAAGCGGCCTCTGTGTAGACTGTGTGCCAGGTGGTTTTGGCAGGTGGTTGGAGTGGGGGAGGGCACATTTAGCACCTGGGGTGCCGCCTGGCCAGAAAGAGCAGGTTCAGGGCGGGGCAGCCTTGTGTGCATACATGTGTGGTAGCCCGTTCCAGCTGTCTGTGGCCAGAATGGGGTCAGGGTAGGCCAGGGTCCCCCCACTTCAGCACCCTGCTGAATCTGCATGGGGCAGCCTGGTGCACGGGACTGCAGTGTCCTATTTAATCCACTGAATGGGGGGAGGGAGGGAGACACACTCTACCTTGCCCTGTTGTTCCCGGTGGAGCTACCTCCAAGAGGGGTGTCTGGGAATGCACTACTGCTGCCTTGCAGGTTGGCCAGAGCACCTGGATAGAACGTCCACTTGCACTATCCAGGTGGAGGCAGAATGTAACCAATGGTGCTCACCGGCTTCTCCACTTCTGGATTGTTCCCTCAGATCCCGAGAGTTCTTCAAGTTCCCCAATCTCCTCTATGCGATCTCTTGATCTCAGATAGTGTGTCTCTCTCTCTCTCTCTCTCTCTCTCTCTCTCTCTCTCTCTCTCTCGTTTATAATGCAGAAGCTGTTCAACTGGCCCTCAGTTATCTCAGGAGGAACTGCTCTATATAATAGATACATATTCCGTGTGTTCATGGGTAGTTCAGCATCCTCCTAAGCTGCCATCTTGGACCTACTTCCTATTGCCTCACAGACTTATTTAACAAATCAAGCCTGTCTCAAAAGATACAGTTTAAGAATACATTCAAGATAGAAAGTAGACTAAAAATTAACCAATTAAGCGTAAAAATTCAAAGTAGCCATTAAATCACCAACACAGTCCTCTTCTGTGTTGATTCCTGAGCAGTTTTACTTGCCACTCACAGATATAAAGCAATTTTATCTCACCCATAAGGAGTCACAATCTAGGTACTACTGAGAGTTACCTATAGCAGAAAACAGGAGCGTTAGGCTTCACCAGTCAAGTTAAAGCAAGGCTAAAGAATCCACATACATAACTCAGCTATTTAATCAAATAATTGTTACATGACTAAATATTAATCTTAAAATACCTTCCTTGCATTAACTGCTTGTCCTCTCAAGACCCTATATCCCAATTACTTTCCTTTTCTGATTTATGAAATGATTTCCCATCTTTGAGCCATTGCAGTGTTTTTTCTCCATCTCCCATCTTCGCCTGTCTTTCATGTCCCAAATCTACTATTCTGTGTATCAGAAAATCCTAGAAAGATAACATTAAATCAAAATACCAGCATTTTTGAAAGTGCCTCTTTCTGTAAATAAAAAAACTACTGTTCAGTTTCATTGCTTACTACTGAAACATTACTCTTAATTTGAGTCACAACTCTCACATTCAGTAAGTTTATCCTGAAAATGCAAAGGTGCTGCTCAAAGGTGATAAAATTCCACAAATAATGTAACCATTTCTTACAAAACATTCTGTTACAAATTAACCTTAGCATATCAACCTCACCAATATATAGGCATTAAAGTCAAGCCCATCCCAGAAAAAGAAACACAATCTTAAAAAAACGCATACACCCTAATCTCTGGGAAAAACTTAATGATCCCCATAGAGCAAGTTAAGTGCTACAACTTCAAATTCATTTGTAGTTTAAAATAAAAAAGACAGAACTGTTCTGACGTTCAAGTTGCCTATCAAATTATTTTATGACCCAAAAACTTTAGAATTTCCCAAAAAGTAGGAGTTTCCCATTTGGTTTAGAAATGCTCGATATATTCAGAAATGAGAAAAGTAAACCTGCCCTACTTCTTCCTTAAAGGCAACATTCAGTAAAATAGGTTACACTTAAACAATTATAATTGTGAACTGTATTCACAAATAACTAAAAAGCGGCAAGTGAATAAATAACAAATAACTGTAAAAAAATAGTAACAGACCTAAGATTTCTAAACTCAAGCGCTCAGTCGCACACAAATGTTCGCTGCACGTGACACATGCTAAGAGTGTGCGGGATATAAAGTTGGATAAGATTATGATCCCTACTGACACCCTGCAATCTTATTCCAGCTTTGGAGAAACCTGTTAAAATGCAAGTCTCGTGAAATTCCTACTCAGCTAAACCTGAACACTATAAAAGCTGCTGTCCGTTCACCCCTAATCCTTCGAAAGCATTTCTTGCCTGGAAAATCTTCCTTCCCTACGCGGTAGACAAACTTTCTCCGTCCTTTCACCCTCCTGCAGGAAGCCGTAGGCCCGCCCTCACCTCCCGCCCCCTGCCCACACACACCCACTAGGGAACCTCAACACTCGGCAGACACCGCTCCACACGGGCACGCAAAACACATGTGCCCGCAAACCCAGCCCCTTGCCACACCCCCCGGAAACGACACCCCCTTTCTCGCACACCGCACGCCACGACCCATCCCCCTTCCTCCCCGCCCCCCACTCCCATCGCCCCCGTCCACCCACCCACCCACGTTCCCGGGCACCCCGCCTCCCCTCACCGCCGGCTCGCCCGAGGCCGTGGGGAGGGAAAGCAGGAAGAAGGCAGGCGGACTCGGGCCCGGCCTAGGCCTCGGAGACCGCCGCGGAAGGCGGGGGGCCCGCGCGCCCGCCCGGCTGCCGGCCGCATCCGGCCCCGTCGGCCCCGGGCCTTCCGTCCGCCGCCGCCCCGAGGCCGAGGCCGCCCTCCCCGTCCGAGCCCCACTCACTTGCCAGCCGCGGTCCATCGAGTATCCCGCTGCTGCCCGCTCCGCCGGCTGCGGCTCCAGCCCCCGGACCTCCCAGGTCCGTCTTCTTGGGCCCCGGGGGCGGCCCGGCTCCCCCGCCCGGGACGGCTCCGGGGGGGAAGCCGGCGCCCGGCGCGGCCGCCAGGGCCAGGGGGACGCTGTTGCTATGGAGGCCGAGGCCCGGGGCAGCTCCCGCGGCCGGGTCCTCATGCAGGAACTGACACTCCTCCCCGTAGAAGCAAGTCTTATCCTTAGCGTAGTAGCGGCAGTACTTCAGCTTCACTCCCGCCGCCGCCCCGCCGGGGACACCCCCGACCCCCGGCGGGGCCACCACCGCCACTGCCGCCGCCAGCGAGGAGGAGGAAGGGGAGGCGGCGGCCGAGGGGGGCGGGAGGCCGCCGCCACTGTTCATGGCAACGCCGCAGCCTCGTCTTCCGCCGCCGCCCGACGAGCCGCCGCCACCATAGACCAGGGAGGGAAAGAGGACGCTGCCGGTGCCGGATAAAAGCCCGGGCGGGTGGGTCTGTCCCGCTGCGGGAGCCGGAGCCGCCCGGGGAGCGGGGGGAGGGGAGGGGAGGGAGGAGGGGGTACCAGGAGGGGAGGGGAGGGGGAGAGTTGGGATTCTCTCTCACTCACTCTCGTTCTCTTTTCTTAAAGGGGCCGCGCGGGACGACGGGGTGGGCGCCCGGGCCCAGACGGGGACTTCGAGGGCGCAGGCTAGGGGAGGGAGAGCGGCGGCCGCCAACGGGTGGGGAGGGCGGAGGGGCCGGTTTATTTTTAAATTCTGCCTCCACTCGCTCTCTCGCGCTCTGGTTCCTCCGACTTGTTTATTCCATTTTCCTCTTCCTGAGACGACCGTCGCCGCTGCGCGTGCGCGCCGAGGCGCGGGGGCTTGTGGGTAGCGGGAACGCGAGGGGGATGCCTGGCCCGGCGTCCGGCCCCCGGGGCATCCGCGCGCGGGCGGCGGTGGGACCGGAGGTCGGTGGTGGCGTTCCCGGAGGCTGATTCGGGTGGTGAAGTTCTCCCTTTCCTCTTTTGTGTATCCTTTTATAAAGCCAGGTGCCAATTTTTGATGGAAAGGACAAAATTAACAGAACTCAAACGGTCAATTTGAGCGGCCGCACCTGGGAACGGAACCCAAGCCCGTGCTCTATTTGAAGAAGTTTCATCCTGCTTGCCACACTTCCTTTCCCGCTTGTTTCACCATCCAGCTTTTTTTCCTATCTTTTGAAGGTGATAACTAGAAGACTGATTACTTTGACTTCTGGAGGTTTTATCAAAAAATTGAACGAAGAGAGGTTGATACGCACAAACCTTTCGCTCAGTGCAGCGCCTGTTTCTCTGCTACTGAAAAGCCTTCAGTAAAATACGGAAAATAAGATGCCACCTGCTGACAGCACTGCTTAGGCAGCACGGGAAGGTTTTGTGCATAAATGTACTAGGTTGCTTGTCTCCAATCAGCCTGTCTTAATTTGAAATTCATTTCTAAAAGATAATTTTTCCCCAAGCGATCTCTGATATTGTGCTCTGCTATATTAAAAAAAAAAAAAAATTTCAGGAATTTTCAAGAATTGCTCTGAAGGGAAATAATTTTAACGTTTTTAGTTTTTATCCTCCAAAAGATTTTCTCAAAGGCTGTATTGCAGTTATTAAGGGGGGATGTTTGTTGGCAGTGTGTTCAAACAGGCTACAGAAGAACAGACATAAGCAAGTGTGCCATACTGCAAAAAAGAGGAAAACTGGATTCCATAGACCACAACGTGGTAAGCCTGGTGATGGTCCTTCGTTACATTAGAAAATAATAACATTGTGTTGTCTTTGTTTATAAACATGTTCCCATATTTACTTATTCAACAAATATTTATTAATGCCCATTACGTGTACCAGGAACTATACTGGGTGTTGGGCATGCAAAAGTATACAAGACGCAAAAGGATACAGTCTTGTCTGAGTTCAAATGGCTTGTTTATCCTAGATCAAGGAAGCAGAAAGTACACCGGTGATTATAAACCAATGTCTTAACTGCTAACCTATCACATTGACTATTCGAAGATCTTACAGGTGTTATACTTGGTGGATAAAGTTGGTACCTTAATAGCAGGAGTTGAGAATTTCCACCTTCAATTCAGACAGCTCTGAGTTTGTAACCCAGGACCCGTACGTGATAGCTGTGTTACTCTGGGTAAGTTGCTTCACTTCTCTGTGCCTTATGTGTGAAACAGATAATAGAACCTATTTCATAAAGTATAAACTAATAAAGTGTCCCCTGTTTAGTAAGAATTCAATGGGTTGTAGCTATTGACATTACTAGTATCACTGCTAGTAGTAGTCAACATATAAGAGTGCAAGAAAGAGCATTCTGGGCAAAACAAACAGCTTGTACAAAAGGCCCTGCGGTGAAAGAGAGATTAGATTGTTAGCATAGTGATAGTGCAGAATTGAGCAGGGACTATATCGCAAAATTCTTTATAATGCATGTGAAAGGGTTGGACTTTTTCTTGAGTGCAGTAGAAAGTTATTACAGGGTTTTTAAAAAGTCAAGAAATGACATAGTTATAAAAAGTCAAGAAAATGAAGATAGGTTATCACCATTTTGTAAGTGAACAAACCGAGTAAGGCCTGGAATTACACAAAATTACCAGCTTGTAAATTGCAATGCCAGGAAGGACTTACTTAAACTTATGACTTCTAGTTACAAAACATGCTCTTTCCGTTACACATTTTGCCATTTCTGAATGAACATACATGTCTATTGATGGCTTGGAAAGAGGTGTGTATGGTGAGACAACAGAGATGCATTAAGTTTGTGCCAAATTAAGCATGTCATTCAAACCTTTATTGGGAATCTACTATGTACTATTTACCAAGCGAGTTCTGTTCTTGGCTCTGATATACAAGAATGTGTAAGATATAGCCTGTGTCCTCAAGAGTTACTGAGAACAATGAGGAAAACGCCAAAGATAAATCATCCCTCAGTACTACATTTGAGAAACTTTTTCTATTAAATCCTTGTGAACAAGATGGAGAAAAGTAGGCTAAGATACTAGAGTTAGGTGACTTCGGTACTCTTTGATTAGTCATAATCAGAATATTAATAAAGCTGGCTTTGGAGCTCCAAGAACAATATCCAAAGAGTATTGATAAATTGATACATGTCAACATGATCTGTACGGCCGTCTTTTGGACTCTGTCTTTAGCCTATTTTTATGGGGGGGAAAAATGGTATCTACTGCCTAGATGAAGAAATGTATAGTATATTTAGCAGTTCTGCAGTATATTGCAAAGCCAGTAGAGATAGATAGTTCAATAAATGACAGATTAGGATTTGTAAATCTCCATCAACTGGAAAAATTGACCAATGCTAACAAAAATGAAACCTGAATTAGATTGGGGGAAACAGCAAACAGGCACTTTAATACATTGCACAAACAAGTTAGCAGTGTTTTTTTCAAAAACTTTTAAAATGTGCATTGTCTTTGAACTGTTATTATTCTACTTGGCAAATAAATCCCAAGAAAATAACTATAAATAAGTTTTATGCTCCATGTGCTTATTGCAATATTACATATGAAAGCCAAGAACAGAAAAAGTTGCACAAACCACCAAAATTCTAAAAGCAAGGGGAATGTTTAAATAGTAGACTGCCCAGTTGGGATATTATGCAGCTATTAAAAATGATAACTATGAAAATGCAACAGTGCTTATGATACAAGTAAATATTTAACATTATACAAAATTATATATGCTGTATTATTGTAATGATGTAACAATAAAAAAAAAACCTAATAGAAATAAAGATTAGAGTAACTTCCTCAAAAGATTAACATTGGTTTTGCTAAGGTGGTAAGATGACAAAGTTAGTTTTTCCTATTTTTTCCTCTACTTTCCAAATTTGTATCATGAACATATATTATTTCTTTAGTAGGAAGTAAGCATTAAAATTTCCTGTAACTCCTTCTTAACCTTTTAATTCTGAGAAATGAGTGCATGGATGTTTGTTAAATTGTTCTCTGTATTTTAGGTTTGGTTTTCAAATAAATTAATTTTATGAAGACAAGCTGGACACTTGGCCATTTCTTCTAATTTTCACTAGTATGGTATTCTCTCAAGGTATATTTCATGGAGGACTGGTTCAACAGTATATTAATTCGTAGTACACAAAGAAAAAGATTCTATTGTTGAGAGAGGTTGGGAAACACTGAATTAAGCAATTTTATTTACTTCACTTATTTTTCAGAGCCTTCAATGTGTCATATGTTGTAATTCCCTAAAAGCAGGATCTAATATGCAGAATTTACAAAATGTTTTACACAGAACATGTTTTCCTCTAATTACATGGTGGAGTTAGTGTTCCTTGAACACGCATTGAGAAACACTGTCCTAATCATACGCTCCTCATTTCCTTCTATCACCCATTTTTAAAATTTGTCCACATTCTTGACTCCCCCCATCCCAACCCTTCTACCTCGCTTTCTACTTCATACATCCATAGAAAGAAAGCACTGTCCTAACTTATTAGAACAGGAGCCCCTTCTATCTAGGACTAACCTTCTCTCGTGCTCTGAACTCCCCCTACCATTCCCCAGGAATCTAGTCATGGTCCATTCAGCATCTTCTCTCTTCTGACTCTCCTTTTAGTATATGAATATGTAAAGTCTCATATTGAAATGATTTTTAAGGTATCTATTCCTTTCTGTTCTGAACCTTGTGTAGTTAAAACCAAAAATGTGTTTGTGTTTTAAAATCCCAGGAACAAACAATTGGGAAGAGGGCTAACTGATAAGCCACTTCGGAGGGCCACTCAGCCAGAGCTATAAAATTTTTAAATATACCCTACGGCCCAACAGTGCCACACGTGGTATCCCCCCCTAGAAAAACGTTTGTGCTCAAGGAGGCATGCATAACAGTATTCATTTGAGGCAGTGATGATAATAGTCAAATTGGAAATAACCTAAATGTTCATCTAATGTTCTCTAAGATCTATTGTTGAATGAAAAAGACATGATGCAGATAAAAATTATCTGAAGGTCTCACTTTTCACACATTTCATATCTCCTAAAACCACATTTTGTAGGCAACTGTCTACTCCTATAGTAGGCCTGTCTCTTTAGGAAGGGTTCACTCTTGAGTATCCTTAACTGAAAATAAATTTTCAGTCAACTGTAAATCATTCTCATGCTGATGAAGATTTCATCCAAAACTGCAAGTAATTCATCAATTATATGTGCTTTGGGATACAGTGCGAGAATTATTTTTTGTCTGGGTGGCCTCCAGCAACATTTCTCCAGCAACAGATTGCTGAAAATCTAATGTTAATATTAATTCATATTAAGTACCAATAATTGGGAAAACTTCACATTTTCTGAGTGGTTGGTATTGTGTTACTGATAGCAGTAGCCTGCGTTTAAAAATTGTCACCCAAGGCAGTCTAGAGTGGAAACTGCATGTGGATAAGTGAAGATGGACTATTTTTGAGTCCCAGAAACGAAGTTTAAAACCGCCTTTATATATTATATATTCATAAAGTTCTATGTCTTATGTGCTAAATTCATCTCTCTAATTCTTTACAAGGTTATTAGCAACTGCCTAGTGTTAATCTCGTTTTGACAAATTTTTGGTGCACTAAAAACAAAAGCCTTCCTGTTTGTGGCAGTTATAAATGACTGCTATGTTAAAAGATTTTTTCGTGTTTATCTGTGACCTTTCTTTTAGAAGACATAGTCTTTCATCCCTGTCATCATACTTATATACTTGTATATATTGCACAGATATTTGAGTCACTGTGGTAGTAAAAGCAATGTGCTCTCTTAGTTTACAAGTTTTCAAAGGACTTAAAGACTCTCATTATATTCCTGTGAGATTCTATGATTTTAATATTAATTATACTTGGAAGTAACACTGATAATCAAGTACATTGTTGTTCTCCCCATACACAGCTACTACCAGCCTACAGAAGTACCTTTAACTTAGCAAAGCCCACTGCCACCGTTTCTATTGGTTAAGCACCCTATTCCAGAAAATCACTTTAATATTTGTACTATGTGTAATGTGCTCATTATAATTTTAAATATCAGAGTTCTATATTCAATATAGTTCAATATTAATCATTTGAAATTAATCATTTCAAAGGTCAGATATTTGTTTCCGTGCAGATTTTCTAGTTTACACTCTGATGAAAAGCTTGAAATCAGGAGACTTGCTTAAAAAAATACTGTCTTACAGAAAGACTCTTAAGACATGCCACTAGTAAAATTAAAATGATGCTCCTGGAAGCAAGCAGCTTTGTCTCTTGCACAGTCTTTTAACACCCTCACGTTACCTAGTATAAAGCAAGGATCTGACTAATGCAGTTCATTTGGGATTTTTTATGTTGACCTAAATGCAAACAAGAAAGTTAACAGCTGCTCAACCAATGAAAGTACTTTCTGCACATATCGGCAGTGCCCTACTGAAGACAAGCACTCAGCCTGCCCATAAAGATTAGTCTGCGCTCCAGCTGCCCAGGCCCCTGAGTGGGCAGGAAAAAAAATCAGGTTGGATTAAGGGAAGAAGAAGACGTGTGTATCAGGGTTCAGAGAAGCACAACCACCGTGAGTAATAAAGAACAAGGGGTCTGCTTTAGGTCTGACACAATCCGGGGCATCTATGCAGCGCTGATGTCTGCCTTTCGTGGGGGGTCGGCCAGTAGTGTGGAAGGGGTGCTGGGTATGAACACGAACAGGGCAAAGTGGAGCCTAAAAGGACACCCGGATTCAGGAAAGACTAGATCCCACGTCTTTCTGAGGAATTCTGCGTTCTCCCAGAAATCATCAAAGCTGAGAGAAGACGCTGGAGGCACTTGGGGCCTGGTGCTTCCCCACAGCAGTCAGGGCAGCTTGCGCAGCGTCAGAGACGGCAGTGCCCCGGGCCCTCCACTGTGCGCGGCACCAACAAAGAACCACCCTGGGAAGTAAATTCCGCTAAATACAAGTTCCAGTTGAGCTAATTTGATGGAGCACAAAGCATGCTTTTTCTTTCAATGTTTTTAACTTAACAGTGAAAACGATAGCAAAGACACGGTTCCAACTAAGATGATGCCCTAACCTTCATAAACTTAAAACAAGCAACCCTCCTCCCAAAGGGGGATACAAAGTCTCTTTGTCGATCTTTGGGTGAATTTCACTCCTATCTGAATCACACACACACTCCTATTGATATCCTGCAACTTACTATTAGCAAATATTATGTTAAACGGTACGGGAATCAGAGAAGAGAGGAAAAAGTTAATATACACAAATATATTCAAATCAAAAGAAGAAATAGCTGTTCCAACACTGTTTCTTCAACGTAATCACACGGTCATGGCTGTTTATATTCTTTCTCCAATACCCATTCCATATTCCCTTGACCTTCAGCAAGCACTTTTGGCCGTTTATGACTCCTTATCTGTTGAGGTGAACCAAACCTTCATCCCTGAAGGGTCTGGGCCTTTAGCAGTTCTGCCTGTTTTGGGAAGTTGTAGTTTGCCCTTGACTTTAATTGCTAGACAAGGGAACACTCCGAAATGCCCCACGGGATCTCCATTCCAGACATACTCCCTACCTCTTTGTGTCCTACCAATCCAGTTTCCCCTCCATAGTTAGGATTAGTCACCCCAGCTACTAAAATAATTCCCTTCTGTGATTTACAGACATGAATAGCTAAATATGGCCAGTGCGGTCTCAACCCCCAATTCAATGGGTCAGTTAACATGTGCCCCCATTACCAGTGGAAATGGGGTAATTAATACCTTTAAACCCAATCCCATCAAAGAACTAATTCCAGATAATCCAGAACAATACAGCTAATCCATCCATAAGGTTTTATTCTACTGCTGATCTATTGCTGAATAAGAAGCCACACCAAAACTTAGTGGCAGAAAACCACAGCAGTAATTAATGTCTCCTCATGAGTCTGCAATTGTGGTAGTTTTTTTTAAGAAATGGCTCATCTCTGCCCCATGCAGTCAGCTGGGACATCTTGTCTGGTAGCTGGAGATCCATTTTCAAGTGTCTCACACGGCCCGCAAGTTGATGCTAGTTGTCACAGGAGACCACCCAGGACTGAGCCAAGAGTCTCAGTTCTGCTCCGCCTGATCCTTCAACATGGGCTGCTTGGGCTTCCTTACAGCATGGTGCCGGGTTCCCAGAGGGAAGTCACATAGCATCACTTCCACTACAGCTTAATCATGGAAGCAGGCACCCACTCACCCAGATTCAAGGGGTTGGGAAATACTCTACCTCTTGATGAGGCAGTGGTTTCTAGAAGAGCACGTGGGATGGGAAATATCATCAAACCATCTTTGGAAAATATACTCTACTCCAATATGCTGTAGAAAATTGCAAGTAAGAATCAGAAAATTGCAAGTAAAACAATGGGAAAACGTGTATAACACAAACACAACAGGAAGTACTTGTAGAGATAAAGTCACCAAAAAGATTTAACAGTTCCAAATTTGTACACATATAACATATACTCAAAATAGATAATGCAAAATTGCCCAAACTAAAAAGAGAAAACAGACAAATTCACAATCAAAATGGAAAATTTAAACACATATCTTAATAACTGATAGACTAAGCAGACAAAATCAGTAAGGATGCAGAAAATGCAAATATGATTAACAAATTTGCCCTGTTATGCACTGTACCTGCAGTGGCAGAATATATATTCTTCTCAAGTGCATACAGAACATTTATAAAACTGACCATACGCTGAACCATAAAGCAGCTTTCACTGAATTCTAAAGAATTGAAATCATGCAAGATGCGACAATTAAGTTCACAAACTTGCCACTGTGCGTTTATATTAGCAACACTGTACAAACACCTCAGTGTTTGGTATATCAGTGTCTCACAGCGGTGTTCGTGTCAATGTGTAGTGGTGTCTTGCTGAGTGGTGTTCATTATTATTGTTGCGTGTTTTTGAGTGTTGTCACGAGAATGTCTGAGCTTGAATTAGAGCAACAAACAAACATTAAATTTCTTGTTAAACTTGGCAAGAGTGGACATGAAATCAGGGACATGTTAGTCCAAGTTTATGGGGATAATGCCATGAAGAAAACGGCAGTGGACAAATGGATTAAATGTTTTTCTGAGGGGAAAGAACGAGTCACTGATGAAGAGCGGTCAGGGCGGCCAGTAACAAGAAGAACTGATGAAAAGATTGCAAAAATTCATCAAATTGTGCATCAAAAGCGTCAGCTGACTGTGAGACGCATACCATGAGAAAGGTGTGTGCAAAAATGGTCCCAAGGGAGCTCACCAATGGAAAAAAGCAAAGGAGAGTTGAAGTTTGCCAAGACCTTTTGGAGAGGAAAGATGATGTTTTGGGCCGTGTTGCTACTGGTGATGAAACCTGGGTATACCAATACGACCCTGAAACAAAGCATCAAAGTACACAGTGGAAGTCAGCCAATTCTCCACAACCAAAGAAGTTCCATCAGTCCAAATCAAGAGTCAAAAAGATGTTGCTAACCTTTTTTGATATCAGAGGGATTATTCATTATGAATTTGTACCAACTGGACGAACAGTTAACCAAGTTTACTATTTGGAAGTGCTGAAAAGGCTGCATGAAAAAGTTAGACGACCTGAACTTTTCACCAACAATTCATAGCTCTTGCATCACGACAATGCACCAGCTCACACAGCACTGTCTGTCAGGGGGTTTTTAGCCAGTAAACAAATAACTATATTGGAACAAGCTCCCTACTCACCTGATCTGGCCCCCAATGACTTCTTTCTTTACCCAAAGATAAAGGAAATATTGAAAGGAACACATTTTGATGACATTGAGGACATCAAGGGTAATACAATGACAGCTCTGATGGTCATTCCAGAAAAAGAGTTCCAAAGTTACTTTGAAAGGTAGATGAGGCACTAGCATCGGTGCATAGCTTCCCAAGAGGAGTACTTTGAAGGTGACCATAGTGATATTCAACAATGAGGTATGTAGCACTTTTTCTCGGATGAGTTCACGAACTTACTCATCAGACTTCATATATAGTCTCTAATCACAGTGGAATTAAACTAGAAATCAATGACAACATCTGTAAACTGGTGGCCCCCAAATGTATAGCTTCAGTGTGACCTCTTGACATGTATGTCAGAATGCTTACCTGACAGTATCACTTAAATTTTCACAGACATTTCTATCGTACATCGTCTAGAACTGCATTCTCACTAGTTCTCCAAATTTCTTCCTCTGCTGGCCTTTCCCATCTTAGTAAAGGGCATCTCCAAACACCCAGTTTTCTCAGGGAATCATCCTGAGCACTCCTTCTCCCTAACTCCCTTCACTCTACCTTCAAAATACATCTCCTCTCTTCTCTTCCTCATCACTGCCACGGCCCGTGTTCAGATCATCACCTCTCTCCTCGAGGATTCTGTTAACCTCCTACTTTACCCTATGGAATCCATTCTATAAACAGCAACCAATCAACATTTTAAAAACATAAATTGTCAAAGGGTACAAACTTCCAGTTACAAGATGAATAAGTTCTGGGGATCTGATGTTCAATGTGGTAACTATAGTTAAAAATGCTGTATTATATGCTTTAAAATTGCTAAGAAAGTACATCTTAAATGTTCTCACCACACACGTGCAAAAAACATAATTATCTGAGGTGATGGATGTGTTAACTAACCTAACTGTGGTCATCGTTTCATGATATATACATGTATCAAATCATCATATCGTGTGCCTTAAACGTACACAATGTTATATGTCAACTATATCCTGATATGGCTGGGGAAAAACTAAATAAAAAGTAAGAATTGTAAATAGAGGATCAAGCCACACCCTACGCACCCCCATTAAAACATTTCCTGTTGAATTCAGTGTATATCTAAAGTCCTGGGCATGATCATCAAAGCCCTGAATGGTACACACTCTACCTCATCTCCTGTTAGTATAGCCCCACTGGCCTTACTTGAGTTCCTTGGCATACCAAACTCTTTTCTACTTCAAGGTCTTTGTACACACCATTTCCTCTGCCTGGAATGCAAACCCCCACCCCAACACACAGACACACACACACACACACACACACACTCTGTCCAACTAACTTGTGCAAATCCTTCTGTAGGTCTCAGTTAAAATCTCCTCAGAGAGGCCTTCCCTTACCATCCAATTTAAATTAGGTCTTCATTAGCAGCTGTAGCTGTAGTCTCTCATTAGCAGCTTATACTTTCTCCCTTTTAGCATACATCATAATTTATAATGATAAGTTATTTGTTGAATGTTTGTCTATCCTACTGGGCCATAAACTCCATGAGAACAAGGACTGTTTCTATTTAGCTCAGTGCTTGGTGCACAAAAAGCTTTCAATAAATATCTGTCAAATTAATGAGTAAATAATATAATGGCTAATTAAATTTAGAGCAAGGCCTACTAAAATTATAACAGGGTTAGAAGAATATCATCTCTGCTCCTATTATCTTTTGGTATGGTTTTCGTGTCACTATTGTTTGTGAGGTATCTCAATGCCAAATATTTTGCCTTTTCTCAGCCTAAAAATAATGACTATCAGTTGAATTCAGACTTTTTAGAGTTAGAAACATGGTTAGAGCTGAAAGTAGCCTTATTGGTGAAGAAACAGGGAAGCTGTGGCCTGCCATAGTTATACAGTTTGTGAATGGACATCAGATCTAATAATGGCCATATCAGAGAATTGTTTTCTCTAGGAGGTAAAATGAGCTGAGGGAGAGGGGAGAGAGCATGGAATTGTAAATGCTAAGTAAGCTAATAGAAATATTTTAGGACACACAATAATATTTCAAATTATTGTCAAGTCTATTTAGTAAATAATGACTTTCCAAAGAAAGATCTTTCAGATATTATTCTATAATTAAGCATTTTAATATTTTTAATCTACCTATAGAAATATATAACAACTTCATTCATACAATATATTTTAGAAGATCTTTATATTCAAAATTACTATCTGGATTGGATTATTATATTTCATCAAATATAAGATGCCATTAAGATACACTGTTATTTTTTGTAATACTAAGAAAAAAAGTGTTCATATCATTTATAATTTTTTATACTCATTGTAAGAACTCTTTTCCACTTATTTAGACTTTTTTTTTTTTTTACTGTTACACTCTTGGCATACATAAAAAGGAGAATAAAAGCAAAATTAATTGCCTAATTTTTCCTAAATTTCTTCATTTTTAGAGCCCAGCTCTTCTGAATCACTTTCTGACTCAGTTGTCCATGTCTCTGGTTTTTCCACATAGCACTTAAAAAAAAATCTCTGGGAATTTAGATTTAGATTTTTAAAAGAAAAATTTTTCTCTACCTTTTTAATTTGATCCCCCAACCAACAAATATTTTTCTTGGAAAGTATATAAATTGCCTTCTGAAAACTAAGAAAAATGTATCTGTCTAGCTAAACAAAATTAAAGTCAAAGACGAAAGCTACATGATTATGAAGTGACTAGAGAGTGGATGGGGAGTTGTTATCATTGAGGGGAAAAAATGTTTGGAGCTAGTAACGATGCGTGCGTGCGTGTGTGCACGCGCGTGTGTGTGTGTGGGGGGTTGGTCTTTAACTTATAGAAAGTCAGAAAAGGAAGGAAGGAAGGAAGGAAGGAAGGAAGGAAGGAAGGAAGGAAGGAAGGAAGGAAGGAAGGAAGGAAGGAAGGAAGGAAGGAAGGAAGGAAGGAAGAAAGGAAAGAAAGAAGGGAAGAAGGAAAAGGAGGGAGGTGGGAAGAGAAGAAGGGAGGAAGGGAGGAAGGGAAGAGAGAGAGCAAAGATCCACTACATTTTCCTTTTTGCTTTTTACTTTGAAATTAAGTTTTATTTTAAAAGGTAAAACTTTATACATCCTTTTAAAATATGAAAATTTGTAAGTTATTAGGCAAGTCAATCACACAAAACTGTTTACAGCAGAAATTAAAGAAGTGTTAACATTTTACCGGTGCAAAATGTCACAGAATTTGAATCACAACTTGGATCATCAATGATTCAAGTGTTTTATCTCATTCAATAGGTCTAGCCAGTTTGAAGATAAAATGCATGCCCCAATCTGTACCCCAACTCTTCTTGACAAGCCCACACTTATTGTTACCCAGTCTGCTCCCTCAATGCCATGGCCAACCATCAGAACACCAAAATCCAGGTCTTCACTGCTACAGTCTGGATTATGATGAAGGCCTTCTTTCTAGAACTGGAAGGTATCCTGGCCTGCATCTATACCAACAGAGATGGACCCCACACTTGCCACTGCCTTCATAAGGGACTTCTCCTGGTTATGGATGTTCACAAAGGCAGTGTCATTGGCGGCAGAATCCTCGGGCTTGTATTTGCAGAATTCAACCCTTGCATGATGATAGGATTCCTCTGAGCCCAGGCCTCCGTTGTCCATACTGAAAGGCATAATCCATGTAGCCACCACTGCATCCCTAGTGAGGGATGCCGTCCACCAGGTTCTGCTCACTCAGTGCAATAAGTTTGCCAGTTTTCCGGAGCGTTTGTCCTTCCAGGGCACCAAAGGCACTAAAAGCCCAGCAAGAACCACACAGACCCTGATCCTTCACACGAGTTACATAGCCTTTCTCGCTCCAATCCACAGATGGGGGGAACTCAGTAAGAGAGGTTCTCAGCGCACTTTCCCCTCTTGTGCTTCTGGTTTTGAAGGCCATTCATCACCCGCTTGAATTCTTCACTGGCCATGTAATCAAAGGCATCCGTTGCCATGGTGAAGATGTTTCCTCCGGCAGTGTTTCTGATTGTGCGGTTCAATCTTTCCCATAGTCTGGCTCTCTACTTCCTCATTCGCTCCCACGTGTTGCCTTCCACTGGTGCCATGTGCATCTAAATTTCCATCAACTTTTGGAGCAGCTGAGGTTATTTCCAAGCAAAGTGCCATCAGGAAGAGTGAAGGATTCATGTCTCAAAAACTTGCAGCAGGCACAACTTTACAGGCCAGTCAGCAGGTGTGGGGACAGGGGTCTCCAGGGCCCCCCACTACATTTTCTCAGCCTTGACCTCTGTTTAGATTTGGAAACTCAGTCTAAGCTTCTTAACGTCTATTAATACTTGTAGTTTCCTTCCCCCAGGTGATATAACTGATAAAATAAACATTCTGGACTTGTTATTGTACCGCTCTGTTAAATATCCAGAAATAGCATGTGTTTACTATTAGTCTTTTCAGTCTTTCAAGGGAAACACTGCACCCCAATCTAAAATGTAAACTTCTGATCTATTTCACTAAAGCCATGGAAGACTGAATGTGTCTGTGTGTGTGTGTGTGGGGGGGGGAATCTGTGTGGTTTTAGAAATATGCAAAATCAGTGTAGTAATTTTTTTTGATGTGAAGGTAACATTGGTTGAAATGTTTCTGAAAAGTTACTTGTCATTTCAACTCTTAAAATGTTTTTTTTTTTGTTGTTTTGTTTTTTTGTTTTTTTTTTTGCCATTCACGATTCATGAGTCATTCTGATTTTCATCCCCATATTTAGTAGTGGAGAATTTTAAATCGCCAAATTATCCTGAGCCCAAAGTACAAATAAGTGAGTGTCATCAAAGAATTTAAATATTTCAAAGGGACTCTTGATGAGTCAGATACGAATTCCACTGCGAAGAGCATGCTGGGTTTTCACGTTAGTAAAAACATGTAACACTGAAAATATTCTGGTTGATACTAACTGATCATTTTTGCTAGTAATTCTTTTTCTGGAAGAAATTCCAAACAGCCTTTTCTCAGTTTAACTCATGGCTAATGCAGGTGGTGAAATAATGTTGCAAAATTCATTCATCCAGCAGCCATTTATGGAATGCTTATTTCCTACTAGAGCCATTCTAGGAGTACGCAACACCGTAGCCACCAGCCACATTGCTACTGAGCACTTGAAACATGGCGAGTGTGAGTGACTGAGGAAGTAAATTTTTAAATTTATTTAACCTTAATTTAAATTTAAGAACCAATACTCAATTCAATTATTGGAAAACTTTTAAGTATGTTTACAACAGTTTGGGTATGCAAATCTACTTTTTTTAAATTCTAAAGTTTATGAAATGCAAATGCAGTTCAAATATAAAAATTTAGCATTTTTTCAAAATTAAGATGTAATGGCAGTGTAAAATATGCACCAGATTTTAAAGACTCCGTGCAAAATAGACTGAAAAAGCTCATTAATATGTGGATTGAATACTGAAATAATATTTTAATATTTGGGATTAAATAAAATACATTATTAAAATTTATTTCACCTGTTCTTTATCATGTTTTGAAAATGTGCCTACTAGAAAATTTCAAATTACATGTAACTTGCATTATATTTCTATTGGACAGCTTTGTGCTGGAGTTTAGAGGTAGAGTCAAAAATGTTTTTATATATTCCTTGATCTTAAGAAGCCTATGACTTCAATTTCAATTAGCAAAACCGCTTCCTCTCACTCTCTTCTTTAGCCATCAGTCACACCACACACCCCAAACAGTACACAAATACTTGCCATTGGACCTAAAGATTGATGTGTGGATGAAGCAACACAAATGCATTCATCTTACTAAAAAATATCAACCCCAAAAAATTGTATGTTGCTGATAGAATGAAAACATAATTTTTTACATACAGTTACTAATCAATTCCCATTGTTTTTTATTTTCAACACTCTCCAACTATTCATCTCTTCATAGACTTTAATGATTTCCTGCTTGACCCAAGTTTTATACATATCTCAATCTATTTCTTAAGGTTTGAGTACAGGCTAAAGAAAGGGGAGTCTAATAGTTATCTATTGCTGCTTAACAGATGACTGCCAAACTTTGAAGCTTAAAACAATGAGCAATTGTTATCTCACAGTTTCTGTTGGTCAGGAATCTGGGTGTGGCGTAAGTAGATTCCTCTGGCTCGAGTCTCCCCCAGTCTTCCATCAAAGCCAGGGAGGGCTTCAGGATTGATAGGGGAGAATCGCCTTCTGAACGTTTATCACATTATGTGGCTGTTGTCGAGCCTCACGTCCTCACTGGCTGTTGGCCAGAGACATTAGCTTTTTGCCACATGACCTCTCCATGGGGAAGTCCACAAGATAGTAGCTGACTTTCCTCAAAGCAAGTGAGTGAGAGAGGATAGAGGACCAGCCAAGATGGAAGCCTCCATCATTTTGTAACCTAATCTCGGCATCCTGCCCCTTTGCTATTTCCTGTGTGTTAGAAGAGATTCATTAGGTCCAACCTACAATCAGTAGAGGTTATTACTCAAGGGCATGAATACCAGGCAGTGGGGACCCTTGGAACCACCTTGAAGGTTGCCTACCACCAGGAATAAGCTAGTCGCAAACCATTTTAACTTGAACCAAAATCAGTTAATGATCCCTTGAATAATTGAGACTGAAGCAAAGAAAGTCTTTAAAGTGACTCTTTTTTAGGTGTAAACCATAAATCAAGAATGCAATCAAATGTTTTTGTCATCTATATATAGTAATATATATATAGTATATATATATATATATATATAGTATATATATATATATATATATATAGTATATATATATAGTAATCCTAACTGACTACATATATATAGTAATCCTAACTGACTAAAGACATTGGGTTAAAAAAAAATAATAAAAAAAATAAAGACATTGGGTTACTTTTTGCTGGAGTGCTGGGATATTTAGTTATCTATATATAGTAATATATATATATAGTAATATATATATAGTATATATATAGTAATCCTAACTGACTATATATATATATATATATATATATATATATATATATATTAATCCTAACTGACTAAAGACATTGGGTTACTTTTTGCTGGAGTGCTGGGATTTTTAGGATTATGTTCATGATTTATGAGGAAAAAAGTCCCCCAAAATATATGAAATATGACCCATCCCCTAAAATCATGATTGCATCATTAAAATTCTCTGAAGCTTATATTTTAAAAATCCATAGCCAGAGTGCTGAGGAATGGTTTTGTTCGTAGGCAAATGATGGCTAGCCACCCTTCAAGATTTTACCATGTTACTGGCGAGATTTAAATCTTCCCACTGCTTCTCCTTGGTATGAAAACTTTTGCTGCCCTGAGAATGACACCCAATTCCCATTTCAAATTAAAGCCCTCATATAAAATTGATCCCCCTCCTTTTGTTTAATCTCTCGCTATACCCCAACAGAAGTTTCCCATTGTGACCAGACTCATCCACTGATGTCTCCCTATACGGCCATATCCATAGCAGTCGTCCTGACTGATAATAGATCCTTTATGTTTCTCTCTATCAAACCACATTCTTCCCTCTCCTTCCTCTGACAGTCTGCTGAAGCTCATCTTCCAGGTTAACCCAGCAGATTTTTAATCACACAAATTAATTAGATTTGAATTAAGGTGCAGTACAGGGAGGAATTGAGAGTTGTTATTTGGTTGATGTATTGAAATGTAAGACTTCAGAGGTAGAGGATTTTCAAGGTGTAACCATGGAAATGAACGGGCACATTGTAATCAAAGTTATTGGCAGCAAGGGCATCTATGTTCTTTGAGGGTGGATGGTTGGATGGGTGGAGAAGTGCAAATGAATGATGAGAGTAACTAAATGGGGGTGCAACAATCCCTCAACTTGATTCAGGAAATGAAAAGTTGTGTAAGAGGTTACAGTTTTAAAAGGGTAGCAGTAGCTAAGAAGAATATATAATGTACTGGATTTTGATTTTTTTAAAAAAGATTTTAAGAAGTGATCGGCCAAATAAAGCCTGGCCTGTGTGTTAATATGTTGATGTTAATATTAATATATTAATATAAAAATATCAATATTTTTATACAGGTGTTAATAAGTTTTGTAATCATTGCTATAGTTTCTATGTTTTATTCATGATTTGAGATATTTTGCATGTTTAAGAGAATCTGACATATTTGACTAATGTTTTTAAATGAAATATTTAGAAATATTTAAATTTGTAATCAATGTTTAATCATTTAAGGAACTTTGATTATTAAATCTATAAGTTTTGCCTTATTATGCATGTAAATACTCTTTAAATGCTATGGAAATTTGATGAGACCTTATTAGGTATTTGATTGCTAAAGAGGAATAAATTGACTAAATGTGTGACTTATAGTTTGAAATGCTTAAGAAAATTTGGTAAATGTTTAGAAAAATTTAAGAATAAATTTATAATTAATAATTTAAACATAAGATGATTGAGAATTAATCAAGTACAAGTAAAAACGAGTGTTTTAAATTTTAAAGCAAACTATATTAGATTTATTAATAAAATTTGTAAGTTGAGCACCAAAGCTTCAAAAAACTAAGCTCTAAAATTTGCAACCATAACTGGATATTAACTAAAATAAAAAGAGCTATAAAATGCCCAACAACATGGATTGGTTACATAAATTATGATTCATCCATATGATGGAATTTCTAACTATTAAAAATAACTGTAGAAAAATCAACATGGACATTTGATCTTTTGAAAAGCAAGCTATAAAAGAGCATGTATAAGATGATCTCATTTTTTAAATATCAATTTAAATATCAACAGCATATATGTATATATGCTATATATGTATACGTATACTATATATACATACATGTATAGAGGAAAATCTAAATGGACTAACATCGAATTGCTAATAGTTACTATTTGGTACTTGCAGTATTTGTGTATGACTATGTACTTCCCAATTTTTTTGTGCATTAAACGTGTACTTCAGCTAGAAAAGGAATATTCTTTTTAAAATAAGAAAAGAAAAAAGAGGTGATGGTGTGTAAGTAGCAATGAATAGTTTGAAGAATGCCCACGTTCCTGGCTCCACCATATATGGCATTGGAGGGAAATAAGTAGCATTTGAGAGGACTACAGAGAGCAGTTTCCTTGAGGTAAAGCTGGGGTTCTAAGGCTGAGGGAATGTTTTGTAGAAAATTGACCATAATTTCCATGGGACCCTGCTATGCCTGGCACATGTTTCTATCAAAGCCCCTGTAACACTTTGATGCAAGTATTTGTTTATGTGACTATGAAGCCATATTAGATTATCCACCTCTTTGAATATAGAAATTATCTTCCTCACCTATGTAACTCCAGTGCCTTCAGAAGCATTTAATAAGTGTTGGTTGGAGGGAATGAAAAATTGTTCTTTATTGCTTGTATTGCCTGTCCATTTCAAAAATGCTTGCTCTGAGTTGAAGACCCTTCACCGCACCCCACAAAAAAACCCAACCTGCTCCAAAGTATCGTCTTACCAGCTTGCCACAGTGATTGAAATCCTCCCCACTGAAGTAACTTTTTAATTCAAAACACTGTCTCCAAAGACTATCCAAAGACTATTTCTTGAACTCTATCCATCCCCAAATGGCAAAATGATCATGGTTGACGGATACATGTATCGTTAGATTGTTCCCCATACTTTTGCATATGATAGAAAATTTCTGTATTACAAAGTGTTTGAGAAACCTGTGGGAAAATTCAACAAGTCATGCAACAAATATTTAATGACTAATGAGAACATACTGTATGCTGGTCATTGTATTAAGGTCTAGGAATACAAGTGTGAGTACAAGTGAGGGGTGTGGGCGGGGTATGGGTTGGAGTGGGGCAAACATACTGTGCTGCATACAGATGTGAGAAACAAGAGGATCTACCTAACTCACAGTTGGGGTGGGGTGGGGAGACGGTAGAGTTGTCCCGGATGAATCTAGAAGGTGAATAAGAGTTAGACAGACTGAAAAGGGCAACAGAAATGGTGAGAAAGGGGAATGGGTCATTCCAGGCAAAAACAACATGGAGTATCAAGACATGGAAACCAGGTAGAATGTAATGAGTTTGAAGTCCTAGTTCACTATGAGTCCAACTTCGGGTTTATATGCAGAAATGGTAGGAATAAAAATAGGGTGCAAGCTAAGCTGTTGTTACAAAGAGACCCCAAGGTCCAGTGGATTGAATACGATCAAAATTTATTTCTCTCAAGTAGCAGTCACACGTAGTCAATTTTGACTCCTCCCCTGAAACTCCCCACATTAAATTATTTTGAAGAACACTCCAGACTGTACATCATTTTTAAGTTTTATTGAGATCTAATTGACATGCTCTGTAGTTCACCTATTAATGTATAATTCTATGGTTTTTAGTTTATTTACAGAGTTGTGCATCTCTTGCCATAATCTAATTTTAGAACATTTTCATCATCCTCAAAAGAAGCCCTGTACTCATTAGTTATTCCCTATTCTCCCTTCAACCTTCCCATTTCATATCATTTTATCATATCTGTAAGTATTTTATATGCACACATAGAAAGATAGGAACTATTATAAAAAATACATAAAAATATCATCACACATAAAAATGTCAGAGATAAAACCAGTAGTCATATTTTCCTGATTATTTTATAATTTATTTTCAGTTTGTTTGCTTAAATCAGGGTCCAAGAAAAACCCTTAATTGCACATTGCAATTGCTTTATCTATCTGTTAGGTTTCTTTTCATCTATCGGTCATCCCGCCAACGCTTGCTTTTCTTTCTTATAAATTTTTGTTGAAGAAACTTGGTTATTTGTTCTATAAAGTCTCCTGGGGCCTGGAATTTTCTGACTGTATTATTATGTCATTGTTTAATCTACTCCACTGTCCCATGTAATTTCCTATAAATTGGCAGTTAGATATGGGATCTTAATCAGATTCAAATATTGTTTGTTTGGATAAGACTACTTCAGTGGTGGAAGTGTTGTGTCAAACTTCCATTTAAATGTTCTTTTATTGTGAATACATCATACTCATAGCAGTATATAAAACTAATTGTAGTTTAAAGAATAATAATAAAGTGAACACCCAGACCCCATTGCAGAGGCTAAAACACAAGAGTATTGCCATTTGCCTTAATAAAATCAACTTCTCTTTGCATCCTATTCTAGAGGTAAGAACTATCCTCACCTTTGTGATAATTATTCCTTCACTTTCTTTATGCCCTTTATGAGCATATTCCTAAAGAGAATTTGTTTGGTTCAACATTATGATTTTTGAGATTCATTCATGTTGTTTTGGGTAACTGTAGTACATGCATTTTCACTTGTATAGGATTTTATTATATGAACATATTGCAGTTTATTCTTTAGCTAGTAGACATGTAAATTATCTCTGATTTTTTGATATTACAAACGAAAATGCTATGAACATTCTGGTACATGTCTCCTGGTGCACATGAGTTTCTCTAAATAGAGATAGAGATAGAGATAGAGACAGAGATGAGAAACTCATGGTGTAATGCGTGCACCTGCTCAATTTTAGTAAGTAATGTTAAATTATTTTCCAAAGTGCTTATACCCATTTAGATCCCCACGGGTAGTAGATGTTACTCATTGCTTTGAATCCTTGCATACACTTGGTATTGTCAGATTTTGCCAATTGGTGGGTTCAAACTCTTTATTGATAAAAGATGTGTAAAATTGAATGATATAGTTGATATTTCAACTGAATTTATGGGAATCCTATTCAAATATTTCTTTTGCTTGTCCCTTATTTTCAGGAAAATATAAAGTTTTGAATTTTAAAAATGACATTAAAGTATTTCACCTATAGGTTGCCCATGAAAATGTGTCACAATTGTTGAACGGGGAGAGGGAGATATTTGCGTAATTTAAGGTTGGAAAGATGTTCTAAGATGAATGGCCACTTACTCACGGCTATGTAGCAGCTAAGCTTTATAGTGGTAAGAATCTAGATAAAATACTCATTTGTAGGGCTGATGCAAAACACTCCATTCAACCCAGAAACACACTACTCTTCTCTCTTCCAGTTTCTTTTTTCATCTTATTCCTCCTGGTTGCTTCTTAACCCTTTAGCAGCTTCTTTATAATAGGCTTCATATCATGAGTTCTGGAACCAACATTTTCCACTTGGGTGTGCATAACTGTTAATAGCTGTGCAATCTAGGGCTCTCGACAATATAAGACTACCTTCCTAGAGTACTGTTGTGAGGTATAAATTAGGTATCACAATAGATATATGACTCTAGGTACACTTCAAGAATGATGGGCACTATCTCACCTTCTAAATGGCAGCCTATACCTCGTACTCCAAAATTTTTCAGTCCACAAAATTTGCTGCACCAATTTCCGGGGAAAATCAGATGTGTACAGAAGCCATTCCAAGTTTCTCCCCTCTTACTACATCTTCTCACGGAGATTTCTGCCTTACATCTAAGATTCTTTGAAAAAGCAGCAGTATCTTCATGATTTTGTGTCCTCAAACAGTGCCTCACCCAAGCTGTTCTTTCGCAAATTTGGAATCATCAATTTTTTTAAAGCTTGTAGTAATCAAGCTATAAATAAAAGGTAATTCATTCGATCTTGGCAACTGGAAGGCTCACTAGCCCACTTTTCTTCCTATTACCAGCCTGCTTCATTGCTTTTATTTCTTCATGCTTCTTAACTCATGCCTCTTCCTCTGGTTCTGTGTCTGACCTCAGATAGACACTTAAAATTCTTGTTTAAGTTTGAATTGTGATAAAATGCACATAACATGGAACTTACCATGGTAACCATCTTTAAGTATACAGGTCAGTGGTGTTAATTATATGCACATACTGTTGTGCAACCAATCTCTAGAGCCTTCTTCGTCTTGCAAAATTGAAACTCTGTCCTCACTAAACAACAACTCTCTATTCCCTCTGCCCCCAACCCCTGACAACCAAGCTTCTACTTTCTTTCTCTATGGATTTGACTACTCTAGGTACCTCATATAAGTAGAGTCATACCGTTTTTGTCTTTTTGTGACTGGCTTATTTCACTTAGCATGTCCTCAAGGTTCCTCCGTGTTGTAGTTTTCTCCCTGTTTAAGGCTGAATAATAGTCCATTGTATGGATATACTAACTTTTTTATCCATTTATCCAATTTTGTTTATCAATTTATCTGTGGCTGGACATCTGGGTTGCCCGTACCTTTTGGCTATTGTGAATAATGTTGCTATGAATATAGGTTCACATATATCTGTTTATGACCCTGCTCTCAATTCTTTTGAGTACATACCAGAACTACTGTATCATATGGTAATTTTATTTTTAATTTTTTGAGGAACTGCCATATTGCCACTATGGTGGCTGCATCATAGTAGACACTTTAAAGTTTCTGTCATGCCTGCGGGGTGGGGGGTGGTATATTATTTTACTATAGACTACAGTAGAGAAAAAGGGTTGTATGGCTGAGAATGAACATTGTCAGTTATCATGCTTTATTAGAAAACGATTAAAATAATTAAAAGCATGGAATTCCTAGAATTTGGAGACACATTATAAACCATTTGGTCCATTCCCCTCATTTCCAGGTGATTAAAGTGGGACTCTGAGAAGGCAATGGCTTGTGAAGGTCAAAACGCTGGTTAACAAGAGTCAGACCTGGCATCCAGAACTTTCCAATCTTCAATTTATTGCAAATAAAATAAATTTCAACTTGAAATATTATGTAATGAAGAACAAGAATTACGGAGTGGATCATTCAAAACATCCTCTGGGATGTACTGTCTGCGTTTTCCTTTTGTTTCTATGGCAGGTTCTAGCCTCCGAATTGTCTGGGTTGACATTGAAACTGAGCCTGTTTTTCTCGCTGCCACTGCTGACTGGGTCCTGGGCATCCTAGGCGATGGAGGGGGAGACAAAAGAAGCCAGCGGGCAGTCAGGATTCCCCGAGCGCGGAACGCGACCCTTTGCTGGCCTGCGCGCCGGCCAGAGCCGCGGCCGGAGCGCGGTTTATCTGCCATCCTGGGGCCTCAAGGACCTGTCCCCGTGCTCCAGGATCCAAACGAGAATGTTCAGGGACTCGCGGGGAAAGGCAGGTCTTGCCGTGCCTCCTCCCCACCCGGCGCGGCAGAGCCCTTGCTACGGCCCGGGCGAAACGATGCCCAATCCCCGCCGCCACAGCCGGGGAGCCCCGGGAGCGCGGAACGCGGGCTGCGGACACGGCGGGCACGTGGGCTCGGCCGCAGAGCTGCGCCGGCTCTGCCCAACCTCTGCTCGCCTGCCTCGGCCCCTGCGGGTGGGGAGAGGGATCCTCCCCCCGTCCACTTTGCACCAGTCCGAGGGAATTTGCGGTCGGTGACGCGCATCCTTAAGCGAGCCACCTGCAGCGCGGGGCGCGCCGCTCTGGGCGGCATCGCAGGCTGGGCCGGCGCGGCCTGGGGACCCCGGGCTCCGGAGGCCATGCCGGCGTGGACGCGCCGCGGCGGCTGGCTGCCGCTGCTGGGTAAGACCCTGCCCGCCCGCTCGTGGCCCCCACAGCCCCCGCGCGGCCTCGGCCGCCAGCCCGCACGGTGGCCTGGCGCGCGCCTCCGGTCCCCGCCGCCGCCCTCCTCCCCGCGCCCGCGCTGCCTCCGCTCCGCGCCCCTCCCCTGTGTTGCGCCCTCGCGACTCGCCCTCAACTGGCTCGCGGCCCCCGTCCTGCCCACCCCGTATCCTGCTGCTCTTCTCCAAAGTCGCTGCCCGGCTCGGGTCGCGTCCGGATCTGCGGCCCGGGCTCCGCGGGCGGCCTCGCCGAGGCGCTGCCCGGGGCCGGGGCTCCCCGCCGCCTGCGCTCCCGCTCCGTGCGGGTCCGGCCCGCGCGCTCGGGTCTGGGCCACCCGCCCGCGTCTGGGACCCCCAGGCTGGCGCCAGGTGGCTCGGGACCTCGCCAGGACCGGCCCTGGAGATCGTAGGCTCCCGGGTGGCGTCTTTCAGCTCTTCTTTTGGCGTTTTTATTTATGGAGCGAACTCTGATTGGAAAATTCGCCCGCGTTTTCCCGGAGAGACACGTTCGTAATACCGACCCCTACCCACGCCAAGTTTCGATTGGGTCAACGAGTAGTGACTTTGGAAATGTTATGCAAAGAGGATTTGCATAGTAGAATACTAGCTGCCCCTTCCTCCTCTACTGGATTTTTATCCTGGCATTAAACCCCAAGGGAGTTTTCAAGGACTCAGGGGACGGTTCCCAAATAATCTGCTGGGTAGCACAGTTATTACTACTAAATAAATAAATAAATACATAAATACATAAATAAATAAATAACCCTTTCTAAAAGATCCACTTCATCTGTTTGGAAAGATGAGATGGTTGACTCTGGAGTTTGGGATGAAGGAGACAGAGTTCTGGGAGCCCGAGAGCCTCGGGTCCCTTATTCTCGTTCTACAGTCTTGGAACCGGCGCCCACAGGTCCCACGTTCTAAGGTTCTAACTTGAGGTCTCTGGTAACGAGAGAAAGGATTTCCAATATAGACGTGCAGGAAGTATGTCCAAAGCTGTTGTTACACGTCATTCAGAATTACAGAGTAAGAAACGTAACATAAGGAGGAAAGAAGTGGGAAAACAAAGACAGTTTGCATTTCTGAAACATTTTTACTAGTTGGTAAATAGGTACATTTCAAATGTATAGTACAATATGCTTTTCAGTCTATGAATAAAAAAAGTTAACTTTCTGTTAGGTATGACACCGATAGTGAGTTTTTCGGTGGCACACAAAGGCTATGGAAAAGTATAAAGACCAGTATTTGTAACTATATTTAAGCTGCATTGAATTCTTTATTTAGGAATATCCCCCAGATTTTGACCTCTCTCTCCAGATTTTTGTAAATGAGGTACAATTTGCCTACAGCAAATATGCACAAATCTTAACAGTGCAACTTCATTAGTTTTTACATACAGGTATGTATGTACCCACATAATCACTATTGGACCAAGTTTTGAGCAAGTCTAGCTCCGCCCGGTTTCAGTCAGTACCCTGCAAACGTAGCCACTATTTCGACTTCTTATACCATTGGTTTGCCTGTTTTTGAACTTCATGTAAACCAGACCACCATGATATACTCTTTTATGTCCAGATTCTTTCACTCAACATTGTGATTACGAGATTCAACCTTGTGTTCAGCAGCAGTGGTAATTTTTTTTAATTGCTGGGTACTAGTCCTTAATATGAATATACTATACAACTTATCCATTCTCTTGTTGAACATGTAAGTTCTTTTCAGTTTTGTGTAATATGAATAATAGTGCTGTGAACATTCTTTGGCACATTTTTTGGTGGACATGAACTCCCATTTCTCCTAGGATGATACCCATGAGTATTATAGGGGAAGGAATATATTCAGTTTTGTTGGACTCTGTCCAACAGTTTTCCATAGTGGTCATACCAGTTTACATTCCCACTGGCAGTATATGGGAGTTTCCAGTTCCTCACATCATTGCCAACACCCAGTGGTACAGATTTTCTTTAACAAAGAAATAAAATGAGGAGCTTAAAAGTGAGGGCTTTAAAACGTGTAAAAGCTTTGTCTAACCACAACACTGTACACCCAAAACTAATATAAAACAATATTGAATAGCAACCATTATGAAAAAATTTTAAAATGTCTAAAAGCTCTAAATTCCTGAAAGTATAATATTCGCCCCCCATTTCCCTGATATTGTAAGCTCTACCTTTCATGAATAATGGTGAGTCTTTCTATGAAATATGTAAAGAAATGTACTAGCCATGGTTTTCACTGCATTGTGTGCTGGTGCTGGATAAGAAAGGGGAGGATTTCAATATTTCAGTAAGTATGATATACGACCTCTTTCACTAGTGTCAGAAAATTCATATTTAGAGACTTGAATTGCACATTTTGGTTGCTATCCTTTGTCCTAGTTGCTTATCTTACTTTATTGGCCTCCTTGTAAACTGCCAGCCTGAGGGGTGGGGGGTGTGATTCAGGAGGAGGTGGAGGGGAGGGATGCTAGGCAGATTGGTTTGGATTGGTTAAGACACCAGACCCGGTGACCTGATGTTAAAAGTCCTTTCAATTCTAAAAGTCTGCTTTGCATTGGGGCCATCATACAAGTTTAGATTGGCTGTTCATTTCTTCCCAGGTACTTCACACTGATCTGTAGCTCATCATCCTCTTAGGTTTAATTGTAAACTACTTACCTTCTATTAAAGAATGGCTCTCCTTTTTATAACTAGAAAGACATGTTCAGTAACTCACATGTATCAGTAAAGATTTTTGTTGTTGTTGAATTCTCTTATTGTTTAACTGAAAAACAGCTAGGTAATAAGATATTAAATGGAGAGAAGGACCACTTACTTATATTCCAGATAAGACTTCAGATAAGAAAGATGAAGAGGAAGCATGCATGAAAAAGAATGAAATTTTTCTTGGATAAACTTTAATTGAATACCTGTTTTTTCTGTGCTAGACACAATAGGTAGAAAGACAAAAGAAATGGGGATGAGGGAACTTACATAGAAATAGTGAATTCCATTCTGTTTAAGAAATGCATGGACGTTGCCTTTCCTCAGGAAAAGCATTTGAGCACAAAGCTTGCTTTCAATTAGTTCAACAGTTTTTGTGGTCACTAAATATCCATAGGAGAAAAATAGCATGCTTCAATGAAGGAGCTTCAACCAGGATTTTTGTCTGCTAAAACTACTTCAACATGGCTGCCCTATATTTAATGGTTGTGGGAAAGAAACTGCTCTTCCATTTCGAATAAAGCAATTGGACAGTTCCAGAGTTAGATATGACCATCTTTTGAGTTTTGGGGAGGAAGTAATTATCTAAAGTGTTCTTTGAACAAGTTTGTTGACTACATTTTACTCCCAAAAAAGTATTTCTGCTCACTTGAGAAGCCCCCGCGATGGCTCAACCTTATCACTTTCTCTATAGTTCATGTTCCTCTCATCTTGTCATTTTCTAATGAAACCCAGAGAGCAGTGTGACGAAGTCCCTTACATGCAATGTTCAAGATTACAATCTTGCTGACTCCTCAAATACCCACCAGATATTGCCTTAATCTTTGGGTAAAGATTCTGATTTGAGAAAAAGCAAATCATCTCAAAAGTATTGTATTTTATCATTTTTCTTGATGTTGAAAGGGATCTTGAAGAAAACAAGAGTAAGAATTTGGAGCGGGGAAATTGAGGGGCTGAAACTAGCTTTGTCTGTTTTATAATTGCTCAGCTTGGTCTTGCCACTACGCTGCATCCTTCCTTCGCTCTGAAAGAGTAAACTCTTGAGAACCTCACAGTGGTTTGTCTGAGTAGAGCTTTTTGGTTTTCATCAGTTGGCTTCGTGATCTTAAGATTTTTATCCTGACTTCCAGAAAAGCTTTCGCCACTTCTCAGCTAAGTAGCCACAGTTATGTGGCCGAATGTTTTTCTGTCTTTTGGGGGTCTATGAGCTCTACACCTATGTGATTCCATTACCTTTGATTGATATCTTCTGTAGCTCTATCATCAGTGGTCCTCAAAGGATGAAAACTTTTGTTGTACTTGCCTGATGGTCGTTAATTTGAATCATGCAATTCTGTTCTATGGGTACCAACACATGTGGAGGAAATTTAAAAATAATGTAAAGTACACACACACACAGTGTTCCTTTGTGGCTAGAGGAATTGCATAAGACCCTAAAAGAGGAACTATTGTTATTTTTTAGGTTAAACAGTAAAAATAGTTTTTCACTGCTGTCATTATAAGTCAGTTGTTAGCCAAGAATCCTCCATACAATTATTTACAGTCTTCACTAAAACAGGATATTGTCATGATTTCTTTAAACTATTGTGTTTTGGTTATAAGATATCCATTGAATTCAGTCTTCCAATGCTTTGCTGTTTGAGTTCCAGTGCTTCTCATGTGAGAGATTCTGTTCTTGGAGGAATGCAGGTAGATATATCATAGGGCTAACAACACAGGAAACGTGCTCTTTACTCTGGCAGGAGATTTCTCTGCACTCAACTTCCTCATTTGTCAAAAGGAGATAAGCAGTATCTTAGTCCTTCATCAGAAAATACCTGTAAGGTGCAACTGCATTCCTTGTTAGGCAGATGCATTGCAGAAAGATATGTTATGCCTAAGTCTGGAGAAATCATTAGGCTTTAGAGTCACAGGATTTTCCCTTCCCTTCTCAGACACTTTTGAGAACCGACTGTGGCTAGGACTTGTGTTAAGTGCCACTTAGGACTGGTACCTGCCCTCCAAGAACTCACAGTCTAATGTTGGGAGTGTCGGCGGCAAAGGGTCAGGAATACAAAAGGAAAATGGCAGTGCAAGTTTAGATGTAGGCATACACAGAGGTGGAGACTTGAACCCAGTTGGAAAATGAGGCAAGGCTTCCTAGAGGAGGTGACGCCAGAGCCAGGACTAGGAGGGTAAGTAACAGTTGACATGAAAAGGGCATGAGAAGGACATACCAGGCAAATAGGACAGCAAAGAAAACGGCACTGAGGTAAGAAAGAAACAAGGAGTAGACGGAAAACTAATTCCCTTCCAGGTTGCTGAGGCATGACGTATGAGGCCTCCAGCAATAGAGCACTCTCATTTACAATGTTGTAACTCAGAAAATTGTCTGAAGACATTTCAGTGGTTATCTTTTAAAAAAAATTCCGGGGTGCCAGAGGCTCAGTGTGTAATGTGTAAGAAATGTTTAATGATGTGATATGGGATTTGGACTTTATCATGTAGAAAAGAGAATATGGATGGAATTCAGTGCTCTGTTGTGTCTCTCAGGCTATGTGTGTGTGTGTGTGTGTGTCTCTGTGTGTGTGTGTCTGTGTGTGTGTGTGTGTGTGTGTGTACGTACTTGGTATTTTTTGGAGAAAGGGTTAATGGCTTTCATCAGATTTTCAAAGGGGTCTGTGACTGAAGAAAGGGTGAGGACTGTTGGTACAGGTTGTGGAGGGATTTTAAGCAGATGAGTGACATACTCTGATTTGTATTTTAGAAAGACAGTCTGGTGTCTGTATGGAGGACGGACGTCAGGCTAACATGACCATGGCAGGGAGGCCAGCTAGGAAGTTGTTGGCAGTAGTCCAGGCCAAAGACAATGAGGGCTTGAGTTAGGGCAGTAGGGGAGGCAGAGCTGCGGGTCAATTTGGGAGTTATCAGAGGTTAAAATGTCAAGGTTTGGCAACTGCCTGGATGATGGGAAGTGAGGGAGAGGGAGGAGCCAAACATGACTTCTGTGTTTCTGGCTTGGATGACAGTGGACGTGTTGCCACTAACTGAGAGAGAAGATGGAGGAGGGAGTAGGTTTAGGAAGGCAAAGGGTGAGTTCAGTCTGAGTTGAAGGTTCCTGGGGGCCATACAGATAGATAGCTGTATACACAAGAGGTGTGGCTTTGGAATTCATGAGCAAATAGTAGTTAAAATCATGAGAATTTACAGAGAGTGTGGAATGCATGGAGAGGCTGAGACCTTATAGCTCTTCAGTTCTAAGGAAAAACACATTCCTGTGTGTCTCCTTCCTCCTCACATGACTACCAAAACGGATCACTTCTAAGGCTCGCCATCAATGTATGTGGGGACGCTGTTCCCCCACACCCAGCCATTCTGCGACACCAGACAAGTGTCCTGCCTTCTAACTGGAGCTAGTGTCAGATCCCACAGGTTCCGGACCCTCCTCCCCCATTAGGATGCCACTCACAAGTCCAGCTGTCACCTAGGCTTCTGATGACAGGCTGTAACCAGAGGGTCCCTTGATCCCTTTTTCTGGTTCAATTAATTTGCTAGAGCAGCTCATAAAACTCAGGAAAACGTTTTATTTGCTAGATTAACAGTTTATTATAAAAGGCTATATAACTCAAAAACAGCCAGATGGAAGAGACGCATGGGGCCAGGTATGTGGGAAGGGGCGTGGGCATGCCCCCCCGTAGGCAGCCATTCTCCCAGCACCTCCATGTGTTCACCAACCCAGACACTCATGTTTTCTCAGTTTAAGAATTTTTATAGAGCTTAATCTGCAGCTGCTCCTCTTCCCTGTGGTCAGTGGATGGGGCTGAAACTCCCATCCTCTCATCACTTGGTCTTTCCTGCGACCAGGCCCATCCCGAGGCCATCTAAGGGCCCCACCTTAAGTCACCTCATTAGCATAAACTCTGTCATGCTCAAAAGAGGCCCCTTATGAATAACAAAAGACACGCTTATCGGATATTCCAAGGGTTTCAGGAGCAGGACTGAGACCAAATACATTCATTATACCACCCCAGTCCACTCCTCTCTCTAACCAGATGAGGAAAGTGGGGCCAAAAATGATTAAAGGACTTGCTGAAACTCAAAGTTATCAAAGTGTATAACCCTCAGAAGAGGGATTTGGGACTCAGGTCTCCAAGTCTTATCCACTTCTCTTTGCCTCACAAGAGACTTAGGTTGGAGGATGTGTAAATGCAGTGCTCTGACGTTCTGTGATTTGTTGTATAACATCGAAATCCATCACTCTTTCAATGGAGTAGATTTTATTTTACCTGAAATTTTATTTTAAATTAGTGCCCCATATTTTTCTTCACCTATCCCTTCCCCCAGATCAGTCTGTCCACTTAGGGAGTATTTTTCCAATTCCACAGTCTTCCTCTCTGCTCAGAATGGGTTTGGAACTGGACTCTGGGAAGTGTCACTGGGGTTTTGAAACGGAGTCTCAGAAAGAACCTTCTATCGACGGAGGCAAATTCTTCCTTTGGCTTTTTAAAAGTCAGGTTTATTTAGGTGCAATTTTCATATAGCAGGTCTCACCTCTTTTAGTGTATGGTCCTATGCATTTAACTAACACATACACTAACACATTAACTACCACCACGTATCAAGATAGACAACATCTCCATTCTCCCCAAATTTCCCTCATGCCTCTTTCCAGTCAACCCCAGTGCCCACCCCCAAACCCTGACAACCAGTAATCTCTTTTCTGCCCCGATCATTTTTCCATTTCCACAATGTCTATTAGTGGAATTTTACCACAGGTAGCCTTTTGAGGCTGTCTCTTTCACATAGCATAATTATTTGAGATTTACTGATGTTGTTATGTGTATCGGTATGTATTTATGTGTCTCAATGCATTTTTCCTTTCTATGGCTGAGTAGTATTCCATTGAATGGATGTGTCACAGTTTGTTTATCCATTAACCAGATGAGGTTCATTTGTTTGCTCTTAGTTTCTGGCAATGATGAATAAAGCAACTCTAAGTATTTGAATATAGGTTTTGGCGTGAGCGTGGGTTTTCCTTTCTCTTGGATAAATATCTAGGAGTGGTATTGTATTGCTAGACTATATACTAAGTGAATGTTCAACCTTATGAGAAACGGCCAGTTTTCCAAAGTGATTGTACCGCTTTCATCCCCACAAACAACGTCTGAGAGTTGGAGTCACTCAGCATCACTCTCAGCACTTGATAATGGTCAGTTTTTTGGTTTTGTTTTTTAGCCATTCTAATAGGGGTATAGCAATATGTCATTGTGGTTTTAATTTGCATTTCCCTACTGACTAATGACGTTGATCATCTTTTTGTGTGCTTAATTGTCATCCTATATATTTTGGTGAAGTGTCTCCTAAAATGTTTTGCCCATTTTTTTTTTTTTAATCAGGACGTTTGTTTTCTTTTTGTTAGGTTTGAAATATCTTTTATGTATTCTAGATATGTGTTATCAGATATGTGTTTTAGAAATATTTTCTCCCAATCTGTGGCTTGTCTTTTCAATTCCTAAACAATGTCTTTTGAAGAGCATCAATTATTAATTTTGATGAAGTCCATTAGTGGAAAAAAATTAGCCCTAGACTAAACATTGCTCTGGTCCCACCTCACCAAGCTTAAAAGCAAGACCTGAAAGGAACAAAATGTTTATCATGAACTTAATTGAGTCCCAGAAAAAAAGTTCAAGAATATTTAATACAACACAAAAACATCTGACACCAGATAAAATTCACAATGTAATGTACAACATGGTGACTATAGTTAGGAATACTCTATTATATATTTGAAAGTTGCTAAGCATAGTTCTTAAAAGTTCTCATCACAAGAAAAAAAAGTAACTATTTGAGGCAATTGATGTTAATTAAACTTATTGTGGTAACCATGTTGCAATACATACGTGTATCAAATCATTATTTTTTTACACCTTAACCTTATACAATGTTACATGTTGATAATATCTCAATAAAGCTGGGGGCAGGAGACTCTCAAAACTCAATAATAAGAAAATAAACAACCTAATTTAAAAAGACTTGATTTGGGCAAAGAATGTGAACAAACACACCACTAGACAATATGTAGAAGTTACTTAAGCATCTGCAAGGATGTTCAACATCAATAGTAGAAAACTGCAAATCAAAACTGCAGTGAGAAATAATGTCCCTATTAGAATGGCTAAAATGAAAAATTCTCACCATATCAAGTGTTGGTGAGAGCTGTGGCACAACTGGTATTCCCAGACGCTGCCAATAGAAATATAAAATGATACAGCCTCTTCAGAGAACAGTTTGGCACTTTCTTAAGATGTTACACAGACACCTTCCCTACGATGTAGGTATTCCCCCTCCCCCATATTTACTCAGGAAAAATGAAAGCATGTGTCCGTACCAAGACTTTTATACAAATGTTCACAGCAGCTTTATGTGTAAGAGCTCAAAAGCAGAAACAATCCAAATTCAATCAAGAGGTGAATGAATTAAAATATTGTGTTATATTTATATAATAGACTACTACTCAGCAACAAAAGGAATGAACTACTGATATCATACTATAATACGGGCCAATCTCAAAAAAAAAAATGCAGAGTGAAAGAAGCCAGATTAAAAAATAAAGAGTTCATACTCTGTGATTCCATTTGTATGAAATTCTAGAAACTCGGGACTAATCTGTAGTGACAGGAAGGAGATGGGAGGTCGCGTGGGTATGTGGAACTGGGGTGGGTTAGAGGGAGGCATTACCAAGGGGCAGGTGGAAACTTTTGGGGGTAATGGACAAGTTTTCTATCTTGACTATGGTGGTGGTTTTACAGATATGTGTGTATGAGTGTATTTATGTCAAAACTTATCAAATTATACACTTTAAATATGTTCAATTTACTGAATGTTAATTATACTAAATAAAACTGTTTTTAAAAAGAATAGGGATAAAAAATATTAGGGAATAGGACAGGAAAGTTTCTTAAACTCTCTTTAATCTTTCTTTCTTTCCTTGCCCTTACAGTTGTGCTCATTTAGTTTCTTTTAAAAGACTGGGGGCTACGTTAAGGGAAATGAAAAATACATAATGACTAAATACTAATGAGGTTGTAGTAAATGTATTACATTCTCACCTTCCACATGGCAACACAAAATGGTACAGCACCTTTGGAAAATAAGATGGCAATGCATATCAAGAACCATTTAAATATATTTATATCCTTTGATCGACTAATTCCACTTCCAGAAACTTATACTAAGGAAATAATACTTTTAAAGTGAAAGGCTTAGTATTTTAAATGGTAGGGGGGAAGAAAAAACAAACCATCAATTGTGTAATAGCTAAGGAATGATTGGGTCATTTCAGATCCACTGAAGGAACGCAAATCAATTACATATAGTGTTGTGAGAAATGCTTATGATATATTGTGTTCAAATCAGAATATAAAATGATTTATACTCTATGAATACAGTTAATTGAAAACTACGTGTACAGATGGGGAAAGTTCTAGAAGAAATGAAAATGTATTTGTTAGGATGCCAGGATTTATAGTAAATTTTCACTTATAGTTCCACTAGTATTAATATAATGTGGTTTCTTTAGTAAATAATAGAATAATAAAATAATAAAGACAGATTAAGACAAACCAGTGAATGTATCTAAATACGTTATCCCCATACCTGCAATACTGAGATATTGATGCAGATTACAAGATACAAACATGGTTGAACACAGACATTTACCTCCTGTCTACCAATAGTCCACTCAAATGACAGTTAAAAAAATTAAAGATATAAACATATAAAGACAAAGACAATAGGGAAGAAGAAAATAAAAATTTGAGAACTTTAAAGCACATGAAGAAAGCTGAATCATAAGGGGGTGTTGGGAAAGCTGGGAAGAAACCTGATTTCCTCTGGAGGGTCCCTGTAGAGTCTAAATTGCCAGCACCAGCTCCCACAATATGGGCTTTAGGCAAGGAAGAGAAGAGTCTTCTCTCTGGAATCTGACCAGCCCATGAGAAAACCGCCAGACAACCATATGGAAAAGACCAGGCAGCAGGTGAAACCATGGGCACAGAGCTTACGTGATCGTTTTGTGCTTTGTTCTTGCATGTGAGCAGCGTGTCAAGAATCATCAGTCATTTGGGAAAAATATCCCAACACGACGAGAACAAAGTGAAGGAGAGAGAAGGAATCAGTCAAAGAAATAATTCAAGAAAATTTCTCCAAGAAGAAGTTGAGAAGAATATGAGTTTTTAAGTTGAAAAGGCCCACTGAGTATTAAAAACACCACAGACAAAAATAGACTGTCAAAAAAGCCCGTAATTCTGAAAATTTTAACGCACAAAGAGAAGATTCTATAAGCACTAATGGCTATCATTTTGACAGACAGGTAAAGAACATGTCCATCACTGCCGAACGTTCTGTCGGACAGCACTGCTCTAAGTACCTCAGCTCCTGACTTCTAGCAAGACTCACCCTGTCGTGCAGGGCGGCCCGCGGGGTCTCAGCTCCCGCTCCCCACATAAGAACACAGGATATGGTGAGGCCAAAAAGGAACACCCACGGAGCTGTAGTTTGGGGTCATACCACTGTAGTCTCACTGGAGGCTGGATTCACACGACGTGCGACCTGCTGTTCGCTTTTCTGCCAACCGACCGATGACTCTCCTCGATTCCCCAACGTAGCCGCAGCAGTTATATTAGTGGCCGGTGGCTCAATGTTTACAGCTGATGGCCAACTAGCCACAGCTGATGGCCATCTACTACCCGAGCCAGCATCCCTCCACGTGAGGCCGAGAGCCTGGAAACTGCTCTCTGTGGCTCTGTCCCCACACACCCTGTATGAAATTACATTTCCTGCATACTCTCCTGCTGGCCACTTTTCCTTGATTACCTTTTGTTTTGTTGTTTTGTTGCAAGATGAATACTCATTTTCTTTCTAAGCTGTGTATGTATCAACCTCATTGTCTTTATTTTGTTTTACAGTTGTCTTTTCAACAATGATATCTGAGACTATTACAAATCAAGATCTGCCTGTGATCAAGTGTGTTTTAATCAATCATAATAAGAACAGTGGTTCATCAGTGGGGATGTCATCATCATATCCCACGGTAAAGTAATATTAATATAAGTTTAGCTATTTTCTCTGGAAACTATACTTTGTAAGGTACTTACCATGGCTAAATGGGCCTTTTAAAAATGTATTTAAGTATATTATGTACTCATATCTGGTGCAGGTAAGTGTCTGTACTCATTGCTACCTGGCTCCATCAACAGTCACGCCCTCTTTGGGTTTGATTTCAGGAAGACACTGATACTCAGCATGAATAGGTAATAGGAATTTCCCTTTCTCCTTAAAGAGAATCCAAGCTCCTCTCTCAGACCTGAGTCCCCAATTTCCAACCGCCTCCTGGATATACATAAATTTTCCATTTGCTCGTTAAAAATCCACCTCCATGATTTATTTCATTTCTATTTCCCCAAACCTTCTCCTATTCTGGTATTACCGTGTTTCCCCGAAAATAAGACCTTGCCGGACCATCAGCTCTAATGCGTCTTTTGGAGCAAAAATTAATATAAGACTGGGTATTATATTATATTATATTACATTATATTATATTATATAAGATCGGGTCTTACATTAATTTTTGCTCCAAAAGACGCATTAGAGCTGATGGTCCGGCAAGGTCTTATTTTGGGGGAAGCACAGTAATTGATTTCTGCTTTGGCCCTGTCTGGTTCCCAGGCTTGAAAGCTCAACATCCTTTTGGAGTACTTACTCTTCCTTGCCTTCACTTTCAGCCAGTTACCAAGTCTTGTCAATTTCCTTTCTTTACTAGTTCTCATATAATCATTTCATATTCTCTAGCCTCACTGCCACTTCCCTAATTCAAGCCCTCATTAACTCCCTCATAGTCACAACAATATCGTAAGTGGCTTCTTCCCTTTGCAGTTCATCTCGAACGGGCTGCCAGACTTCTTCCTGAAGCACAGCTCCGTCCTTTACTGCCTGCTTGGGGACCTTCAGTGACTTTCCATCACTTAGATTGACATGCAAATTGCTCTATAACCTGTCTCAGGCTCCTTCAAGTGTCAGCCTTGATTTTCATTACTTGTTTCCTTCTTGCTCTTCATCAAACATAGCCTAGGTACTTAGTCATATGAAAGAAGCTCAAGTAGATAGAGAGCTGAAAATATTAGAAGTCTATGAGTATCTACAATAAAAAAAATGAATCTAAATCAGCCAATTCCATAGACATTTCCAGTTAAGGAAATTTTCTTTTCCATAGGTGTAACACATAAACACATGACATGATAACCTACATGCCCTCCCAAAAAATCAGAGATATAAGAAATATCCTCAAATTTTAAAATCAGCGTGAAGTAGATTTTAATGACAACATTCTACATGAATGTAAGACACCTAATTTAAAGCATGACTTTTTTATGCCAGAAGCATGGTTGGTTTTAATCTTTTTAATAGATATTAGTATCATAACACATTGGCTTATTAACAATTATAGCATTTTGCATACACAGTATTTCAGTGCAGACAAAAGAAATTAATATTACCAGTTTTAAACTTTTAGTGTTTTTTCAACATAAGAAATAATTGCACACATTTAAGTGTTTTCTGACAAAACAGTCTTAAAAAAATTAATGATGATTGGTCTTGGTTCCTAGTAATAAGTCCAGCATTATTTTTCATGTAGCGTGAAAACTATGTTCTCATGAGATATTCAGGAGTATATTAAGACTCAGTAGTTCTTAAACAGCATTAAACAAACAACCACACAAATCCTGGCAAAGGGGAACAGTCTTCACTGTGTACTTTCATCTCCTTGAAGTCGAGGCTGTTTCATTTGGGCATTTTCCCACTTCAGTATGAAGTGGATTGTTAGGGTGTCGGTGGCTTTTTACAAAAAGGTTTTGATTTCTTCCACAGCTTACAGTTCTCAGATGAGATATCTTTCTGCAAATCCTACAGTTCAGAGATGTCTTGAATAACGGAGCACTGTGTAGGAGACAAAACTTGTCCATGCAACTCTAATATAAAAGCATCTACCTCCTGAGCTATATTACCCATATGTCCTGGAGCCAAAATAAGATGATTTTACTGTTCTCATGATCTACTCATTGTTTAAAATCTGCATATTTCCATAATTTATCATTCCTTTTTGAAGATTAAAGTGGTGTGTGCTGAGTTTCTCCACTGCAAAGTTACTATTTTTCCTTTGTAATTAACAAATATTTGGGGGGAAATGTAGATATTCTTTTTCTCTCTAATTTTCACCTATTGATTTTAACTTCTGTTGGTGGATCTTGTCTGCAACAATTATTACTGTGATGTTTGCCTAATGCTGATTTTCTTATTCTCCGCATTCCGTCTACATTTATATAATTGGCATTCTTCAGGGATGAAGAGCTATCCCTTCCTTCCATTTTACTTTGTTATTTAATTATTTTTTTATACCAGTATGGACTCGTATTTATTTTATTCTATAATCCAAAACAGTCATTTTTATTTTGTCATACAAATGGTTTCAGTGTTGGCCATTGGGAGCTACTTCAGATTGATTGTCTCCTTGTGTCCTTTCAACATGTCCCCATCTTTTTTTTTTTTTTTTTTTTTTTTTTTTTAGCACTTTCTTACTTTTTGGCTACTACAACACAGTTCAGGCTCATCTTGTGTTTTTCTTGCCTCAGCCCTGGAATTAACCACTCCTCCAAGGAGCACTGGTATTTTGGGAGAGTAGTATTTAGAAACCAAGATCTCAGAGCTGGATGGGCTCATTGCTACTGGGATGTCGTTGTTTCTAGGCCCTGTCAGCAGGCAGAGCTAGGAAATATACGCATATGTCCTAACCTCCCTCCCCACTATGTTTGTCTATCATTTCTACATCTACCTATCTCTATCTATCCTAAGCTCACGCTGATAATTCTGATTTCAATTTGGCACCAAAAGATTCATTCTAGTTTTCTCTCTTTCCTCATTTGTACTTCCCTCTCTGACAGAAAGAAGCCTGGCTTTCATTATCATAATTTACTTATGTATTCAATCCTAGTATATACATAAACTAGTTTCAGAATCGTTAGCCCACAAACCAGTGAGAAGCAGGTTTACTAACTAGAATGCGGGATTTGTGTTACAACTCTTTTTGTCGTTAACCATATTATATCCAAAGTATAATTTCCCAAAGTTACTTAGGTTAGTTCTTTTCTTTCCCACTCCTTTCACTATGGTTATGTTATGTATTTGTTACACATTAAGTTCATTCGGTTTGTGTTCCATTTTGAATTCCTCTCATATCCTGGTTGGTTTTAATTATTTATTTTCTGAGTATATGAAACATGACATGGTCCTGAAAGCCAAGCTATATAAAAAGGTATACTCAGAAATGCCACTCCTTCCTCATCCATTACCAAGTTTCCATCCTTTTCCCACTGACCTCCTGTACTTAACCAGTCTCTTTAGGTTTTCATTACTATTCCCGTATTTCTTATGCACAAATGAACAGATACATGTGTATTTTCTTACATCTCCTTTTTTACATGAAGTTTAGCACATTTGAAGGTAGATGCTTTTCACACTTAGCTTTTTTGTTTAACAGAATATCCAGAAATCACTCCTAGTCAGTTCAGAGAGACTGTTCTTTTTCTCTTTACAGCTCCATTGTGTGGATGTACCATCGTTTATTCAACCACTCTCCCATGTATGAGCATTTAGGTTGTTTCCAATTACAAAGATGCTGTAGTTAATTGTTAGAAGTATATTCCTAGAAGTGAGGTTGCTAGTTCAAATGGTGAGTGCATACGTAGTTTTATTCAGTAGTGCCAAATTCCCCTTCTGTACAGAAGGCTTGTACAGTTTGCGTCCCCCAGCAATGTATGACAGTAGCTGTTTCCTCCCAGCCTCACCAACAACATGTGTTGTCATACCTTAAAATGTGTGCCAGTCTGATAGATGAGAAGTGATATCTCAGTGTTATTTTAATTTATGATTCTTTAATTATAAGCAAGTTGAACATTTTCTCATATGTTCAAGGGCCATTCTTTATATCCCCTTTTTTTGATGAATTGTCTATTCATCTCATTTTCCCATTTTTCTACTATGTTTTTGGTCCTGTGTCGCTCAATTTTAAAAAATTATTTATTAGGAGCATTAGTCCTTTATTTGTAATATACATTGCAACTATTTTTCTTCTAGTGTGTTAGTTTTTTTAAAAAACTTTGTTCTACACAAATCATTTAAGATTCAGCCTCATTGCCAGACTTCAGCGAGATATCCCACTGCCCAGCTTGGAAGTCACCTCTGCCTCCTCCAAAGTTCCAGAGCACTGAATTTTACCTTTCAGGGTAGTTGGTATCTTTCTGTGGGACACATCATATTTCACCTTGTGTTTTGCTTATTTCTTCCTATGAGACTCAAAACTCTTAAAGGATAATATTAGTGTGTTTTATTCCTACTTCCAGAGTACCCAGCAAAATGGTCTAGCACTTGTCAGACATTGATCAAATGAACTTATCTGATACTAACTGAATAACTGAACAAATAAAATCAGAAATATGGCTTATGATCAGTAGCTACCCTGCCCTTCACTTAAAGAAGCTATTTGTGTGTGTGTGTGTGTGTGTATGTGCTGTGCTACATATTACCGTATTTCCCCGAAAATAAGACCTAGCCAGACAATCAGTTCTAATGCGTCTTTTGGAGCAAAAATGAATGTAAGACCCGGTCTTATGTTATATTGTATAAGACCTGATCTTATTTTACTATAATATAATAATATATATAATATATAATATAATTAATATATAATATTAATTTTTGCTCCAAAAGACGCATTAGAGCTGATTGTCTAGCTAGGTCTTATTTTCAGGGAAACAGGGTAGGGAGTAAGAGGTGATGGGTCCATCAGCAGAAGTTGCTACCATACCCACCTCTCAATATAGCTCAATTTTTTGAAGTAGGCAAGAGGCCTATGGGGAATATCTGCCCAGAAAATATTCTGGTTTTTAAATTTCCTCTAACATAGATACCAATTTACTATTACTATGTAGATTCTTATCTGTATACAATAATCACAAAAACATTTACCTATGTATTATGAATTTTATAATTATTGTCTGTATATTAGTTTACTGGGGCTGCTATAATAGGGTATCATGGACCTGTGACTTAAACAACAGAAATGTATCATCTCACAGTCTGGATGCTAAAAGTCTGAAATCTAGATGTCAGCAGAGTTGGTTCTTTCTGAGGTCTGCAAGGGAAGGATCTGTCCCAAGCCTCTCTCCCTGGCTTGTCGGTGGCTGTTTCATGTCCACATAGCATTCTCCCTGTGTGCATATCTTCCCCAAATTTCCTCTTCTTATAAGGACACCAGTCATGCTGGATTAGAGCTCATCCAAGCGGCTTCATTTTAACCTGATTACCTCTGAAAGACTTTACCTCCAAATAAGGTCACATTCTGAGGGACTGGGGGTTAGGACTTCAACATATGAATTTTGGGGTGTGACCCAATTCAATCCATAACAGCCTGTAAAGCATTTTAGAAATGCAGCCTAAAGTTATCTATCTTTTCTTTAGAGACTTATAATTAATGGGATTTTCAGTCAGCCCTATGTTCTCAATGGGTTCTGACATGCTTCTGTGCTGTGGGCAGTTGGTCAACATGTATGTATTTAGGAAAGGTTCCAGCTAAGAAGAGACTTCATCGGACACGCATTTGTAGTAAATTCACGTTGTTTTATCCGTGACACAGCCATCAGAATCCCCGGAGGACCTTGGCTGTGCCTTGAGGCCGGAGAGCACCGAAGCAGTCTATGAAGCGGCCAGCGTGGAAGTAGACATGGCTGCTTCCATCACACTGCAAGTACTGGTCAACACGCCGGGGGACATCTCCTGTCTCTGGGTCTTTAAACACAGCTCCCTGGATTGCCAGCCACACTTTGATTCACAAAACAGGTAAGGGAGGGAACTGGATGTGCAAACGGAAGGATTCGGGGAGGAATGCTTTCTTGCCTTTAAAATACTTTTCTCTTCATTTAGAGTTTCTTTTCAAATTTCTGTCCATGTCCATTGTAAATCTTATCTCCAGTGAAATAAGGAACTAAAAATATTGTTAAGGCACAGATACATGACATTATAGATTTGTCAAAACCCAGAGGATATACAACACAAAAAGTGAAGCTAATGTAAACTATGAACGTTAGTTAATACAAATATTGGTTCATCAATTGTAACAAATGGAGCACACCAAGAAAGATATCAATAATAGGGAAAACGGAGTGTGGGGGAGGGGGATACGGTATTTGTGGGATTTCTTTGCACTTCCTGCTCAATTTTTCTGTAAATCTAAAATTGCTCTAAAAAAAGTCTATTTTAAACATTATATAAGGGGTGGCCGGTTAGCTCAGTTGGTTAGAACGTGGTGCTGGTAGCACCACAGTTGCCGATTTGATCCCGCATGGGCCACTGTGAGCTGCACCCTCCTTACAAAAAAAAAAAGGAAAAAAGAAAAGAAAAAAAAGAAAAAAGTATATATATATGGAGAGAGAGAGAGAGAGAGAGAGAGAGAGAGAGAGAGAGAGAGAGAGAGAGAGAGGAATAGTTAGGGCTTAAGAAAGCAGCAAGTCGCTGGTAAAATGTAAAACAAATAATGAAAAAACTATATGGGATTCTTAAACTGTCTTGTTTTTTAATTGGATTTTGTCTTAAAAATGAAGTTAGAAAGTTTTCATTGCATTTTAGTTAAAGTAGTAAGACACTCCTTTCCGGGAAATGTTGGGGAAAGAACATTTCATTTTATCTGTTTTATTTCTCAGTATGATGAGCAGAATTACAATGTGATGTCCACAAAATATTTTAGTAAGAAATTGATCTGTGTATGAGGAACATTGGTCTCATGATCCAGAAAAATATTAGCCAAGATCTGTGGGTTGACATCAAAGCCTGTCTCTAACTCTGTCGTGATTGCTGTCTCCTGCTGTCACTTTCCTCTTGTTGAGACCAGATGAGGGCAGGAAACAAGGGTCACAGGCCATTTAAATGTGATTTGTGTAGAACATTTGTTGTTTACCTTAACAACTCTAAGGCTGTTTTTCTCTCTAGTTCTTGGGGGTGTTCTGACGCTCCAAAGCTGTATCAGAGGCATAGTCTTTCCAGAAACAAGGCACTAAATGGCCTATTGGGGGTTCAGACCATTTGAATGAGTAATGGGGGAACATCCCTGTGACTGGACTTGAGTACTTCTGTTTGTTTCTTTAAGGTCAAACTCTTAAGTAATTTTCAGGACAGTGGCTATATGTCTGAAGTTTGGTTCTAAATTTCGGAACACATTCATTTTCCTTTCCTCTTTTGAGACTTCTGTTTTTCGGTTACTTTTGCCTTGGGGTTAAACCCAAACACTCTTCTATTAAGAATATTGGCTAAAAACAAATGTTCGGGTAACCTTATTTAAAATTTGATGCCACAAAAGTTCTCACTGCAAAAAAAAAAAAAAAAAAAAAGTTCTCCCTGCACTGAGACCAAAAAGCAAAGGAAAAACCTAGGGTTTTTTCACTCAATAAGAGGTGGCCTTTTTTGTTTTAGGATAGGCAGCCCATCTGTTAGCCAAAGTCAGAGATCTTGTGTGGATTAGTTACCTTAGTACCAAAACATTTTCAGTGACTTTTTCATAGTAGAGAATTATAGAAAATTTTATCTGAACTTTGACTTATAGCCAGAAAGATTGAACACCTAAGCTTTGATAACTGTCTTATAGTTTTGTATGATATGCACAAGAGGTCACAAATGATACAAGGAAAGGGAATCATCCAGAGAAAGAAGGCACATCACCAAAATATCTGCAGAAAGAAATCAAATGTGTAACCCACTAACTTACTGTCTATGTGGATACAAGCACAGATACTCTTGAGCTCTGCTGCTTGGAGCACTGAAGCGGAGCTTCTCTAGTATAACCTGCATTTGGATGGCCTGGGGATTTTGTTAAGATGTACATTCTGGTGCAGTAGGTCTGGGTGGGGCCTGAGATTCTGCACCTCCATCAACTCCCAGCTGATACTAACACTGTGGGAGAAAGACCTCACTTTGAGTAGTAAGGATCTAAAAGTCAGGAAATGTACATTGAAACCCAACTCAACAGACTGCTAGAGAATATTTTTAGTTTTAACGAGAATGGGTATCACCAAACACACATCAAAGCGGTTTCTTTGAAGAGAATGCCCCTAGCTAAATTTATCTTCACCAAATACCTGAAAAGTTCAAAATATGAACATTGAGACATCTCCCTCCTTACATCCATGTGATATGTCAGTGTAATTATTACATCATAGGAAAATGCCTTGTGTAGATTTTGCTTCGATTCTTTCATCTAGAGAGAGGTGCACAAACAGACTGTTTTTTTTTATCTCAGTGTATCTTGTTTGTACAGTGATCTGGTCCTGCAAATGGGTGGTGGCCAGATAACTGGGCCAATCGGACTGTGGAGGATGCTTTATGGTTGAAGGGAAAGTCGTGCCAGTGCCACTGGGAGCATACCATGAGCCTGTCCATTTTGGGATGGGAGTTTTCCCTCCAAGGGGCTTGGGAAGCACGAGGTGACGGTGCTGGAATGGAGGTCCCTCACTCTCAAGGGAGGTCTGGTTAAAAGTCAAGGTCAGGGGTGGCCAGATGGCTCAGTTGATTAAAGAGTGGTGCTCTTAACGACAAGGTTGCCGATTCGATCCCTGCATGGGCCACTGTGAGCTGCACCCTCCACAACTAGATTGAAACAACGACTTGACTGGGAACGGATGGGTCCTGGAAAAACACACTTAAAAAAAAAGTCAAGGTCCAACTAAGGAGGCTCAGGCTGAATGTTGGGCACATGACAGAAGCTGTGTTTTCCACAGAGTAACCATCCGTGTCACAGTCAGAGATGGAATACGGGAGCCACCAAACCGCCTCTGACTCAGGATGAAATTTTGTTTTTAGTTTCACACATTTTCCAAAATAACTAGTTCTCTTTCTTGTTTTTCAGAGGAGTTGTTTCTATGTTCATTTTGAAAATGACAGAAACCCAAGCTGGAGAATACCGACTTTTAATTGAAAGTGAAGCGATGAATTACACAATATTGTTTACCGTGAGTATAAGAAGTAAGTGCAGCTTGCTACTAGGTCTTCACAATTGACCATGATGTTGTGTGGAACCCATGGGCTTTTCCCAGCTGCTCTAGATACAATATTCAGGTTTTCCTCAACATGTAGTTAGATTGATTGAACTCACTTCAACTACCCACGTAACCTATTGAGACTGTGATATGACCCACAGACTATCAGAGTTAGCACCCTGAAAAACCCCTGACATCCTCTATGCAGACCCCTCATTTTTTTTCAGTGACAGATGATTGACAGGGAGAAGACGTTTTGACCTTGGACTCAGAAGACCTGGTTTCTTATTCTGGATCTGAGATGACGACCTTTGGCAGGTCACGTAATCTCTTGGAGCCTTAATTTCCTTATGTAAAATAGGGATAAAAATACATAGCTCCTGGGATTGTAAGATCCTTGCACTATCCCACAGAACTCTCTGAGATGGTGAAAATGTCACTGTCTGCCATTTCCAGTGTGGGAGCCACTGGCCACAGGTGGCTGTCGAACACTTGAAATGCGGCCAGCGTGACTGAGGAACCAAAGTCTTAATTTTATTTAATTTTAATAAATTAAAGAGGGAACTTAAATAGCCACATATAGCTAGTGGCTACGGTGTTTATACAAAGGCCAAATCACTGAGCAAACTATAAGGAATAGTCCAATGCTCTTGACCAGGGGGGCAACTGTGCGTTGGCAGAAGTGCTGCCTGCATGTGTCTTCTGGCTTTTCGTTTCCTCCCAGCTGTGCATAGGCCTAGCGCTCTCTGTACACCCTGGATGCTTTACCTCCCATGACAGTCAAGGACTAGAGACAGGCACATTCACATAGGTCCTACTGCCTTTAGTGATGGGGCAAGACTCTGAAAACTCTGGGTCTGTGCCATTTTTAATTAGGTTCCCTGGCCACAGATTGGTACAACTTACAAGCCCTCCTCCTTGTCAGTGACTGGAAGTCACAAAGCCACGGTGTGGTGTATGTGTGTCCAGCACAGAGGTCCCCGGGCTCAAGAATAACCACAGTTATCCTGCTGAGGGTGTTCAGCATGTACTGTCTCCATCCTCACTGCGCTCCTGCCTTCACGCAGGTGAGGAAACGGACAGCCGAGAGGTGTGGTGATGGCCACAGCTAGAGTCATGTTTATCCAGGTCTGCACTTCCCTTCCTGTACCACACTGCACTGGGGCTTGCACTCAGAGCTGCGACAGAAAGAGCACATGTGGCCATTTACAGTCCCAAAGTGTCATTTGCCTGGGATTGGGGTTGGGGTGTTAGGTTCTAAAGTCAGCCTGTAGGGCAAAAATTAGGTAAGGTCAAAGTTAGTCAAAATTTGTTCTGAAAAGCCCTTTATTACTCTGAAATTTACAGGACCAGAAGCCTAGAGTCTCAAAAGACAACAGGTACCTTTTGTTGCTCTTTGATTTTGGTCTTGTTCCCTGTCCCATCTCCAATCCCTGACCTCCCTCTGTGGACAGTAAATCTTTTTGCTTCAGGTTGGAAGAGAGTAAGAGATTTCTTGCTCCCTTTCTCTCTCTTTTGTCAAATATTTTTGTTGAATTTGTTTAAGGTAAGTGGGCATCTGCCGTGGCCCTATTATACTTAGGGTAACTTCTTTTCACTTAAGATTCACAGTGTAAAAACTTACCAACAATCAATTCAAGTAAATTGTTACCTGTTTTTAGCATTCTGCTGGGTGGTGGGGTTCAAAAAAAATCAGATGGGGGAGACTTGGCAACAGTCAGAGTGAAAAAGAGGAAAGGGTTTAGTGAACCACAAGTTCAGTATTAGCCAACAATATGGCATGGTTGCTAAAGAAGAAAATCTGAATCTTGGCAGCATTTATGAAAATATAATGTCTGGGTTAAGGAAATTGGTAGATTATGATTTTTAGTTCTCCATTTTTCCCCCCAGATGAACATTGACAAAGCAGAACAATCAGGATATTGAAGAACTTGGAATTCCTTCAGTTAGGAGCAACTGAAGGAATCGGGAATGTTAAGCATAGAGAAGGAAGTATTTTGAGGACAGGAGTAAATTGATTGCAGTGTAATGTAGAAGAAATTCTTCTGGCATCTGAGTCAGAAAACCGGGCTAACTAGTTAAAATACCTTATCTCCCTTGACTTTGGTTTCTGATTTTAAATATATGAAAGATTGTCACGTGGAACCAAAGTTACACTTTAAAAAAATTGCTCTAGACAGTAGAATTGAGACAAATGGTCAGAAATTACAGGGAGAGAAAGTTAAAACCACCACAAAATGGGAAAGATATTTGCAATTCACATAATGGAGAAAGGATTAGTAGTCATAAAAGCGCTCCTATAAATCAATAAGAAAAAAAAGTAGAAAAATGAACAAAAGACATGAGTGGTCATTTCACTTTCAGAATATGAAACCTAAGTGGTCAATACACATATTAGATTAATAATCGAGAAATGCAAATTAATACCGCAACAAGATACCATTTTATACCCACTAGATTGTTGAAAATTTAGAATTCTTGGTGAGTAAATATGGAGCACTAGGAAACCTCATATCCTGCTATGTAAGTGGAAAGCAGTGTAATCACTTTGGAAAACAGATGTCATTAACTGTAAAATTGAATGTGCTCATGCCACATAATCCAGAAGTTCTACTCCTAGGTATATTACTAAAGAAACTTACACTGTCTCAGTAGAAATACACAAAATGTTCAAAGCACCATTGTTAGTAATACAAAAAACTGGAAACCACCCAAATGTCCACTGCAAGGAGAAGGAATAATAAGATTGTAATCTATTCACCAATGGAATGCTATATAACAGTAAAAAGAAAAATGAATGAAGTATGGCTACAAGCAAAACCATGAATGCGTCTTAAAAACATAAGGTTGGATGAGAAAATGAACTTGTGCGAGACTACATGTTGAGTGATACCTCTTGTTGTAGCTCAAAAACAAACAAAACAAACTCATATATTGTTTAGGGCCATATATCTGTGATGAAAACATTTTTAAAAGCATGGGAACGATAAGCACAAAATTTAGGATACATGTTACCTAGGACTGAGAGATAAGGAGAGGCACAAAAGTAGACTCAGGTGTTTATTAATATTCTGGTTACAAAGTTGAATATGGGTCCATGGGTATTCATTTTTATTATTATGCTTCAACACTTCATATATTCTTTTGTGTATACACACACACACACACACACACACACACCAGGGGTGCCAAAAAATGTGTACAAGTGGACACTTTGGTCAATGTTGCTCAAGCATTAGTTCACCATGATCAGAAGTGTCTGGACACTGATGGGAACCACTTTGAGCACCTCCTGTCATTGCAGAAGTCAAACATGACTTGTACTCATCTTTTGTTATCGGTATATATTGAGTATTACAATTTTAATAGTTTTTTTCTTTTCTTAAAATGTGTGTACATTTTTTTGACACCATCTGTATATAAAGTACTATATAATACTTTAAAATAAAATTTATTATAAGAAGGGAGATTGGAATTTAGCATAGGGACTTAATTAAAAAAAAATAAGGTGTGTTAAAAGTGGAATGATCACTCAGGGAGGCAGTGAACTCCTGTTCCTAGAGGGCTCCAAACAGAAGTAGAAAGAAAGTTTACATGTTAAGCATTGTGGAGGGAGAAGGGTGGGAGAGGGGCACAGTGTGATGGTCCAATGTGAATAGAAGGCTACACTGAGCCTCTCAATTTGGTTCCAGTTCTAACTCCATCCTACTATTGTGTTTTCCCGAAAATAAGACCTAGCCAGACCACCAGATCTAATGCATCTTTTGGAGCAAAAATTAATATAAGACCTGGTATTATATTATATTATATTATATTATATTATATTATATTATATTATATTATATTATATTATATTATACCCGGTCTTATAGTAAAATAAGACCAGGTCTTATATTAATTTTTGCGCCAAAGACACATTAGAGCTGATTGTCCGGCTAGGTCTTATTTTCGGGGAAACATGGTATATTTCTGCACTTCTAAATCAGTATATTTCTGTCTAGATCTAGGTAAAATTATGGGAAGAAAGTTGGGTCTTAAACTATATAAGTATGGGTTTTAAGCTTTATGTTGTTTCCAGTGTTCCTTTTCCAACGTGTATCAATATTTGTAATTTTCCAGGTTTCAATCCACTCAACTTTAGTTCTCTGTGGATTTCTGAAATGCCCAAAGAAATTGGCTAAGAGGATAAGTACTAAAGTTAGTATTTCAGCCAGAGTTGAATTTAACATATTGATGAGGAGAGGATACATTATCATATATATTTTGAGTGGAGCAGAAGACACTGTTATTATGGTGTGAAATACTAGCTTTTCTTAGTGATGTAGAATTCTTTTCTGAGGGGGCTGCTAAGACAATTATTTTAAAAATATTAAAATGTTCTTAATTTATGATGCCTTAGATACACTGCTTTACACATTAAGGAGACCATACTTTAGAAAAATGGAAAATCAGGACGCCTTGGTCTGCATATCTGAGAGCATTCCAGAACCGACTGTGGAATGGGTGTTTTGCAATTCACAGAGTGAAAGGTATGACATGCATGGAGGTAACTGCCGATTCCTTTATTTTTGTGGTCTTTTTCTAATATGGTTGACATCGTACTGTATGTACAATTGAACTTGTCACTACATTAACTGGAAACTTGGCTTCCTAAAACATGATTAGTGTGGACTTCCGGGGCAGGGGCGTGGTTTAGTAAGGAGGCCTTTTGGAACTCTTCTATGTCACTCAGCTGCAGGGTCCTCCCTGGACATTACACAACACAAATACTAAAAGCCCTTTTAAGTTACAGGATTATTAGCTCCCTGAGCATCTGGCTGGGAAAAGGAAAGGTATGGAATTTTAGTGTGATTCCCTCTAAGTAAGAAATTTCCAGTGAATAAATGTTTAATTTGTGATTATTTTGTTTATTCTGGAAGTGTTGTTTAAGGACATAGAATCTAGACAAGGTTTGGGCCCTGGTTTGCTCACGACCTGTGTGGTCTTGGGCAAGTTACTTAACCTCTCCTTTCTCATCAGAAGAATGGGGATGGTAACAGGACTTACCTTGTAGGATTGCTGTGATGATTAAATGAATTGAAATGTGCAAAGCACATAGAACAGTGCCTGGCAGATAGTAAGTACCGTATAACTGCTTACTTTTGTTTTTCGTATGTGCTATAGCTACGCTTTCACAAAGTAAGAATTCATGCATTTTGAGCTAATTAAAATTTACTAAACAACTTTTATTGAAAAATGAGACTAACGAGGAGAATAAGTAAGAAAAGTTAGTAGACGATATGAATGTGATCCCAAATTTTAGAGGGGAAAAAAAGAGATTACCTGTAGATATATATGTAATGCATACATAGGGAAAAAAAAGATTGGAAAGCTACACACCAAATTAGTTAACAGTTGTTATCTTAAGGCGGTAGGAATCTGGGCAATTTAAAATTCTTTTCTTTGGGGTTTTCTATATTTCCCAAAATTTCTACAATGGACCCAATTACTGTTATCTTATAATAATAAGATATTATTATAATATCTTATAATAATAATATTATAATAGTTTCTTATAATAATAAACAAGGAAAAGAATACACTTGACTAAAGTGATAAAGAGGAGAAAAGTGACTATACGTAAACTCCAAAAGCCCTATCTATTTCAGGAAAGGTAATGGTTAGGGAAACTCAGGAGGAATCAAAGTCCGTCTTCGGCTAACGGGGGATGAGGGCTCCGCCAAACCCTGAGACACGCTGACTTCCCTCAGGAAGTAACACTGGGTTCCCCTCTGTTAGCTCTGGGAACTGATGACTTTCACAGCTTAAGCCTCTCTTCCTGACACTGGTTGTTCCAGTAGATGCTTCAAAGAAAAGATACTTACCTTGTTTAGCTCTCTTAAAACCTAATCGTGCTTTCTTTTTCTCTCCTTTTCCTCACTTTCTGTCTTTCTCAATTTTTCCTTTCTTTCTCTCTCTTTAAACAACAAAAGACATCACCAACCACAAAAAATATGGAACTGTTTTATTATGTAATTCTCTCTAGTCTTATTCTAGTTGGTTGAGATGAGTAACTAACTAGTTCCCTTAATGCTGAAATCATAGATTTGGGTTTTTGTTTACCTTTTGACCTGCTCACTCTTAAAAGGGGCTTTAATGAGCCTGTTTAGGCTGTAGAACATTTAACTCTCTTCTTCTCCTGAACAGTCATTTGTAATTTTAAAACATGTTTAGTCAAATGACATTTATTTTCTAATTGCAGCTGTAAAGGAAAAAGTGCAGCTGTTGTTACAAAGGAGGAAAGTGTTCTTCATGAGTTATTTGGAACAGACATAAGGTGCTGTGCCAGAAATGAGCTGGGGAGGGAATGTACCAAGCTGTTCACAATAGGTAAGACCATAAAATCACGTATTTCTACTTTCAGGGACTATTCCTTAGAAATGACCTGGGACTCGACGTGAAGGTTTAGGTAATCATTCAGCTTCAGAAATTTTGTAGTTCCTTTATACCATTTTAGATGTAATATTGTGGATTCTGTAACTGCTACAAGATTTGGTAAAATAATTAAAATTTTTCATTAATTTTGAAATGTTAATAAAATAATAAAAAGTCCGTAACATTTGAAATGACCTTAATATCTTCGTTCTCCAGAATGTCCTGGGTATATTTTGCGATGAGGAAAAATCACTTTTTTTCTTACTCAGGATGTTCTCGTCTTCTAGATCTAAACGAGAAGCCTCAGACCACACTGCCACAGTTGTTTCTTAAAGTGGGGGAACCCTTATGGATCAGGTGCAAAGCTGTGCACATAAACCACAGATTCGGGCTCACCTGGGAATTAGAAAATAAAGCGCTGGAGGAGGTAATAGACGCGTTTGCATTCTGAAAATGCAGAAACAGTGAACTGACAATGCAGGTTGAAATCATTAAATTCACTCTGTTTTATTAACACCTAGGGCAGCTACTTTGAGATGAGTACCTATTCCAAAAACAGAACTATGATACGGATTCTGTTTGCTTTTGTATCATCAGTGGGAAGAAACAACACCGGATATTACACTTGCTCCTCTTCCCAGCATTCCAATCAATCAGCTTTGGTTACCATCGTAGGTAATGCAGGCTGCTCATGCAGTCTATTCACAGTTTTAGTTGCTTTAGTGTGTACTGGGAGGTATGTGCTGCAAATTCTGATTTTAGTACAATGTAAGTGTCAAAAAGCTGAGAAGTCAATTAGAATAGGTTTGCAAACGCGCACTACCCACTCCCTTCCTTTTCCACTTAAACCGAGCCCGCTTGACTGTCACTGTCTTCGAACGTACCGTAATGGCACGTGACCATCTGTTTATGGCATTTTGTCTTCCACTAGCCTGTAAATTTCCTAAGGCCAGGAGTAATTCCATCCATCCTTGTAGTCCCAGAACCTGGAAGAGAACCTGACACAAAATTGGCACTTACTAAATATTTGTTCTAAGAACGAACTGTGAGGGCAGTGACCAATGACTATGCGAACCGGACAAACCCCCCAGATGCGTTGAAATTTGGGTGTGCTACGGATGATTTTAAAATAATCACACTTTCAGTAATCTCAGAGTAGGTGGCAGCCTTCAGCCCTCAGGAAAATGCTAAGAAATGAAGTGATTCTGTTATCACACCCATAAGGAAGTGTTCCCTCAAGGAAACCTTGTAAATATTGCTCGTTAGAGTGTTCTTTTATTTGTGCCCTGAGGTCATTTTATATGGGATGTGTCACTGAGAGAGCCATTCTGGCTGAGGACCCCTCCTCTGCACAAGCTCAGTGGGGCTGGGAGAGCCCTTTCAACCTCTTGAAATTGTCTGCGAAATCTGTGGGTTTACTTATAAGTTTCCTTGGGAAAGAGAGTCAGTTATTTACATTCAATTCTCCAAAGGCTGAGCTCCGGCTTGTAACGGGGGATGGTTCTCCTGTATTTCTTGTTGGACTATTGACCTGCAGCATGCCCACATCTGGGCTTTCTTGCATTAAACCCATGAATAAAAATGTATTTGTCTTCTCAATATGTTTCCATATGAGTCTCATTATCTAATTTATAAATGTTTTTGGTTTTTTTTTACAGAGAAGGGATTTATAAACGCTTCCAAAACAAGTGAAGATTATGAAATCGACCAGTATGAAGAGTTTTGTTTTTCTGTCAGGTTTAAGGCATATCCACAGATCAGATGTACATGGACCTTCTCTCAAAAATCATTTCCTTGTGAACAAAGTGTCCTGGACGATGGGTACAGGTGAGGCAACAAAGACCTTCAGGACCTCCGTCATGCTTAGCACTCTTGTTGCCCCAGCAGAAGGGCACTTTTGAGTTATATGGGTTCATATATTATTGAGTTGATATCGAAGGACGAGAAAACAAACAACGGATGTGAGGAGCCGGTAGCAGACAGTTTTATAGTCAGTTCAGGTAAGATACCCCACTGCACACAAAAAAAGGAAAGAATCCTATTAGATTGAGGAAGGTTCCTTGCCTTTTTCTGAGTCACCAGATTGTTACTTCCTGTTTGAGAGTACCGTGCTGTAGTAAGTACACCGAGTCTCCTTGAGCACATTTGCAGATGATTGAGGAACTAAAACCCCTTGAAAACCTGTAGGTGTCTTGATTTATGTTTTCAAAAAATGAAAATGCAGAAATCACCCAGTAATAAATGCTAAAGGAACATTTCATTTTCCCGAGTTCTCAAGGTTCTCTTACAGGAGAAATTCTTCGTTCCCTCTTTGGAAAACAAATAACTTTTTTCTTGTATTTTCTATGGCTACAATACCTCTTATCTCTTAAACCAAATGCTATGTAACGTGGTTTCAGGCTAGACTGTGAGTGACTGAGAGGGACTCATTCGCTCTGAAGCAAGTCACTGTTCTGGAATAAATCATTGTTTCTCAACATGTGAACCGTAAAACAACTGTATAGGCATTATCTGGGCAAATGTTAAATTGTGGATTCCTGGATCCCATTCTAGACACGCGGAGCTGAAATTGGAGCAAAATGCCCAGATTCTGCATTTTTAATGAGAACCTCTGTGATTCGTGCCACAGGTCTAAGTCTGTGCTGTGTAGTACAGTAGCTACCGACCACATGTGGCTGTTGAGAACTTGAAATGCGGCTAGACCAAATTGAGATGGGCTGGAACTATAAAGTACACACTAGACTTTGAAGACTTAGCAAGAAAAAGAGTGTAAAAAAAGTCGCTTTTCAGGTAATTCAGAATGCAGCCTTTGGCCTATGCACTGACTGATACGCAGTCTCCTAACTCAGGGCTTCTCAAAGCAGCACTATTGACATCTCGGCCTGGATAATTCCTTGTTCTGGGGGGGCTCTCCTCTGCACTGCAGGGCATTTAACAGGACCTCTGGCCTCCACCCGCTGCATGTCAGTAGCACCACCACCCCCAGTTGTGACGACCAAAAGTATCTCCAGACATTGCCAAGCGTCCCCTGGTGAGGGAAAATTGCCTGTGGTGGAGAACCACTGCCTTGGAGGTCTCACCCATTGTTATAAACCCTTATTCTGAATCATCAAACTTGAAAGTAGGAGGCCAGGGAGTCAGCCACCTTCTTCCTAGTTAAATTGACTATACCACAGGCTTGTGTTCCGGAGGATTTCAGAGCTGTCACTTTCCCCTCCCTTCTTTGTACTGTGACCTAGTGTCAGAGAAGCTCTTAGCACTACGGGATTCTCTTTTGAACCTGATTCAAAGAGATAGAAAATCAACTCAATTTAGTTCAAGGAACATTCTTTAATATCTTCTTATGGGCTTGATGCCATGAGGGCCTACAAGAGTGAATAAGGTAATGTTTCTCTTCCCCTACCGCCTCCCTCAAATGTATAGGGCACATTTAAGTGCCCGAGGCCACCTGGGAGACCATTGCAATTGTGCTGGTGACATGTGGCACGACCTCTTAAGATTTTACCAAATCAGTTAGAGAAACATGTCTCTGACACATGGGTTGTGGGCCTATCTAGTGGGTTAGTTCATTTGGTTTCATGCCATGATCACAATCTGTACCCCTGAACCCAAGCAGTTATCTTGTAACTCCCTAATGAAATGAATGAATCAGTGCAGACCCTGCTTCCTCTAGTGTTTGTACCGCTCCCTCGTCATGACTTGGGGAGATAGTTAACCTCTTTGTGTGTAGAATCTCAGCAGTGAGTTTATAAACTCCAGGAGGATAGGCTGTCTGTCATTTCTCTATCTTTGTATAATGCCTCCTTCAGTCAAGGAGTGTTTAGTAAATGAATGAATCGTCACCACTTCTGGAAAGTAACTCAGTGCATCGCCTGGGCCAAAGATGGGTCAGGGGCATCCTCCTTGCACTGCAACGACCAACACGTGGCACTTCCCACAACCCCCAGCCCTCGCTGCTCATCTTACTTAAAAAGTTCTTGTAGAGCTAGTGCTTGTTGGTGACAATGATGCCCTAGGGGTGATGGCCCACTCAATACAAATGCAAAGGGAAGATGGCGCCTTCTTCTTCATGAAAAAGATGCTCAAAATACCAAATACAAATGAACCACAAAAAATGTGAACACTAGTGCTCTAAATGTCTTTTGCTGTCCACATGATGCTCTGTGTTGAGAAGGGATGGCAGATGAAAGTCTGAGTTCTTTTCAACTTTTTATCATAAAAAGTTTCAAATTTACCAGTCAACTCAAAGAATAGTACACTGAGCATCTTTTTCCCACCACCTAGATTCACCCATTTAATCAAATTGAATTTCGTGTGTGAAGTACAGTATTTAAGTCGTGTTACAGAGATTATAATCAAAGCGACACAAGTTTTTATATGTAACTGTAATGTCTATGCAATAACATTACTCCTGAAAAAAGCTTTGATGTGGTCAGTGTGTGTGCCAGAAGTCTTTCAGCTTCCCCACCTTCGAAGCTTCGTTTCTCCAATTTACTTCCTCAAATTTTACACCAAAGTTGATTATGGCTTGCCTTTATGTATTTACACTTTATTAAAGTATAACTTTCTCTCAGTCTTGACATCCTGGTCTTGAGAAAGGGTGCTAGGATATTTCATCTGTTAGTTTGCATAATTTTTTCTCTCTATAGACTGAATTACAAACAAATCTACCTTAGCTTTTCCTAGTTTCATGGTAAAAACAAAACAAAACAAAAAACCAACTTATTAGAATGTTAGAATTATTCAGTAATTTCTTCTGAAAGAGGTTCCTTAGGCCTGCCCAATCCTTTTGTTTTTCTTCTCTCTGAGATATTTAATTTCCCAACTCTACGAGTCTAAGCCCTGCCCTGACAGCCCACCCCTCCATGCTCATTGAGTATTGTCTGGTAACCCGAGAGTGGTAGTCGTCAGGGTTCTGGGTAGGGAGACACGTTCCTTTTCATGGACAAATCAATAAATGATATGTAATTACAGAAGTGTAGAGAGCCTCTTGGGAGGATTGCTGTTTTCTGAAGGAGATGAGCCTGAGCTAGACAGAAAGGAGAAAAAAGATGTTTGGGTATAGAGAACTACCGAGCGCCCCCAACCAAACCCTGACCCCCTCCGGTGTAAGGTGTTAAGCACACCACATGAAGCCACTCACTGAGAAGAAAAGAAACTTCTCTGAGCGCTTACCATGTGCCAGATAATGTGCAAAGTCCTTTACATGGATGATCTCATTTAATCCTCATAATCCCATTTTATGAAATCTGGAAGCAGGCTGAGTACTTGCCCGATCACACAGGGCAAGGTCAATACCCTTCATTCACTGTTTTCTGAAATTGCCTTTAAAATAAAAATAGAAATAACCACCAAAATTCTACCTCCAGAGATTATATTTCGGACTTTTTCTATGTAGCCATCATGATAGAAACATGTAAATATAGGTTTTTGCATGAACATGAAATTGTGCCATTTATAACCTGATTTTTCATTTTAAAAAGTATTTCTATTTCAATAAGTACATCTTACATTAGTTACATTATCATTTTAATGCTGCATAGTATTTCACGTTTTAGAAAAGTTTATTTTAACTAAGTCCTATTGATGGGGATCTTTGCATCTTTTCATTTTAATGTGATTTTCTCACTGGCTATGTACCTCAGAGTAAAGATTCTAAATGTTGTTTTTATTCAAGGTGACTACTGGACTTAACAAGCTTCATAATAATAATAATAATCTAACACATATATTGTGTTGACTATGTGTTAGGCTCCATTATAGGCACTTTATACAAAACTGCTTAAAAAAAAACTTAACAGAAAGTTCTCCAACAACCATATGAGATAGATACAACTACTATCTTCATTTTTCAGATGAGGAAACTGAGGAACAGGGATGATAAGTGACTTGCCCAAGGTTACATCACTGGGCAATGGCAGAGTTGGGATTCCAGCAAAAACGGATGAATTCAAAGCTTGTGATTTTAACCCTATCACTATATGCCTCTTCACGACCAGCTCGTTTCAAAAGTATGAGCTTCTCAAACACACTGTGTAAGAAAACAAAAATACAAACACACTCCTTGACTATTTAAAAATAAAAATGTGCTTCCTTATGAGATGAACCATCCTTCACTATTGAGTTTTCAATGGTCATACGTCCCCAGGCTTGTCAGGTCCCCTGAAAGGAAATAAAAATGAACTTGGTATTATATAGACTAAAATAAAATCATCAGCCCCTCTCTCCTGCCGCCTGACTCTCTAATTCAGGACAGAAATTCGAACAGATCAGATTCGGCTTCAGCCGGGTGTATTCCCCCAGCCCCGCCGAAACTTCAGTCTGAGGGAGCTAGGAGCACCTGCTTCCTGATCAGGTGCCTGTAAAGCTACCTCAGTCGTGTCAGCTCTTCGCTCTCCAGTTTCAAAAGCTCTCAGCTTCCCCAATCCTGCTTTATCACTCTCTGCATTCTGATTTGACTTTGCTAATCCCTTGTTCTTTGAATAAAGCATCTTTATAGTCAAATTATGCTGCTAGAAAGAGCCTTCTTTTTCTCAAGTCCTCTCCTCTAGGCGCTAAATGGAAAATAAAAATGACCTGCACTTTGACTGTACAGAGGACAAAATCCCTTTCGTAGTTGTCCTGAGAGTACACCTTCTTAGTCACTCAGACATTATGTCACTGTACACTCCAGTTTTCTCATCTCCCATCCCATGCCAGCTGGCCATTTTTAGAAAAACACCGAGAGAAAGAGGAAGCTTTGAATCCCCCAGTCACCTAGTTGGGTGGTCCCCTTGGAATTTCCAGAGGAGGTTCTGCGATGCAGTTGTTGTTATGTAGGCTTGACTGTCATCCTCGTGAGCAGGAGGACATGCAGTTTAACATGCCCTGAACCGCCATCTTTACGTTCAGGCTATTTATGTGACCACTTTTTCAGCTGGAAAAGTAAGAACATTTTAGATGCTATCGCTTTTACACCATGGCCAATCATACTCCATGAAGACAGCACAAAAGACTTAGGAGGAAAAGAGTTTACAAAACAGTTTGCATTGGTCTGCGTGATACTCAACAGTTGTATCGGTAATTTCTTTTTCTGTCAAATTGATTGGTGCTTTTGGCATGGTTTCTGGCTAGCCAAAGGGCTCCTCCTCTTCCTCCTCCTCTTCCTTCTTTTTAAAAAAGTCTCTCTTGTTCCTTTTCATGGTCTTTGGCTATTGTCCATTGAAAATTACATTTTTGCCTTATAGAGGCTCTTCTTGGATCATTTAAACTCAGTCTTCCTAAAGTCTGGGAATCACATGTAGCTATATCTGATAGCTTTTCTCCCTACGGTTATAATTTGGCTTTCCCCCAATTTTCTACCACTTCCATTTCCACCATTTCCTTCTTCTTGTCCAGAAGTAGGTCAGGATAAAAAATTCCCTTTTTACTTCTTTTTTTGTAAATTTAGTTTTAAGTATAGTCGACATATATTATTATATGAGTTTCAGGTGGACAACATAGTGATTCTACGTTTATATGCCTTACGAAGTGATCACCACAGTAAGTCTAGTGCCCATCTGCCACCACACGTAGTTATTACATATTATTGATTCTATTCCCTGTGCTGTACTTTACATCCCTGTGATTTATTTTATAACTGGCAGATAGTACTTCTTAATCCCCTGCCCCTTTTTCAGCCATCCCCCCACCACTGTTGTACTTCTTCAGCCTTCGTGTTAACAAGGCAAACAACAAGCGTGTTAAATGCTCACTTGACATGTCAGCGCAATAAATTCTCTCATCCCTATAGCAGTCAGAGCTACCTTTTAGCTTCAGGGTTCAGGATGCCCAGCACCGGTGTCAGATAAACATGGGCTCAAAGCTGCTCATCAGTTGTTACGTGTGTGATTTGAATCTTAGGGATCAACTGGGGTTCTATTCTCTCCTCATCTCTATATCCAATCCAGCACCTGCTCTTTCTTTTTTGCTGGGGCTCTTGGGTAGGCTCTTTCCTTTCTCATTTTCCCTACCTTAGACAACACTCATCTTTCCATGCTCGGAGCTCTCAAATCTGAACCTCTCCTCTCATAGAACTTCCCACATTATACTGTAACTGCTTATTCACTTGTCTGCTGTCACCAGCTGGGAATTCTGTGAAAGCACAAGCCTATTTTTTCTAACTCACTGTTCTATTCCTGATTCCTCCCACGAATAGGCTCTACCAATGAATGAATAAGTGAATTCCTAGGTTATGACAACTGCCTCCAGATTTCTTTCCAATAAACTTTCTCTACTGCCATCAGTCTAAACTAAAATACTGTTCATGATATTCAGGTCCTTCCTAGGAGTTCATAGCATCTTCTGCTTTCTCATCAATCTAAATAAGCTGGTTTTTCAAGGTCCCTGATCAGTTGGCCCGCCTACCCATTTAGCCCTCTTTTTTCTATCACCTCCCACCATGCACCTGTGCCGCAGTCCGGAGACCTCCCCCATCGCTCTCCCTGTGGTGAATTCCCATCTTATGTCTTAAGTCCTGCCAATGCCTGCTCCTCAAAGATCTTTTCTTTTGACCTCATTAAAGCCAACTCTATTACATTGTTTTGTACACCTGAAACTAATAAAAAAAATAAAATTAAACTTAAAAAAACACACCAACTCATCCACAAAGGCCTCGCTCAAGCCCCACTTCTAAGAGGCCCTCAGAACTTGTCTTATCAACACTGGCCTCTCATCCTTTGATCTTCTCTTGGCCTGATTATGTCATTTAGCACTTTAAGTATTCCTCTTGTGTATGCTTTGCCTACCCACCTGGATTATGATCTCTCTGAGGACAGGAGCCATATTTTATAGTTTGCATTCTACATAGCTCCTAGTTTATGGCCGGCGTCCACTCAGGGTCCTTTACATTTCTACCTTGTCCAAACATAATCTTTGTTAGTTATGTTTTGTTTTTGTTTGTTTTTTGTTTTTTTTACTTTAAGTAGGCTGTATAGAGGAGGCCTAAGTAAATAACTTCTGAAAAAGCCTTAGATTTTCTTAACCTAAGGGAAGTTTTTTCTATTTCTTCAATTCATGAAGACATATTCCACAGCTTCTTACTCCCCTACCCCTCCTACACTATCCCACAGCTCCCTACAATAGCCAGCATCTTGTATACGTGGTAGGCATGACAGAGAACCTCCAATATCATGTTAGCCAGGTCAAAATGTGGTGAGTGATTGCTGAGCATTCCAAATGGATATCAGAGCCTGCTGAGCACCCAAAGATTTCTGTACAAACTCAATAGATTTGAACTCTCATCACTGTTAATTGCTATTTCTGTAGGTCATAGATCCTGCTTTGGACCAACATCAGAGAGCCATTCTTTCAGGAAGCAGGGGAGATACGGGCTCCTCCAATTACAGAGGTTCTTCCAGATTTCGTGGAAGTCGGACTAGTCCAGGATGTATAGAATAGTAGAGGCAGGAACCTTCCCATCTCTCTAAGGCGCCCCAGCCTAGATCAGCTTCTCAACTTTTAATGTGCATGCAAATCACATGGAGATCATCTTAAAATGCAGGCTCTAAGTCAGTAGGTTTGAGGTGGGGCCCGAGAGTTTATATTTCTAACAAGCTCCCAGATAATACTAGTGCTTATTCTTTCTATCTGTGGACTGCACTTTGAGCAGCAAGGGCCTGGCATACAGACACCTCCTTGTCCATCAAACTTTAAGAGTGAGTGTCTCGAGGGGGACTCTTCCCATGCACACCATCATTCATTTCAGCAACTCCTATAAGAATCGGGCTAAGTCTGTCATTACTTCTTTTTCAAACAGCATATCTAAGTTTTGCAACCATAAACACCAGCCAGGAGAATACATATTCCATGCGGAAAATGATGACGCCCAGTTCACAAAAATGTTCACGCTGAATATAAGAAGTAAGTTAAATTGTCAAGAAATTTAATTTTAATCTTATAACTCCTTAACTCTTTATTAACTGTAACCAAAAAGAGCTACGTAGAAGGAATGTTATAAAACTTTTTGTATACCGAAGCATTTCAGAATTTTACTTTCATAAAATTCATCCTTTGAAGTCAAGAGACTTAGTGCATGCCCTCTCTGAATGTGCTTTAGTGTTGTGATATTATTGACGTTAGTACTTCAGAAGGTCATGTTTAAGGAAAGGCCAAACATCATATTACCTGCCATTTATTTGTTTTAATAGTCTCTGTTTCTTTGGTCTATAAAAAGATGAGAGTACACTTTGTTCGAATTTTTGCAGTCACTTCTGAAGCCAAGAATCCTTTTGAGGTGTGCAGATAGACAGAGGTCTACACCTTAGCTCCTATGGAGCGTAGCAGTAGACAAGTGGTGTTCCATAGGGCTGCCTGTGCAGAAGTTCACATGACAAGGGGGAAAGGGAATAACCAGAGGTCGTGAGCTATCCTGCATGAGACACCCTCCCAGAAGCACAGACTGCTCAGAATACGTGGGCAATCTATGTGAAGCTGACCTGGAAACCATTTCTGGAAAGTATCATACTCCATGGGCTTATTTTTCATGTTACTCTCTACAGGGAAACCTCAAGTGCGAGCCAAGGCATCAGCAAGTCAAGCTTCTTGTTCCTCTGATGGATACCCATTACCATCTTGGACCTGGAAGAAATGTTCCGACAAGTCTTCCAAGTAATAAAGACACTGGTGTCTCTTGTATTGGAACAACATGAAACTCACACTCTCTCTGACATATTGGCTGTCATGAACACAATTTGAGAAGAAATGATGAAGCATTTAAAATGCTTACTTTCTGAGTCCACCATAATGCTCCATGGTTATAGATTGTTTCTGATTGATAACTCATAACAGACGAATCTCTTTTTGAGCTCACTAGAGAGACCCTAACTTCTGGACTGACAAGAGCCCCACCTATCTAATTTCTCTATCTGCCATTTCTTTTCAGCTGCACAGAAGAAATCACAGAAGGAATTTGGAATAAAAAGGTTAACAGAAAAGTGGTTGGACCATGGATATCCAACAGTACTTTGAACATGAGTGAAGCCATCAAAGGGTCCCTGGTGAAGTGCTGTGCATACAATTCCTTGGGCACATCTTGTGAAACAATCCTTTTAAACTCGCCAGGTATACAACAGCTGCTATTATAACCTACCACCTTCAGGAATTCCCCACTAAAAGTTAGTCCTGTCGTTCACTTCCATTTGGGGAATTTTACAAGAGAGTAGAGGTTCAGCATGTGACACAAGAAGGCTTTCTGAGTCAGGCAGGAATCCCCACTGAGCATACAGCATTAGTGTTGTGTAGCTCAGGGCAGAGTGACTTCTACAGAATGTTACTATGACTCACGCATCAGAGTGATGTATGTAGAACCATAAACTCCCACAATAGTGACCGTCTCCCAAAAGAGACCCAACTCTTGAGAAACAGATGTAGTAATTTGGAGTTGCTACCATTTTCTCTTTTGCTTAATCTCTTTATTTGCCCTTAGCCTGCTATTTTATAATTTTTAGTTTGTTTTTCAGAGCCCTTCTAACAATTCTGAACCTGGCCACCTACGTTTATCACTTAGAATCAACAGCATCTTAAAACTAACTTCTCCACATTCATACATTATCTTCAGAGGGGGAACACAAACTTCTCTTTTTACCTGACTTGTAGACCCAGTGGGTTTAAATAGATGTGATTCTTACAACCCTAGTGAATGATTTGTAGGAAAGGGTTCAGGATCATTTAAAATTTTCTAGGAAGGAAACCTGTCCTTTACGCGGCCATTGCATGATTTTCTTTGGGGAGCGGAGTCCTTGCGGAGAGCTGGTAAGAGTTGCAAATCATGGTGACTCAAATTCAGGAATCCTAATTCACTGCTCGTTGACACTTTTGTTGCAGGCCCCTTCCCTTTCCTCCAGGACAACATCTCATTCTACGCAACCATAGGGCTTTGTCTCCCCTTCATTGCCGTTTTAACCATGCTAATTTGTCACAAGTACAAAAAGGTAAAAAAAAAAAAAAAAAAAAGGTAAACATTCATCATTGTTTCCTGTTCCCCAAGAAGAACTGCCTATTGCTAACTGACTGATTATTTCATCTCTGAAGCAATTTAGGTATGAAAGCCAGCTGCAGATGGTACAGGTGACCGGTACTTTGGATAATGAGTACTTCTACATTGACTTCAGAGAATATGAATATGATTTCAAATGGGAGTTTCCAAGGGAAAATTTAGAATTTGGTAAGAATCGAATGTTCCGGATGTTTTTGTAGCATTTCCTTTCTGTGGGAAAATCTCAAACATGTACTCACCATTTATCTTGCAGGCAAAGTGCTAGGATCAGGTGCTTTTGGAAAAGTGATGAATGCAACGGCTTACGGAATTAGTAAAACAGGAGTCTCGATCCAGGTTGCAGTCAAAATGCTGAAAGGTACAGTAAAGTGGCATGATAGCCATAAAGATGGTGGTGCAGGCTCCTACCTCCCCTTCTCCTTTCTCCCATCATTTCTGTGGTTACTGTTTGCCATGCTTCAGGGCTGAGAAGGAGTGCGTTGGGGTCAGTGTCAACCAAGTAAGAATGTAAAATGCAAGTCATGAATCCAAAACTCCATCTCTTGCCTCTTCGTTTAGGTTTTTTTGTTTGTTTGTTTTGTTTTGTTGGCTTTAGTGTTTGGGGAAACTGTTGTTACAGGCAGATGCCATTTCTGCCGTTTTGACATAGACCCTGGGTAGAAGAGCAAATCGGAACTCTGTATTGCTTCCCACTCCTTACTCCATCTGCTCCCATCTGGCTCCCACCACCATCCTTGCCCTTAGCCTCACTCACTGAGCAAGAACATATCCCTCTGGCTTTTGCTAAAGCGATCCATGACCACCAGTGAACTAAGTCTAATGGGCATTTGTCAGTCCTCACATGGGTTGAACCTTTAGCCTGAATTGGCACAATTGACTATTCTCCATCTTTAAGAGCCTATTTCCTTTTGGTTTCCATGTCACCATTTTTTCTGGTTTTCCTCCTACCTCACTGACAGCTTCATAGCCTTTTGGCAGTGATTTATGTGGAGTTCCTGAAGGCACGCTCCTGAGTCCCCTTCCATTTTCTCTCCACATGTTTCCCATCTCAACCACACCCGGGACTTCATCCTGTATACCAACGATTCTCATGATTGTGGCTTCCTTCTGAGTATCAGGTTCATACGTCCAAATGCTTGGATGGCTCTAAAGTCCCTTTAACTCAGCTTATCCAAACTGAACCCCTCCCACCCTGGCCCTCCATCAATACTTCCTCCTCAGTGATTGGTACCAGTACCCATGATGAGCCACGCTCCACACAATCGGGCCAACAAGAAACCTAGGACTCATCCTTGAAACCATCCCCATTCTATTGGTTTCAGAAGCTATTCCTATCAGATTTCCTGCTTAGTATCCCTTGAGTCCATCTCTTCTCTTATCTCTATTACTACTACCCTAGTCCAAGCCCATCTCTCCTGGCGGGCTGCCATAGCCTTCTACGCAGCTACTCTCTATGCACTCCACCTCCTTTCAGATTCTCTGTACTGAAGCCCAAGTGATGGTTATAAAATGCAAAACAGACCCAGTCATTTTCCCACTTAACATTTCCAGTTGCTTTCCAGTCCTCCTGAGACATATGACATAGCCCGACATGGTCTGGCTGCTGCTCACCACCCGACCCGCACTCTCGGCACGCCAGCTCATCGGCCTTCTTTCACTTCCTCCAGAGCACCGAGCTCCCTCCCGTCCCAGAGCCTCACACAGCCTGACCCTCTGCTGGCCCTTCTCCTTCCATGCGGTTCTCCCCAACTCGTTCCTCAAGTCTCAGCGTAGATATCACTTCCTCAGGGAGGCCTTGTCTCACACCAAAGACGAGATCAAGTTCCTTGCAATATGCTATCTTAGCTCTCCATAGACTTTTTCCCCATGGAGTTTATCACAAGATGTAATTACATATTTAATTATTCAAGTACTATTTGATCTGCCATATTAGTCTGTAAGCTTCATGAGGGCGGGGTCCGTATCTGTTTTGCTCTGCTCTCTTCTTTCTTGATCTTTGCCCATTCTGTCACCTCACTATGGAATCTTCGTCTTCCTGCCTCCTCCCTGTGCATTCACCTGGTTAATTAACACTTACTTTTCCTCAGGTGTCAACATAGACATTTGTCATCCCCTACCCTCCTAAGGCTAGGTTAGGTGTCCCTTTGGTGTGACCTCACATTCATTTGCCACATTGCATTTATCCCACTACATTGTAATTGTGTATTTGTGTGTCTCCCTTTTCCAGGAGACTCTAATCTCCAGGATGACAGGGGCTGTGTCTTATCTATCACTTTTCCCTCCAAAGCCTGACACATTGCCTCATACACAGTAGGCACTCAGTAAATACTTATTCAATGAATTAATAACGAATGTCAGGTAATGGTATATGAAAGTGCTTTGAAAAAGTTAAGCACCACATAAAATGTGTTATTTTGGCCGTGAGGAGTAAAACATGGACAGTTGAAAGCCACGAATCCCTATAAAACATGAAGCAGCGGAAGACATGAGGTGGTAGTGGGTCACAGTGCACAAGTCAAGGACCTCACACCCAAGACAAGATGTTGGGAACACAGATACCCCTGATGGCTTCAGTGTTCTGGAAAAGCCACCATAAAGGCTGGGGTGTCTTCCAGGACAAAATAACGACACTTGGAAGTATCTAATCAAATCTCAATTGAATGTAAAGAAAAGTTAACATGTTTGTAATTCTTTAACTTATTTACTGAGTGCCTACTGTGCCTACTGTGTATGACACAATGTGTCAGGCTTTGGAGGGAAAAGTGATAGATAAGACACAGCCCCTGTCATCCTGGAGCTTAGAGTCTCCTGGAAAAGGGAGACACACAAATACACAATTACAGTAAGTTAAAGAATAAGTTAACAGAGGGGTGGGTACCTGGTGCCTTGGACAGGGAAGTCTTGCCTTTAGGGCTCTACTACCCACCTGGGCAGAGCTGCCCTGACCAACTGGCACATCAGCCTCAATGACACAAGACCTTCAAGTTCATCAATAACTACTCATGCTATGCTTCTAAGTTAGACTGTGAGTACAATTTGCTAATCTATCTAGACTTTTCTCCAGGGAGAGAATGCTTTGGCCAGTGGATACATCATAGCCTACTCATTAGTTATATTTCTCATTATCAATATTAATGATAATGAGAACTTGGTTAGTGAGGATTGGTCCTTTTTGACCTCCTCACCATTAGACCCACTGACAAATTTAAGGTTGTAGTCCTGTGGGCCACAGGCTAGAGCCAACCACCCTCACTGATATTCCTATCCTGTCTCTCCATGATGTCAACAAATTCAAGAGTCAAAAACAAAAAAACAGTGTATTTCTCCCTTCAGCATCTGTATTAACTTCTGTGGAGGAAAAGCATGTGTTATTATTTTGTTTTATTTTGTTTTTTGAGTGTCAATATTGAGGGTTTTAATTTTGGTAGATACAGACACATCCAGTAGAAAGAAAGGCAAGTTATGAGATTCAGCTTCAATACTACAATCTTTGGAATTCTGTCTTAAAAGACAGGATATTATTATTTAAAATGCATGTATTAGTTGATGTATTTTTTAAATGTTTATGCAAACCTGCTCTGAACTGAGAAAAGATTTCATTTATTAAATGACCTAAAATTCATTCCTATTTTGTAGTTTTGCATTTTTTGTGTGCTCTTCCATTTACAGAAAAAGCAGACAGTTCTGAAAAAGAAGCTCTCATGTCTGAACTCAAGATGATGACTCACCTGGGAAACCATGAGAATATCGTGAATCTGCTGGGGGCATGCACACAGTCAGGTAACTCGGCTGAAAACTCCCAATGAAAAATATTTTAGCCCGAATACAATAAGGATGTTTTTTCTCACATGTTTCATTTTTCTCAGTCATGGTATGGGCTCTCAAACCCAAGTGGAATTAGACACGAGCATGCTGTAATCAGATGGGTCAGTGTAGAGGAACCCCTCTCTATTGGGATATGCCACGTGATTCTGACCTACTTACCAGTCACCACACTGCAAATACATTTTGTAGTTTCTCCCTCTACCGTCTCCCCAGCTGGGAAGCTGGTGTAAACGCAGTGCAGGGAATGGCTGCTGAGCTTGGCTGCTGCCCGGGTTGGGCCGTTTCAAAGAAGCACAGCCAAGCCGGACTTCAGACCTTATTTTCCCATAATTTAATGGAGATGCGCTCTGATTCTCTCCTTCAGCCTAGAAATATGGGAATGATGTGAGTCAGGCGGCCTGGGACTGGGACTAAAAGAACAGAAAAAAGAGAAAATGGATCTTAGAGAGGGAATTAGGAATATATGAGATGTGATCAAAAGACATGGTGAATGTTGAAATTAAAAAAATGTATTACAGTAAAAGACACATGGCCATTAATCCCCCTCAAAATAGTCCCCTCTCTTTGAACACATTTATCCCATCTTCTTGCCACTTTCTGAAGCAGTTCTGGAAGTCCTCTTTCGTGAGTGTCTTTAGTTGTGCTGTCATGACTGCCTTCATGTCCTGAATCTATTCAAAACGTTTACCTTTCATGGTCATTTTGACTTTGGGGAAGAACCAGATGTCACACGGTGCCAGATCTGGTGAATAAGGTGGATGAGGACACACCGTAATATTTTTATTTGACAGAAATTGCGGTACCAGAAGTGATGTGTGACATAGAACCTTTCCATTGTGATCAAAACATATGGTGAATGCTGCTGCCGAGTGCCATCCAAGGGAAAGGGATCTTCAATACAGGAAGAGGTGTATCTAACCTTAGTAACAGTGTGTGACAAGTTTCAACTTGTTCGGTGTAGTCAGTTGGTGCAAGCTATAGTTGAGAGAAGGTGTGTTTTAAAATGTGCCATAAGTCATCCTCCATCATGACAATGCTCCATGTCACACATCGCTTCTGGTATATGGTAATTTCTATCAAACAAAAGCATTACAATGTGTCCTCATCCACCTTATTCACTGGGTGTGGCACGTGCGACTTCTGGCTCTTCCCCAAAGTCAAAATGATTCAGGACATTGAGGCAACCACGACAGCGCAACTAAAGATACTCATGAAAGAGGACTTCCAGAACTGCTTCAGAAAGTGGCAAGAACGATGGGATAAGTGTGTTTGAAGTGGAGGGGGGGGGGTATTTTGAGGGAGGTTAATGGCAATGTGTCTTTTGCTGTAATACATTTTTTAAAATTTAAACATTCACCATATTTTTTGGTCACACCAGGTAGTTCTCTCTTCTAGGCAACAACAAATCAGCACATACTTACAAAGTGTTCTTTATGCATCTGGCATATTATTTCCAATTGCAAACTGGAGAACTAAGTGGACAGTGATAATCGATGCGGCCACATGTACAACAAGGGCCAAAGTGGAAGGCGGAAGACACTGCTTTCCAAAGGAGTTTGAGCAAAAAGCTGACATTGAATTTAAAGTATAAGAAGAGTTAGGCTCAGGAAAAGTTGTACTCTCCCAAAGTCAGAGAGAAGTGAGATCTCATTGAGAATGTTTTCTGTTACACAGACATCTGAAAAAATTATTTGGTATTTGTTTACCTATAGCTAAAACTGTCACTATTTCAGGACCGATTTACTTGATTTTTGAATACTGTTGCTATGGTGATCTTCTCAACTATCTAAGAAATAAAAGAGAAAAATTTCACAGGACATGGACGGAGATTTTCAAGGAACACAATTTCAGTTTTTATCCCACTTTCCAATCACATCCAAATTCCAGGTAAGAGACTAAGTCCAGGTAAGAGACTAGTTTCATAATTACACATTCTCGAACACAAAGTATGATGGTTAAACAGTTCCCTACGTGCGCGCGCGCGTGTGCGCTCGCGCACACACACACACACACACTGGCCAGTTTCTAAAGGCCATAGTCCATCATTGTGTAATCGGTGGGTTCTGAGACCTAGAAATGTCACTTGTCTTTGCTGTAGTTTCCTTGTTGATTTGGAACAATGAGACCTTTCCCTTTCCTACAGGCAATGCAGTGGAGCCAGTGTCTGTTCACCTGAGCCTAAATCATACTTAGACACATATTCAGTTTGGGGAAAGGTGCATTGTTCATCCTTTCAGTCCTCCCAGTGGACATTTAGGGATGGGTGGAGAGAATGAACATTTTTCCAAAGTGTTGGACGTGTTCATAGAGGTCCTGGGAGTATTGCACAAAAGTGCTCTCAACTCATAAACTAGATTTTTTTAAAAATCTGGGGACAGAATAAAGTAGTGGTAACATGTATCTGTGCTCTGCGTTGCACCTTCCTCCATCTGAGGGAATCCTGGGCGATTCTCAGTGCTGATTTCTTGTTTTGGCATGCATAAATGAGGGCTGGAGAAGTCTGTGGCGTGCTCATCCTCATCCTTGGAATTTCTTGCTAATTACTTGGACATAACACCTCTCTGAATGAATCCACAGGCATTTTGATAGAAAGATACCTCAATCCACTGTGCTGTCCTATTTCCCTGCGTATGGGAAAGCTCTCCCTTATCCTAAAGGCACATTTGTCTGAGGCTTGTATCTTTTCCAAGGGGGATTTTTGGAGGGTGCATTTGAAAGTCCAGCCTTGTTCTCTTTTAGTATATGTGCTGCCAAAGCGAGCACCAGCCTTGTTTTCTTAGCATATAAGTTTCAGTGCAGACCCAGCATCTTAGAGCTGGAAGGCCCCATGGAGATCCCCATGCATGTCTGTGTGCAGTTGCCCTTCACCAATTCGTACCTGTTACATCAGTCCTCCCTTCTATACTCATTTCTTAGTTCATGGTCTAAAACTGAGAAAAGTCTATAATGTCATCCATATTCTAGAGCAGAGAGCCTACCCTAATGAGTCAGATGTGTGTGAGCAGTTAGTAATAACCAATGCTGATAAGCTTAGCGCCTGGAGTTCACTCACGGGGGTATTAAACACACTGAAGCAATCACTTTTGGACTGTTTGTGGTCTGAAGGCATCAAGCCGTTTTCCAGACACATGGAAGCTGTGAGCTGGGGTAAACTGGTATGCTGGAGTAAATCAAATTGTTGTCTGTATATAATGCATACGAGGTGCTTCAGGGAAGAATTCTATATTGTGTACCATAAAAGAGATTGACATGATTAGTATTTATTAATTTCACAGGAAAGGGAAATGAGCTTCACAAAGGTCAGCTTGGAAAAATGGGGGATGGTGGAACACTTAAAGATCTCTGTGGAAGATCTGTATTACATGAGCTCTTAGAGAGAAAGGGGGCTGAGTTTAGACACAGAAGACTGGAGGTGTGAGTCCTAGCTGTCCCCTTTATTAGCTTCATGATTTCAGCAAATACTATTCAGCTCCCCAAGCCTAGTTTCTCTTTTAGCAAATGTGATTTTCACAGTCAGCTTATAGAGTTGTGGTAAGGATTGAGTGAAGTTGTCTTTGAACTGTAAGATTTCATACAGATAGCGGGTCCTCTCCTACCCTGGTATGACTCAATTACACAGATGTTTTTAATGCCACAGAAAAGTGGACAAGTTGATGCTGTGCTTTTAATTTAAAAGCCCATTTATAACTGGAATTCATTTCTTTGATGAAATGTATTTTTTTACATAAAATGTCTACTCAGAAGACCATAAATAACGGAAAAACAATTTTTTAAAATAGTATGCCTGGTTCAAGAGAAGTTCAAGTACAGCAAGACTTGGATCACACCTCAGGGTTGAATGGGAATTCGTTTCAATCTGAAGGTAATATTTTATTCTAATTAGTAGCACTTTAAAATAGAAACAGATACAAGAGTTCTGTGTTAGTTGTTTTTTTTTAAGTGTGTAAATACAAAAGCATGTTTTTCTTTGCTACTGTTATCTATAGGCTTTATGAATGCAGATTTTCTTTAAAAGTAGTTAAAGCCCAACAGTTTGTATATTGTGAATCTTAAGTCAATGTTTAATAAACACTGAGGGCTATTTTATTTGGTCAGGTTATTCTTTTTAAAGTCATAAATTCATTAGAGCCAACCTGATAACTGGAAAAGATGGTGAATTCTGGAGTCAGATAGAGGTTGGGTTAACCTGTGGTTCCTTCACTTTCTGGCTGGATGCCTTCGGGTAAATTATTTAATCACCTGAATTACAATTTTCTCATTTGGAAAATGGGCCCATTAATACTTTCCTCATAGGACTATTGGATTAAGTGGAAGAACATTAACTGTACAATATGGTTCATAAAATGTGGTAGGTAGATATTAACTCTTTTCCCAATGTGACAAACTACCTATTGCAAAAAAGTGTCTGAAACCCCTGACTGATCAGGACGCCATCTGTCACCAAAGCAGCTAGAGAATTATTTTATCCCTCTAACCAAAAAGTGATTCTTCATACGCTGCCCTCTTCTCAGTATCAATAGCCCTCCTGCCACCAGGAAAATGATGTGAGAGCTTCATTTGTACATCTTGGCACCTCACCTAACCGTGGCTTTAGTAACCTCCTCATAGAGATTTAGTGAGGCAACTTCTTAGAGTTTTGGCAAAAATGAGGACCACTTCTATTTTCTAGATGAAATTGAATACGAAAACCAAAAAAGGCTGGAGGAAGAAGAGGACTTGAATGTGCTTACGTTTGAAGACCTTCTTTGCTTTGCTTATCAAGTTGCCAAAGGAATGGAATTTCTGGAATTTAAGTCGGTAAGCACCTTTTAAAGAACGAAACTAACAACAACAAAAGATAATTTAGAAAAAGAGAGGTGCTTTTTTTTTTTTTTGTCTTGTTAATTTTAACTTATGTCCCTTAAAGTCTATCATCTTTCCTGTCTATAGTTGGAGACGTTTAGAATGTTACCCGGCTCTGGGCTAGCTATATAGTATAAAAGCTCGGGAGCCCTTACTCGCTTGTGATTGTCCTTGCCCTCCCAGGAGGCCCAAGGTCCCCTGACACTTCCAGGCAGGAAGTCCTCAGTGATCCCTCCTCACCACAAGGTGTAGCATGGCAGTCCTTCCTTAGACAGTTCAGGGGGTCAGGCCGTACCCTGCATACGGGCATTTGGCCCAGGGGGTGAATGGACGCTCAGATACAGTGTTCCCTGCTTGCCAAGCAAGCCACCCTGGGCTGGGTGCCTTTGCCTAGTGTCCTGCCGCTGATCCCAGATCCTTTAGGGCTGTGACGAGAACGCCTGGTGCCTGCCTCAAACTATGGCCTCTACCTCAGTTTTGCATTCTGTCCATACTTGCCTTTCAGCCCTGCTCTTCTCTGACATTTCAAATATCTCCTGCCTACGAGCGCATTCAAGCCACTCCTCTGGCTATTTTCTGTCCTCTGCGTACCTTGCATCACCTACTCTTTATTTCCCAAACTTTTTCTTCCTGTTTTTTCTTCAAGTCTTTGATTCTCTTCCTCCCTGTTTCCTCCCCTCCCCTCCCTTTGCCCTCCTCTCTCCTCATTCTCCCTGAATTTGGAGAGAATCATTTCAACTATGTTTTTTCCTTTAAAAAATGACCATCTGTAGTATAACATATGGGTCAATTCTATCTCAATTTTTAAAAGATTAACATAAAAAAATCATTAGCTTTGAAGAATAGAAAAACTCCCGTTCACAATAGCAACCAAACCGGTGAAACACCTTGAAATAAACATAACAAGAAACATCTAAAATCCACATGAAGAAAGCTGTAACACTTTATTAAAGGGCAAAAAAGAAGACCTGAATAAACAAGTCCTACTGTGCTCATAGGAGAGAATCAGGGTTTAAGAGAAAAGTCAATTTTCTCTAAATTAAGTTCAAGGATTTTTTTTTTCCCCTCATGGATATTGAAAGTGCCTATTACCGTCTTTGCTCTTCTTTTCTAAATTTGGGCGTCCTCGCTTAATAGTTTTAAAATAAATTACTGTCTTATGATATTTTCCCACCCCTCATCTATGAGACGTATTCTTCTCTTCACTTGCTCCCTGCTTCTGGAGACCCCACGTCTCGAGTTTCTTTATCTGTAGTTCCCCTACCCATCTACAGTAGTACTCTCATGGGTGTCTTTGTAGACATTGTAGGGTTATCCACGTGGATCGTCCAGCCTGGTTTTCCGCCTACAGTTAAGTAAATACTCAAGCTTCTCACAATCGGAGGTCAAGGGGCACTGCCTAATAATAAGAATTTTTTGAAGAATATCCAGTTTCTTAGACCCTTTCCCCATGTTTTCCCTGTAGGCCTTCCCCTCTGAATCATCAACAACATGTCCTGTTTGTTTTTGCTTCCTCTTCTCTGGTGCTTCTCTGTAGGCTCTGTGACTCTTTCACACATTAACTTGAATATTGACAAGAGCTGAGCCCCATGCTAGGCTCACTGTTAGGGTAGAAAGAGATGAACAGACATGCAAATCAAAGACTCGACTGTAGTGTGATAACTATTGTGTTCCAGTACATTCTGGGAACCAAGGGAAGAACAGGCACATCAGACTGGGGATGGGAGCGGGGGGTTGGTGCAGAAAAGTCTTTCTGAAGGAAAAGCAACAGGGCACACAGGATAAGGATCCGGCACACGGAATCAGGAGGACGTTTGTTGAGAAAGGTCATGAGTTAAACATGTTGAATGTGAGGTTCATTAGGCAACAAAATAGGGCCAAATCCAGGAGATACCTGGCGATGTCCATCTGAATCTCAAGAGAACTGTGGGTTGGAACTAGAGATTTGGGTGATGGTAGTTTCATCTGTCAGTTTGGCCCAGGGGAGGATGTGGAATGAGAGAGGGTGCAGCCCTGGGGAATGAGAGCAAGCCCAGTTCCAGAGCTGCAGGTGGAAATGGAACCATCAGAGCAGTAGGAAAAAAATGGGCGAGAGAACTGCAGAGCCCACAGAAGGAAGGACCTGAAGCAGGAGGCGGGCCAAACAGTACAGATACCACTGAGAGGTCCAATCAAATCTCACCTGCAGTGGCTATGCAGGTCACCAGGGGGCTTAGCCAGGGCAGCGGGGGAGGTGGAAGGCAGGCTGGGTGCAGTGGGTGACATGTAAAGGGAAACTGCAAGGACCTCACTCCCAGGAAACTGAGTAGGGAAAAAGGAGAGCTCAGGCATTTAAGTCTTTATGGTTTTTGCTTTTATTTTTCAAGTATTGAAGAAAGCCCTTTGACCTTTGATACAGGTGCCCTGTTCCTTTTAAATCTTCCTTCTTAGAGTTAATTTTCTTACCAGACCACTCGGATTAATGTCATGTCATCTCTCAGTTCAGGGGTTCCTTCTCATTCTACTTTAGTCAACCTTCCCAAACTTATTTTTAGTTTTTCTCCAAATATTTTCTTTGAGATCACTCCATTTTATTGCCAAAGCTATTTTCCTGTCAGAGTAGAGATTATTTTCTCCACCCCACAATAAGAGTGCTGGAAGGCAGCCTCCGAAAAATCCCTTTGGGAGCCCAGCAGAGAGCCCTGTTTTGTTTTATTTACAGCCAGGTACGACACTGGCTCAGTTTGATCCCCCCTTTTTAAAAGATTTTATTGGGGAAGGGGAACAGGACTTTATTGGGGAACAATGTGTATTTTTTCAGGATTTTTTCCAAGTTGTTGTCCTTTCAATCTTAGTTGTGGAGGGCGCAGCTCATCTCCAAGTCCAGTTGCCAGTTGCTAGTTGTAGGGGGTGCAGCCCATCATCCCTTGCAGGAGTCAAACCAGCAACCTTGTGGTTGAGAGGACGCGCTCCAACCCACTGGGCCATCTGGGAGCTCAGTGGCAGCTCAGCTCAAGGTGCCGTGTTCAATCATTAGTTGCAGGGGGCACTGCTCACTGTCCCTTGCGGGAAATCGAACCTGGCAACCTTGTGGTTGAGAGCCCACTGGCCCATGTGGGAATCAAACCGGCAGCCTTTGGAGTTAGGAGCATGGCGCTCTAACTGCCTGAGCCACCAGGTGGCCCTGATCCCCTTTTTAATAACCCATCCCGTTTGGCCTCTAGGAGCGTTCCATAAGCAGTACAATGACTGCGATCATACTAGCTGGAGAATTGTCCCCTCTCCCCCGCCCCCTTCACTGAGTTGGTTACACTTCACGATGACTGCTCATGGTGCTTATGGCCCAGCAAAGATAAGACGAATTACACATTTCCGTCTTCTGAAACTCCTCCTGAACTTGAAGCTGGAAGAAAGCATGCACGCTGTGATAACCCCACACACTGTACCTAACACTCCAATCTCATTCCTTACAGTGTGTCCACAGAGACCTGGCAGCCAGGAATGTGCTCGTGACCCGTGGGAAAGTGGTGAAGATATGTGATTTTGGATTGGCTCGAGATATTATGAGCGATTCCAACTACGTTATCAGGGGCAACGTGAGATTGCTGTTTCTTACACATTTTACGCTGTTATTTTATGTGTCGTAGTTGTGAGGGTGCACATCTGTGGTGTGGTGATTAACATTCAAAAACGTCCTCACAGCAGTTTGCTTTCTTATGCTTAACAGGTTTTCTGCAGCTCCCATCTATAAAAAAAAGTTGAGCAAAATAGCATCATGTCCATCCTTGGGTTAGTTAGAAGTAGTTAGGGTTCTCTGAGTGCTATCCACACGTAAAAACAAATCTCATTATTGGCATTTATTTCAGTTCCTTTAACTATAAAGTGATGATTGAGTTATATTTCCAATGATGGGATACGTAATAGTTACAATAAAGCATTTAAAAAGCACAACAGAAATTAAACATGAAATGTAAATTTCTAAAAGGCATAATATTTAAATTAAACATTAGTTAATGAATATTTGTCATCCATTACTGTTACAGAGGGAAACCTAAAACATGACTGGATCTACTTGTTAATAAAAAACTGAGGGCAGATGGTGTTATTTACAAGAGAACTATTGGAAAGACTAGATGAAAACACTGTGTAGTTGAAAGAATATGGTTTTGAAGACTCGCAAGCCCTGGATGAAAGCCTCTATTCTTCTTCGGTGTGGCTGTTCATATTTGGGATTTCCCTCCGCTTTACTGTACCTAATTGTGAAGTAGTAATAACAACAAACACTCACACAGTGCTCACACTAAGTGCTGTACATATATTAATACAGTTAGTCCTAAAGTACCCGTTTGTGGGTGAGGAAACTGGCAGACACGCAATTTGCCTGGGATTACACAGCCCAGGGATTAGAGTACAAATGGTCTAGGGATTATACATTTAACCTCAGAGCGTTGTTGTGGAAATGAACCAGTAAAAGCAACACGAAAGCTTCTATCCACTGTAAATGTCCAGGAAGTGTTAAAAATCAAATTCAACTGTATCCCCGCTAGACTCAGATAATCGTCTTAGCTGATTTTAGATCTGTGCCTCCCTCATTGTAGCTGAAGTAACACATATGATGGACGCAGTTTCATGGCCGTGCAGTTTCTACTCTACTAGCTGGTAGTTCTTATAAGAGAAAATGAATCCCATTTGGAGCCACAGTTAATTCCTTTAATTAAATCAAATTAGCCAGACGAGCCTGCTTGATGCTATCAGCTCATTGGTTTGTGGAGGATTTAAAGTAGGGTTTCTATCTTGAGCTTTGATTTTACTTGGCAGAATAAACATGCACTGTGAAGAGCTCCCAACCCATGAAAAAGAAACTACTATAAAATACCTCGGCCCTGTGTCTTGATTCTAGTCTGAGGCTGTACTCATTCAAAACCCCCTTTCATGCTACTGGAAATTATTAAAACCACAGAAGCTAGCCTGGTATCATTTCTGGAAGTGATGACATATGTTCCCTCACCACGTTCTTGTGGAGAGCATTTTCATTACAGTTCTTCCAAGAAATGCTTTAACAAAATAATCCACTAATTCACTGGTATCCATTCACCTCTGGGCAACTGAATGGCTGCTCCTCAATGGAAAATACCTACTGTTAAGCTTACTAATTGCAAGTATAAGTCTGTATTCGAGATGAGTCTTAAAGAAAAAATTTTTAAGGCTACTAGTATGTTAGAATGTTAATTTGATGGTTGTGAAGGGAATCCTTTGTTGATTTATAGCTGCTCAATTTGTTGTAACTTCAAGGGGAGATTTCAAGGAGCACCCCTCATGCCGCCATGTTTCTGACGTCCTAGAATGTTAATTTGAAAGTGAAACACTTGTGCTTAAAGAATATGATTTTCTCAACTAAGCATTAAGAGTGACCTTAAGAAGATAAAATGTATCTTCTAGCTCACAAGAGACAAGAAGTAATGTTTGTCCGTGGAAACTTACCAATGATCTCCTTTGGATTTTACACAGGCCCGCCTGCCTGTGAAGTGGATGGCTCCTGAAAGCTTGTTTGAAGGGATCTACACAATTAAGAGTGATGTCTGGTCATACGGAATATTACTCTGGGAGATATTCTCACTTGGTACGTTTTGCAGTTTGCTGGGCTTCCCTGGGCACTGGGCTTCTGGACGTTCTGTCTTTCTGTGTCCCTCCCCCACTCCTAAGTCAAAGAGTGGATTAAATGCCACCTCAGATGTGCCCAGAGCTCGAGTCTTACTTCTGTGACAACAGGTGACACTTGATTTTTTTTTGCTGATGTCTACAGTTCAGGCTTCCTCACCAGCCTATAACCCGTTTGACAGCAGGAACCATGAGTTTGCCCAGTTGCCACCCAGCGCACAGTGCAGTATCTGACTCACAGGCGCTCTCCCTGTGTGTTTGTTAATTGCGTGAATAAATAAACAAATGAAGAATGAATGAATGCTTATACTCCCTAATGTTTTTCTCAGGTTGTCAATCCTTACCCTGGCATTCCGGTGGACACTAACTTCTATAAACTCATTCAGAGTGGATTTAAAATGGACCAGCCATTTTATGCTACAGAAGAAATGTAAGTTCACATCAGACCATAAAGTGGCTGAAATCAGAAATATACACTCTGGGGGCGGCCGGTTAGCACAGTTGGTTAGAGCGCAGTGCTCCTAACAACAAGGTGCCGGTTCAATCCCCACATGGGCCACTGTGAGCTGCGCCCTCCACAACTAGATTGAAATAACTACCTGACTTGGAGCTGATGGGTCTGGAAAAACACACTTAAGATAAAATAGAAGTTAAACAAAACCAAAAGTAAAAACAAAAACAACAAAAAAGTCTATTAAAAGAAAAACACGAAGTGTACAGTCTGTCTAGTTACAAATGCATGACCAAAAAAAGTAAAACTCCTTAATGCATAGTTCACATGACTATTTAAGAAAAGAAACCTACCTTTGTGTTTAGGGGGATTTCTGAACAAAACTGAACCTTTTCTGCCCTAAGGTACCCTGACTTCTGAGTTTCATTCCTTTGCTTGAGGGATCTGTGAGGGCAGTAAGACTCCATCTCCTGGTCTACATTGTATTTTTTAAAACACATTTCTGTCCATCATTGAATTTGTCCTTTCTGATATGAGTTCAAAATCTAGTCCAGCACTTGCCACAAAACATACATAAATAACTAGCTCCGTGGTAATGAATGATACTTCATTAAGTGGCATTGTCTCCATTCATTGTCCCATTGTCTCCATTCAGATGTCCTCATCTTGCTCTTCGTTCTGTTGCTTTTACAGATACTTTATAATGCAATCCTGCTGGGCTTTTGACTCAAGGAAACGGCCCTCCTTCCTAACCTGACTTCATTTTTGGGATGTCAGTTGGCAGACGCAGAAGAAGCGGTAAGTAGCAGCACAGTACTTTATCTAGCATGACGAGGATGGATAGCAATGAGAAAACTCCATGATGATTTCCTAAGAACCAAAGGTACCTGGTGGTCTTCCTCACCACAGTTTGTCGTGGTTGCCCTTTAAAGGTTATATGGGGAGATACACCTGAAACTGATATAATACTGTATGTCAACTGTAATTGAAAATTGAAAAAACTTTAAAAAAACACGCACGTTGTGTAGTGTGAGATATATTTATCCATAAGTGATTTTAGGGAAGAGAAAAAAAAGTGTTTCCTCAAGATTTCAGCGAATTGATTAAGAAATTAAATGCTGAAAGAAAAGCGTTTCCTCAAGATTTCAGCGAATTGATTAAGAAATTAAATGCTGTTAAGTGTCCAGTGCAGAGAACTAAACAACTAAATAAAACTTAATCCCTGACCTCCAGAAGCCATGGACCTTTCCTAATTCAATACGAAGTTTTAGTAGGGAATAATTGCACAGTTCAGTCATGTAGTATAGTGGAGTGGAAAGAGCATTGACCTGGAGCCATAAGAGTCTAATATCAGCTCTACCACTCTACCTCCCATAGCTGTGTGAATTATGACAAGCCACTTTACTTCTCCAGGCCTTAGTTATCTCACCTGTAGATGGGTGATCCTTGCCAAATGATCCTTGGGCTTTGGGAACATGGAACTACTTTGCTCATGACTCTTCCCCTCATTAACACCACCTGGCACAGTGAAATGAGCCATCCGCTAGATGAAGTGAACAATGGATGGAAACTTGAACTCCCAATACCTACGTCCTAATCTTGGCTCCATCGTTTTGCTTCTTATACGACCTGAGAAAGCCACTTAAC